>NC_134082.1:120476266-120782439 GCF_000715075.1 Nicotiana tabacum
ACTCTTCTATTCCCTTCAAGCTTCTCAATTTCGCAGGTTCTTCAAATCCCATTTGCCAATCCTTTCTTAAAACAACAAGTTTCATCTTCTTCTTTCTTTGAACTCATATAACAATGGCGAAAATATTAAAAACCGTTCCCTAAAAGGAAAAAGCTTCTACATCGCAGCCGACCGACGATAAAACACCGGTGGCGCCACGCATTGAGGACTATGTTCCGGGGTCGTGCGATCTTTCCTCCGACTTCAAAGTCGAGAAACCCTCTTCGGCCCCTGGCCGATGTGAGCCTATGTCGAGATATATATGCTCGATAACTGAAGGCGATCTCGAGCGGGTGAAAAAAGATTGTCATTGGGAAAATAAAAAGGTGGTGGTTCCTAACCCTGAAGAGGACATCACCACCTATGTAGAAGGGTTCTTAAGTGTTTACACTTACCCCTTTACGCTGGGTCCCGTTGATCCGGTTATTCTCGACTTCTGTAGCCAGTACCGAATAACTCTTGGCCAGATCCACCCTTCCTTTTGGCGCATCGTTATCTTGCTCCGATCTTCGTGAGCAAGGTTGAAGGGATGCCATTTACCCTCGACCATCTCATTAGACTGTATAGCCCATGTCTCTATCGGGGCGGCTTAATAAGGCTCAATCGCCGAGCCAAAAAAGTGTTGTTCTCGAGTACAGAAGAGGACACGGATCGGGGCTGGATGGGTCGGTTTGTCCGAATAAAAACCTCCGATTTAATCCCGGCCGAGAAGATGCCGTTCCCCGAGGAATGGAACATGAAGCGTAAGTACAAATCCATCAACACCTTATGTTGATTGCTTTGTTTCTTTTATCTTCCTTTACCTGCATCTATTTTTACCCAAGTCTTTTCTTATGATGTAGCGGTCCCCTGAGTGCTCGGTGCAATCCTGAACCTCGAAAGTTGGGTTCGGAAGCTGACTTCAACTTCTACATATGCTGAGCGCTCGTGGCACGATTTAGCGAGGGGCTGGTGGGAGGCCAAGAATCATGGTAAGCTTACCTTATACGCTCAAAAGTTTGATGCTTTTTTCTGAAACGTTTCTTTCCATTTGTCCTTGATTCCCTTTTATGCATGTCTCGGGGATGTTGCCGAAATAAGGCCGGCCCCGCCTGGGAAAGAGGAGGCCCCGAAACCGGTTAAGGATAAGAAGAGGAAAAGGGTCTCGCCCTCCGGTACCCTAAAGCCTAAGAAGAACAAGGCTCGCAAGCCGAAGCAAGATGTCGCCACCCTGTCAGAAAATGTAGTCCATAAACTACGAGATGAAGAAGATGCTAACTGTGAGCTGGTGGCTCGAAAGAAGGGAAGCGTCGAAGCTTCAAAAGCAGTTGAGCCGGTGATAGTAGAGGAGGCTCATCCTCGGACCTCGGAGACCTCGGACCTCGGAAGATGGTTTGAGCAAAGTCCCCGAGTCATCGGGGGTTGAAGATGTCTTTCACCGTGATGAACAATCGGCGAGTATGCCTGTCCGCCGTAACGAACAATCGGCGATTGTGCCCGAAGGGTCCGATCTCGAGGCCCCCTGAAAAGGAGAGAGTGACCCAAGTGGCTTGCTTGGGGCAATTAATATTGATGATTCGTCGCCCGGCCCCACATTTTCTGAAGGGCAATTTCGGGAGACTCAATCTATAGAGACCCCCGATGTGGGGACGACCCACGAAGGGGATGACATATTTCATGGCTGCTTTACGGGGGTCGATGGTGTTTCTGACCTAGATGCATCAATAATTTTCGATGAGGCTCATCGACTCCTGAACTAGGTAGATCTCAGTCCCCGTTATTAGGTTTGCGTTTGCTTTTATTTCCTTTTGTCTGATTTCCTTCTTTTCTTCACAAGTTGTGATGCTCCGTCGGGAAGCATTTTCCAAATCTCGAGCTGAGCTGAACCGGTGTAAGGCCGATCTCAAAAGGCTCACGGAGGAGAGAGATGCCCTCAAACTCCTCTATGTGCAAAACGAAGAGGAGATTAGGGACCTTCGAGCTGAATTTGTAAGAGCTCATAAAGAGCAAACTGAAGTAGGTAACGTAAATGTTTAGGAGCTTGACATATCAATTTGATATTGGCGACTAACACTTAGATAATGCAGGTTCAGCAGAAGGCCGAAAAGATTGATCAGCTTCACGAGGAGGCTGAGGTGAAAGAGGCAGAGACTTTGGGGTGGAAGCAAAACATGTACCGCCTCTCTTCGGAGAACAATACAGCTCGAGCCCAGCTGTCTTCGATTGAATGTCAACTCTAAAGCGTGAAGGAGGAGATCTTGACCCGAGCCACAAAAATTGAAGAGCTCGAGACTCGGTTGGCCGCTGAGCTTGCAAAAGCCATGTATAAGGCGGAAAAAGTAAAGGCCGAGGCAGAGGCGGTCGTGGACGTCTATCGAGCCGATGCCGAAGCCGCTAACGTTCGAGCAAAGGAAATTTTCGATGCTGCTCAAGTTCGATTATCCCGCATTGCCAAGCATGCTAAATGCCAGTCTCGGAGAGTGACTCTCGAAAATATTCATGCTCGTGGCTTTGACCTCACGACCGATATCGAGAATGAGAAAGTGCTAGAGGTTGAAGCCGAAGCTTTGCTCTCTGATGATGATGACTCCGGGAGTGCGAGCGGATCCGAGAGCGGAGAAGATGAAGATGAAGCTCCCAGGGAAGATTAGGCACTTAAAATTTTTTTCCTTCTTTTTTGGATTTTTGTGTAAGACCCTGAGTGGTCTTTGTAAATACTTTTGCATATATGAAAGATCCTTTTTCTTTCCGATTTGCCTCTAATTTTGGTTTCATGAAAACTTTGTTTTGCTTTCGCCTTGTGATAATTCTGATATACTTTAGGTCTTGTGAGAAATTTGACTCACTTCGTTGCCTTGTAAAAATTTTCATTTTCGTTTGTTTGTAAATCCGAAACTTAAGCAATTTGATCAGAGCTGGCTAATATAGTCTCTATCATTGAGTGAGTATTTGCTCGAAATCGGAGTAGAAAAAAACCCTTAGGTTCCGTTTGAGTGAGGGCGGATCCTCGAACCCAAAAAATATAATGGCCCTTAGGCTCTTTGAATTGGTCCGATATGGCCTCAAAAGAGTGGCTTCTTCCCTTTTCGGCTTAAAAGATTAATCATATAAAAATTTATTATGCCTTAGCACGAGGTAGCTCTGTACCCATTAGAGTTATCAAAAACTTTGTTATGCCTTGCCATAAGTTTGTTCGAGAGTTCGAATAATTTTGTACCCCTTATGGTTTTCGAGGGTTGATATTATCTAAACCTTTTGTAATTTTGCCGAGGGTAGCCTTGTTTAACTATTTTTGTGAAAATATTTGAAGGCTTGTTTTATTACGGAATTCGTATGTCTCCGAACCGTGTTAGTTTGGTCGTAGCCTTTAACTTGATATTTGCCCATTGGGCTTGTTTATCGATTATACTTCAAACTTGTTCGAAGTATTAGTCCCAGAGTGGGGTGGCTGTGGCCCATAAAATTGAGGGTTGCCTTTTTAAGGTCTTAAGATTTCGAAGTTTAACAATTCGAGCGTGTCGATATTTGGACGACAGTCCCCGAGTACGGAGTTAATTGCTCGAGCTTTAGTTGTGATTGGCTCTTAAGCCGGTTTCCGTAAAATATCGTAAGTACGAAACTGTAAAATAGAAATTTCACTGAGGCATGGAAGATCTAATAAGGAAAAAGTACTTCTTTCAATAGATTATTTGTGCGTATATGTTTTGTCATTAGGGCTCGAGCAGTCTACACGGGCATGGTTCGTTTGACTGTTTGGCCCTCTACAAAATTTTCCTATCGAGACCCTATTGACATGAAACATCTTCCTTGAAAACATAACATCCGAGGGTGATGCTCCCTAGTATTCGAGGTTGATTGTAAAGAAGCTTCCGATACTGTTGAATTGTCCCCAGGTAGCACATAAAATTGTTGCCTCGTTAAAAACCACGCCGGAAAAACCCATTTGGGATAAAAATCGATCTAAGGGGAAAAAAGTGCAACGCGTGATTTAAAATCTAAGGTCTTCGTATTGAATAGCTTCTCAACGTCTTCGATTGAACACCTGCAATAAGTTAGTA
This sequence comes from Nicotiana tabacum, assembly GCF_000715075.1. Classification (NCBI taxonomy): domain Eukaryota; kingdom Viridiplantae; phylum Streptophyta; class Magnoliopsida; order Solanales; family Solanaceae; genus Nicotiana; species Nicotiana tabacum. Next base: position 120,480,343 of record NC_134082.1, read on the forward strand.
TCAAATACAAATGAAAAGGGAGAAAGTCATACCTTAGAAATAATATCATTTGAGGAGTGATATGTTCCAATTGTTTGGCAATTGTTCGCCCTCCATTGTGCCAAGTGTGTAAGATCCTTTTCCGATGACACCGAGGACCTGATATGGCCCTTTCCAATTTGGGCCGAGTTTCCCTTCATTTGGGTCTCGAGTATTGAGGGTGAATTTCCTCATAACTAAGTCCCATATTTTGAAGTATTGAAGGTTGGCCATTCGATTATAATATCTTTCGATTCGATGTTTCTGAGCGGCCATTCGAACGAGGGTGGCTTGCCGTTTTTCGTCTAAAAATTCAAGGCTTGTGCTCATAGCCTCGTGGTCTGATTCTTCTGTTGTGTATCGAAACCTGATGCTTGGTTCCCCAAATTCGACCGGGATCAGAGCTTCGGCGCCATATACTAAGGAGAACGGCATTGCCCTCGTACTGGATTTTGTTGTTATTCAATATGCCTAAAGGACTTTGGGAAAAATTTCTCTCCATTTCCCCTTAGCATCGTTCAACCTTTTCTTCAGGTTTTGAATGATGGTCTTGTTCATTGATTCGGCCTATCCGTTCCCACTAGGATGATATGGCATCGATAATATCCTTTTTATTTTATGATCTTCGAGGAACTTTGTTACATTGCTGCCGATAAATTATTTTCCATTGTCGCACACTATCTCGGCGGGTATCCCGAATCGGCATAAGATGTGATCCCAGATGAAGTCTATAACTTCTTTCTCTCTGACTTTTTCGAAAGCCTATGCTTCAACCCATTTAGAGAAATAGTCAGTCACCAATAAAATGAACTTAGCTTTTACTGGGCCCGATGGCAGAGGACCAACGATGTCCATCCCCCATTTCTTGAATGGCCACGGGGATAGGACTGAATGAAGTTGCTCTCCGTGTTGGTTTATCATCGGCGCATGCCTTTTGGCATTTGTCACATTTTCGGACGAACTCCTTAGTATCTTTTTCCATACCGTCTCAATAATATCCTGCTCTGATGACTTTATGAATCAGTGATTCGACGCCGGAATGGTTCACGCAAGTGCCCTCGTGAATTTCTCGAAGGATGTAGTCGGTGTTTCCCGGACCCAAGAATATTGCCAACGGCCCATCGAACATCCTTCTGTATAATTCTCCATCTTCGGCCAACGTAAATCGTGCAGCTTTCTTTCGAAGAGTCCTCGATTCCTTAGAGTCCGAGGTAAGTTTCCCATTCTTTAGATAATCGATATATTTGTTTCTCCAATCCCAAGTTAGGTTTGTGGAGTTTATTTTGGTGTGGCCTTCTTCGACCACCAATTTTGAAAGTTGTACGACAGTCCCCGAGCTAATTTCATCATCTTCGACTGTTGACCCTAAGTTTGCAAGGGTATCAGCCTCACCATTCTGTTCTCAAGGTACATAATGCAGGGTCCATTCTTTGAACTGGTGTAAGGTTACTTGCAATTTATCCAAGTACCTTTGCATTCGATCTTCTCGGACTTCGAAGGTTTTGTTGACCTGGTTAACCACGAGCTGGGAATCACACTTGGTCTCGACGACCTCAGCTCCCAAACTTTTAGCTAGCTCGAGACCTGCAATCATGGCCTCATACTCGGCCTCATTATTTGTCAACTTAGGGGTTTTGATAGATTGTCTAATCGTTATGCCTGTGGGTGGCTTCAAAACGATACCTAGCCCGGACCCCTTCACATTCGAACCACCTTCTTTGAAAAGGGTCCATACCCCCAAGGATGTGCTAGATTTTAGCAATAGCTCCTTTTCAACCTCAGGCATGAGGGCTGGTGTGAAGTCGGCCACGAAGTCTAATAAGCTTTGAGACTTGATGGTCGTTCGGGGTTGATACTCGATATCGTACCCGCTGATTTCGACTGCCCATTTGGCCACTCGGCCCGAGAGCTCGGGCTTATGCAAAATGTTGTGAAGGGGATAAGTGTTTACAACACAAATTGGGTGACAGAGAAATTATGGTTTTAATTTCCTAGAGGCACTTATTAGAGCAAGCGATAATTTTTCTAAGTGTGGGTACCGGGTCTCTGCTTCACCTAAAGTTTGGCTAACATAGTAAACATAAAATTGCGTACCTTGTTATTCTCAAACTAAGACACCACTTACTGCGACCTCTGAGACAGCCAAATATAAGTAGAGTTGCTCGTCCGTTTACGGAGTATGAAGTAATGGTAGGCTCGAAAGTTACCGCTTTAATTCTTCCAATGCCTGTTGGCATTCCAGGGTCCAAGTAAACTTGTTCTTCTTTTTGAGAAATGAGAAGAACCTGTGGCTTCGATCAGAAGATCTCGAGATGAACCGGCCTAAAGCAGCTATCCGTCCTGTTAGCCTTTGTACGGCCTTAACGTTGTCCACGACTGTGATGCCTTTGATTGCCTTGATTTTATTGGGATTGATCTCGATTCCCCGATTTGATACCATGAAGCCGAGGAACTTGCCTGAACCGACCCTGAATGCATATTTCTCGGGGTTGAGCTTCATGTTGTACTGTATCAATGTGTCGAAAGTTTCCTGGAAATGTGTCAAATGGTCCTCTGTGCACAGAGAATTAACTATCATGTCATTAATATAAACCTCCATTGATTTACCTTTTTGTTCTTCGAACATATGGTTTACTAGGCGTTGATAAGTTGCACTGGCATTTTTTAGCCCACACGACATTACATTATAGCAATAAGTATCATACTTAGTGATAAATAAGGTCTTTTCCTGATCCTCCGGGTTCGTTTGTATTAGGTTATACTCGGAGTAGGCATTGAGAAAGCTGAGGATCTCGTGGCCGACCGTGGAATCGATCATGCGATCGATATTCGACAGTGGAAAAGAGTCCTAAGGGCATGCTTTGTTTAAGTCTTTGTAATCTACACACATTCTAAATTTATTCCCCTTATTGGGGACTACAACTATGTTTGATAACCACTCGGTGTATTTTACTTCCCGGATGGACCCTATTTTGAGAAGTTTGGTTACCTCATGTTTGATGATTGCGTGCTTTACCTCGGACTGTGGCCTTCTTTTTTGCTTTATCGGTCTGAACTTCGGGTCCAAACTCAATCGATGAGTGGTGATCTCTGGTGGATACCTGTCATGTCAAGGTGGGACCAAGCAAAACAATCCATATTTTTATAAGGAATTTAATGAGTTTTTCCCCGAGCTTGGGAGTTAACCCCGTGCCCAGGTATACCTTTCGATCGGGTAGATGCTTGATCAGTATGACTTGATCCATCTCTTAGACCGTTGACTTCGTGGCATCGGAATCATCGGGGATTACGAAGGTTCGAGGTATAATACAATCATCATCCTCGAGAGTGTCCTGTTGTTCTGATCTGGTTGAAGCTGGCGACTGTGGTTGCTATTTGACTCCCTATTTTTCCTTCGATTCTGATCCCTTGGTTGATGTTAGTGTCGATACTGGTATTACTTCATCAATTTCAAACATCTCTTTGGCTATTGGTTGTTCGCCGTACACCGTTTTGACTCCTTGCGATGTTGGGAATTTCAAGCTTGATGGAGCGTTGAAGGTACTGCCCTCATATTATGGATCCAAGATCTTCCAATCAGTGAATTGTACCTCATATCTCCTTCGATCACGTGGAACTTCATTTCCTGGATAGTTTCGACCACGTTCACTGGCAATATGATTTCCCCTTTGTTGGTTTCACTCGCCATGTTGAAACCATTGAGCACTCGAGCTGCAGGCATGATCTGATCCTGAAGGCCGAGTTGCTCTACAACCCTTGATCGAATAATATTTTCCAAGATACCTGGATCAACCAACACACGATTAACTTGAATTTTATTCATAAGGATAGATGTTACCAGTGCGTCGTTGTGAGGTTGTTCGATCCCTTTTGCATCCTCATCATTGAAGGATAATGTATCTTCTGGTAAGTAGTCTCGGGTACACTTCTCCATTGTGATTGTGACTTTGGTGTGTTTAAATGTCAAACCCTGAGGGATATCGACCCCGCCGACGATCATATGAATCACGCAATGCAGTTCTTCCTATTTCTTTTTCCTATTTGCATCCTTGTCTCTGAAGTGATTTTTTGTCCCTGTTTGCTACCTCTTCCCTTAATTGTCTGCAATCTCCGGTTCTGTGACCATGAGTTCCATGGTACTTGCACATTTGATTTAGATTCCTTTGAGCTGGATCGGTTTGCAGGGGTCTGGGCCATCTAGTATCCTTGATTCACCCAATGGCTGACACAATACCTGAAGCATCGATGCTGAAGTTGTATTCCGATAACCATGGTGATTCCTTGGGCTCGACGTGTTTATCGAAGCCATTTTTACTCATGAGCCCTCGAGAATTTTGACCTCGATCATTCCTTCGATCATTTCAAACAGGATTATGTATTGGTCTGTTGTTCCTCCGATCTGCGTTATATGGTTGGTATCGATCCCTGTTCGACCGGGGCTCTCTATCGATGTCCCTTTGGATCCTGCCTTCGGACCTGTTTAGGTAAATGGAACCGGACGGAGCTCCCAACTAGTCATCCTCGACTCTGATCTTCGATTGGTACCGATTATGCACATCGGCCCAGGTCACCGCTGGATACTCAATCAAATTTTACTTTAGTTGATATGATGCCATCGAACTTCGCTCGTTAAAATCCTGAGTAAAGGCTTGGACAGGCCGATCATTGGTAATCAGGGGTAGATCCATGTGTTCCATCTGAAGTCGAGATACGAACTCCCTTAGCATTTCATTGTCCTTCTGTCTCACTTTGAAGAGGTCCGATTTCCTGGTTGCGACCTTTATTGCTCCGGCGTGCTCCTTTACAAACGAATCAGCGAGCATGGCAAAAGAATCGATAGAATTGGGCGGCAAATTGTGGTACCACATCATTTCCCCCCTTTGATAAAGTTTCCCTGAATTTTTACAACAAAATGGATTCAATCTCATCATCTTCTAAGTCATTTCCCTTTATTCCTCATGTGTACGAAGTGATGTGTTCATTAGGATCGGTGGTCCCGTTATACTTGGGGATGTCTGGAATACAAAACTTCTTAGGAATGGGCTTCGGAGCCACACTTTGAGGAAAAGGCTTCTGCACAAATTTCTTCAAATCCAATCCTTTTAGGATCGGGGGTGCCCCTGGTATTTGGTCAACTCATGAGTTGTATGTTTCTACCTTTTTGTCATTAGCCTCAATTTTTTCCACCTGATTCTATCCATTTAGTGAGATCCTCAAGCATTTTTATGATGGCGGGATCAGTTCCTGATCCATTATCATTCAATTTTTCCTGCACGGGTTCGACCCTATGAGCAACTTCCTGTGATGTATCGAGTTCGATTCTGCTTGGGGCTCGATTCTGATTTTGGAGTTGCGCTATCGCGACCTACCGAGTTTGTAGCATGTCAAATATTATTTGAAGTCTAACTCCGCCTTCTTCACCATTTTGTGTGGTCCGATCGGTAGCTCAGGCATCTTTGCGGACGCTATTTTCAGGGTTAGCGCCTAAATCTCCACGAATGGCGACATGAGAATTGACATTAACCAGATCCACGGCCTGTGGTACGTCGGAATTGATTGGAGGTACTTCATTTTCCGGGGCAACTACGTGCTCATTTTTGCCATGAAGACCAAGGCTGGTGTCAGTGTGAGTGGGTACTGCTTGAGAGTTTGACATGTTGATTCCTGAAATAAAAAATACTCACAAGAACAAGTGTAAAAGTAATGTGTGTTATGAAGGTTAAAATATTAAGCAATCAATATTATCCTTAGCCCCATGGTAGGCGCCAAACTGTTTACCCTAAAAATCGAGCAACAATTAAACTTGTAATGTGGTTTTAAGGATACGTGATTTCACTTAATACCAATTGATTAATTTAGAGATAAATGATGGAATTGATAAGAATGTAAAACAAACCAGTGCTTGGAAAATTCCCTTGAGCAGTTGGACCCTCGAGGGTTGCAAAATAGGAACAATTAAAGAATAATAAGCCGATGAACAATAGAGAAATATTATATTGTCTTGATCTGTATAAATGTAAGGTGTGTACAAATGATGGGGCCCCTCTTTATATACTAGAGGAATCCTAATTGTGGTACAATTCTAATTGCGGAAGTAAATCCCATGATTGATACAAATAACCGCCCTTAATTTGATCCATTCCGAGATTTCCGCCATGCCCCCCGACCGGTCACAGATATTTTGCCTTTCCGTTATTGCGTTCCGCTCGAAGTTGATCAACTCTGGTCTCGATCGTCGGGGACCTCGATCTCTTTTGGTACGTAGATCTCCGAACTCGGTACCTTGTCTTCGTGCTCAGGCCTAGCCTATTACGAGGCTGTCCCTCAATGCAGTTCTCTGATCTCGAAATAATGGCAAAATCGGGCAAGCTCGATTTTACCCATATACAAAAGGTTATGCAAGACGCAAGTCTTGGTAAATTATCCAACCTGCATAGAAAGTGGGTTAAGATCTGTTTACATTCTATCCTTCTTACCCATTATACTAGTTACGTTATTTTAGAACCTATGTATGTTTTACCTTTTATCGCTCTTTAAGTTACGTGATTATGGAATTATCTTCAAACGAGTCACATGTACGTGTACTCATTTTGTTTGGTATGTCAAAGCCGTGTCACGCGTACGTGTACACAACTAATAACAATTTATTATTATTTTGCCCAAAGTTGCGCGAACGTATACTTCGATTTTAATTTAAAAATCACAATTATGTCATGCGAACGTATACATAATCACAATAGATTAACTAAAAGCGTACCTAAAGCACTCTAACAGTGTTTATTATTTGTTCAACTCCGAAGTTTAAGATTATTTCAAGACCTTGAGTTATAGAAAGCTGGGCTAGCTTATGATTTGTGGGCTAGCTCTTTGGCTCAAATCCTTTTATCATTTTGTAGCCACACAACCCAAAGCCATTCACCTAGTTGAGAATTAATTCCAACAAACCTATTACTAAATTGACTTAGGCCCAAAAATAATTTAATATCTCGGAGAAAATGATTTTTTAAGATAATAAAATAATTTCACACAAGATTTGAGCTTAACTAACAAAATACCCCTTTTAAACTAAACTAAAGAAATCAAAATTGAATTTAGCATTAAAAAGAGACTAGAAAGTATTCATGAAATTCTGGAACTCATACTACCACATATAAAAACAAATATTCAACTAGATGCAAAAATTTTATAATAACAAGAAAGGACAAAGAAGAAAAAAAATAAGAAAAGCTGAAAGCAAAATAAAATAAGTAATACCATTTGTCCATCTAGACTTGTGAAGCTCGAGCAACTTTAGATATTCAAACATCTAGAGATTGACTCTTAAATACAAACCCGAAAACTTAGCACATCTTCAACGAATTTCTCATAGGAATAAATTATATTAAAAATACAACAATGCATGAATAGGAACGAAAAGCTAGAATTATTACTACAACTTCAAAGCTTTACAATCACAAGATAAGCTAAACTAGTATGCTTACATAAAGAGATAACTGATTTGACATGGTAAAATAATATAATCAAGAGGTGCTAAAAATAATAAATAAACTCATAACTTCATGTCTTTAGCATTTGAGAACACATTTTAGCATCACATGGTAAAGAAAAGTACCTAGTTGCAGAAAAATCAACAATGAAGAAATCTGTCGTTCTATTAAACAATCGATTGCAGCAAGGATTAACAGCAAATGCAACAACACTTTGTGCGATAGCCAGCAAAATGAACCCGAAAATCTAAACCCAGAACTCGAAATATTTGAGGTTGAATTCCAAAAAAAGGAACTACTTTTTCTCTTGACTTTTGCTTAAAGAAAACTGTTGAACAATGTTTTTCGAAAAGCCTTTTGCTAATGTTTCGGCTGCTTTTTTTTTTCTTCTAATGTTGTGGGGCTGATTTTTGTTGGAGATGGAGAGTGAGTGCCATTTCTTCAAGAGGTTGGGGAGGGGGAGGGGGTCTGATCTTTTTTTTTTTTTTTTGAGAATGAAAGATGGGGCTAGGTTTTAAGAGAGGATTGGGCCAGGCGGGTCGGTTGGGAAGATGGGTTGGGGCGGATTAATGGGCAATTTGGGCCAACTGGAATTGACTTTGACCCAAAAAATAAGAATAAACAAAACATTTTCTTTCCTTTCTTTTCATTTAACTTTTAGCCATTAAGTGAACTCCTAATTACTCCTTGTGATGACCCAAAAGGTCATCACTTGTTATAGAAATAAATATTGTATTCCAAGGCCTTAAAACCTCCTTTTTACCTTACCTCGATTTACGTGTGTGGTCCGTACCTATATCCGAAAAGCCGTTTATGTGAAAATATGAGAAATAGAAATTTCTAGAGTAAAAATTTGATTATGGTTGACTTTGGTCAACATTTTGAGCAAACGGACCCGGATCCGTGTTCCGATGATCCCGGGAGGTCCGCGGTAAAATATGGGACTTGGGTGTATGTCCGAAAATGAATTCCAAGGTCCCAAGCCTTAGAATTAATTTTTGAAAAAAATTATTTTGCTGAATTATCTATGAAATAAAGAAAAGAATTAATGTTTGAAACCATTGATATTGGGCCCGTATTTTGGTTTTTGGAGCTTAGTACAAACTTGTATAGTATTTAAATGATAACTGTGAAATTTGGTGAAAACGGAGTTTATTTGACGTGATTTGGACTTCCGGTTGAGGAGTTATGAACTTTAAGTGTTCTTGATGAAAATGCTGAGTTTTGAGGTTTAATTCATGGATTTACATGTTATTTTCATGATTCGATTGCACGAGCAAGTCCGTATAATATTTCTAGGTTGGTGTGCATGTTTGGTTTGGAGCCCCGAGGGATCGGGTGAGTTTTGGATAGGCCACAGAGTGGAATTTAACTTAGGGAGTTGCAGGTTTTTAGTCGGTATGTTGCAGGTCTACAGGCTTCGCAAATGCGAGCCACAAATGCAAAAGTCTATCGCAAATGCGAAGGGACCTAGTATGCTTGGGGTTGCAAATGCGACGTAGTCATCACAAAAGAGATGTCGTAAATGCGAAGGGCCCATCACATTTGCGAAGTGGTTTGGAATCCCCATTGGTCGCAAATGCGACAATCCTATCACAAAAGCGACTTCACAATTGCGATCCTTAGTCGCAAATGCGACAATAGCAGATTTCTAAAGGGTTCGCAATTGCGAATCCTGGTCGCAATTGCGAACTCTGGTCACATCTGCGACATCTGCGATCTGCAAATTCATAACTTAGACGCATTTCAACCATTTTTCAAACCCTTTCAAAACCAAAACACTCTTGGGCAATTTTTCAAAGACAAATACTCTTCCAAATCGATTGTAAGTCATTTCTAACTTATTTTTATTAATATTTAACATCTTTTCTCATGATTTCAACTCAAAATCAAAGGTTTTCATGGGGGAAATAGGGTGTTTTGGGTAGAACCTAGGTTTTTCAAATTTTGGGGATTTGGACCTTGATTTGAGGTCCGATTTCAAAACAAATCATATATTTGGGTTTGTGGGGGAATGGGTAATCGGGTTTTGGTTCGAACCTCGGGTTTTGACCATGTGGGCCCGGGGCGATTTTTGGCTTTTTGGGGAAAACATTAGAAAACTTATTTTCATGCATTAGAAATGATTCAATTAGCATTTATTGATGTAATTAAGTAACTTATGGCTAGATACGAGCGAATTGGTAGTGGAATCAAGAGGTAAAGCGATAGTTGAGACTTGAATTATGTTCGTGGCATCGAGGTAAGTGTTTGGTCTAACCTTAGCTTGAGGGATTAGGAGTTGTGTCCTATTTGCTATGTGTTATTTGTTGAGTACGACGTATAGGCATGGTGACGAGTATCTATACGTTGGTGTCAAGCATGCCCGTGAGTCTTATACTATGATTAATGTGACTCCGCTTGTATTGTTCATGCCTTTTGTGATGGATTTCTATTGTTGAGCAAGGCTTGTGGAAGTAATATTGGTATTTGAATATTGAAGAGCGTTGGCTCAAGTTGTAAAATGAATTGTGGAAGTATAATTGGCAATTGAACCTTATAGAGCATTGGCTCAAGTTGTGAAGTGAGTTGTGAAGTAAATGTGAAAAGGAAAAGAAAAGAGGATTATTATATTGTTCCCTTGCCGGAATTTTATTGTGATTCCATTTATTTCCTTGTCCTTATTTCTTGTGATTATTGTTTGGGTGAGGAAGAGTGTTAAAACACGAAGGGTGGTGCCATTCACTTGTCCTTGATTTTCCTGAATTTTGCTGATAATTGAGTTATGTTGTCCTTTATGTTTATTTACTGATTTTCTGTTGTTACTTGATTTTATTATGATGTTATTGATTCCCTTCCCGGGATATTGTTGTTCCCTTGTCGGGGCTCTTTTGCGATTGGTGTTGAATAATATATTTGGATCAGGTTGCACGCCGCAATAATATTATTTTTGGATCGGGTTGCACGCCGCAACAATAACATAGTTGGATCGGGTTGCACACCGCAACAATATTATATCTGGATTGGGTTGCACGCCGCAACAGTACTATATTTGGATCAGGTTGCACGCCGCAACAATATATGATTTGGATCGGGTTGCACACCACAACAGTGATGCATGATATCGATCTGGTTGCACGCCGCAACAGTGTTTTATGATTTGGACCGGGTTGCACACCGCAACAATAAAGGACAAAAGTGGATATTGATTTGTTACTGTTTCCTTATTCTTTTTGCTGCAAATTTTAAATTGCTCTTTATACTTTTCTCCTTAGTTACTATTGGTAAATGATATTCCCCCACAACATATCCCCTCCCCATCTTTAACTGCTAGTTTTCTTTATTATTAATGCTATATATATGCTTTAACTACACATGTTTAGTTGGTAGTCTTGTCCTAGCCTCGTCACTACTTCGCCGAGGTTAGGCTCGACACTTACCAATACATGGGATCGGTTGTGCTAATACTACATTCTGCACTGTGAGCAGATCCCGGTACTTAGAGCATGCGGACCGTAGCTTTGGGGTTGCTGTCTCCAGTCCATTCAGAGATCCAAGGTAGTCCTGCAGGCGTCTGCAGGCCCTGGCGTCTCCCTCTATCCTTTCTTCCTGTTTCATTTATGTACTCCTGAAATAGTGTTGCATTTATTTTTCGGACCTTGTTTGTAGTATTCCTAGACCGTTTGTAAAGTGGTGACACCAGTTCTAGGTAGTTTTTTTTTGTTTATGAAATCGTATTGGAATTATTTAAATGGTTTAATTGTTTCTTCTGTTTGTTTAATTTCCGCTGTTTATAAACTGTTGATTCACATTTGCTAAAGAACTAAAATAGGAAAAAGGTAAATGGTTCAACAGTTAGCTTGCCTAGCTTTCACTAGTAGGCGCTATCACGACTCCCGAAGGTGGGAAATCCGGGTCGTGACAAGTTGGTATCAGAGCTCTAGGTTACACAGGTCTCACAATTTGCAGATAAGCTTAGTAGAGTCTGTGGGATCGGTACAGAGACGTCTATATTTATCCCCCAGAGGTTACAGAGTTAGGAAACACTTCACATCTATTCTTTCATGTCGTGTGATTTTGTTCTCTCAATGCTAAATTGAAACCTCTACTCTTGTCCTTTCGTGAATGGCGAGGTCACGTACTGCTTCTTCAACTGAACATCAACACAGACCGGTGATAGATCAGCTACATCTTCGGAGGCTTTGCGGAGGTTGGATAGGTTTTACCAAGATCTTCACTACCACTTTCAACAGTGCATCTTTTGAGGATTCCCAGGATTATTAAGAAGGTTGTCATGAGGTTCTCAGGAACATGGGGATAGTGGAGACCAATGGGGTCGACTTTGCTACTTTTCGCTTGTCTGGATCCGCCAAGACTTGGTGGAGAGATTATTGTTTGGCCAGACCAGTTGGGTCACCAGCTTGGACTTGGGATCAGTTTTCTCAGCTATTTCTGAAGAAGTTTCTTCCTATCACTCAGAAGGAGAACTATCGGAGGCAGTTTGAGCGTCTCTAGTAGGGTTCTATGACTGTTACTCAGTACGAGAACATGTTTATTGATTTGGCCCGTCATGCTCTTCTTATACTTCCCACTGAGAGAGAGAAAGAGAGAAGGTTCATTGAGGGACTCGTTCAGCCCGCTCAGCCAGCTAGAGATGGAGGTACAGGTGTTAGAGGTGGAGGTCAGGCTGCTAAAGGTGGAGGTCAGGCTGCAGCAGACCATCCCAGAGATGTAGTTCAGAGTGGTGGGGCCAGCCTCGATGTTATTCTCTTCCAGCCAGGCCTGAGGCTGAGACTTCTGATGTAATTATCACGGGTACTGTTCTGGTTTGTAGTAGAGATGCTTCAGTCCTATTTGATCCAGGATCTACGTACTCCTATGTGTTATCTTATTTTGCACCGTATCTAGTCATGCCTAGTAATTCATTGAGTGTTCCTATATATGTGTCTACACCGGTGGGTGATTCTATTGTGGTAGATCATGTCAATAGTTCATGTATAGTTGTGATTGGGGGGTCTTGAGACCCGAGTAGATTTGTTTCTTCTGGACATGGTTGATTTTGATGTCATATTGGGGATGGACTGGTTATCATCTTACCGCGCTATCTTGGACTGTCATGCCAAGACTGTGACCTTAGCCTTGCCGGGTTTACCTCGTTTAGAGTGGAGAGGGACTCCTGATCATTCTACCTGTAATGTTATTTCATACATGAAGGCACGGTGTATGGTCGAGAAGGGGTGTTTGGATTATTTGGCATATGTTCGTGATTCTAGTGCCGAGGTTCCTTCTATTTATTTTGTGCCAGTTGTTCTGAGTTTCCTGAGGTATTTCCTTTAGACCTGCTAGGTATGCCACCCGACAGGGATATTGACTTCTGCATTCATTTGGATCCGTGCACTCAGCCTATTTCTATTCCGCCGCATCGTATGGCCCTGCTTGAGACGAAGGAGTTGAAGGAGCAGTTGCAAGATTTGCTTGAAAAAGGTTACATTAGACCTAGTGTTTCACCTTGGGGTGCACCGGTGTTGTTTGTTAAGAAGAAGGACGGATCGATGAGAATGTGTATAGATTATCGGTAGTTGAACAAGGTTACAATCAAGAATAAGTATCCATTGCCGAGGATCGATGATTTGTTTGATCAGCTTCAGGATGCCAAGGTATTTTTGAAGATTGACTTGAGATCTGGCTACCATCAGTTGAGGATTAGGGCATCCGATGTCCCTAAGACAACTTTTCGCACTCGGTACGGGCATTACGAGTTCTTGGTGATGTCATTCGGGTTGACAAATGCCCCAACAGCTTTTATGGATTTGATGAACCGAGTGTCCAGGACTTACTTGGATTCGTTCCTGATAGTCTCCATTGATGACATTTTGATCTATTTCTACAGCCAGGAGGAGCATGAGCAGCATCTGAGAGTGGTCCTCCAGACTTTGAGAGATAGTCAGTTGTATGCGAAGTTTTTGAAGTGTGGGTTCTAGTTGAGTTCAGTTGCTTTCTTGGGTCATGTTGTATCAGCAGAGGGTATTCAGGTAGATCTGAAGAAGATAGAGGCAGTCAAGAACTGGCCCAGACCAGCATCAGCTACAGAGATCCAGAGTTTCTTGGGTTTGGCAGGTTATTATCGTCGGTTTGTGGAGGGGTTTTCGTCTACTGTAGCCTCGATGTCCAGGTTAACCCAGAAAGGTGCCCAGTTCAGGTGGTCGGATGAGTGTGAGGCGAGCTTTCAGAAGCTCAAGACAACTTTTACTACGACGCCAATATTGGTTTTGCCCACAGGTTTAGGGCCACACATAGTTTATTGTGATACATCTCGTATTGGACTTGGCGCGATGTTGATGCAGGATGGTAAGGTCATTGCCTATGCTTCGCGGTAGTTGAAGATTCATGAGAAGAACTATCCAGTCCATGATTTGGAGTTAGCAGCCATTGTTTACGCATTGAAGATTTGGAGGCATTACCTATATGGTGTGTCATGTGAGGTGTTCACGGATAACAAGAGTTTGCAGCATTTGTTCAAGCAGAAGGAGCTAAATTTGAGGCAGAGAAAGTGGTTGGAGCTATTAAAGGACTATGATATCACCATCTTATATCATCTGGGAAAGGCCAATGTGGTGGCCGATGCTTTGAGTAGGAAGTCAGCCAGTATGGACAGTCTTGCGTATATTCCGATCGGTGAGAGACCGCTTGCTTTGGATGTTCAGGCTTTGGCCAATCAGTTCGTGAGGTTGGATGTTTCTGAGCCCAGCCATGTGTTAGCTTGCACAGTCGCTCGTTCTTCATTATTGGAGCATATCCGAGATCGGCAGTATGCTAATCTTCATTTGTGTGTCCTTAGAGACAAGGTGCAGCACGGATGTGCCAAGCAGGTTACATTAGGAGATGATGGAATTTTGAGGCTGCAGGGTCGAGTTGTGTGCCTAATGTGGATGGGCTCCGGGAGTTGATTTTAGAGGAGGCCCATAGTTCCCGGTACTCTATTCATCCTGGGCACCGCTAAGATGTATTAGGATTTGCGGGGGCATTATTGGTAGAGAAGGATGAAGAAGGATATTGTTGCGTATGTGGCTCGGTGTTTGAATTGTCAGCAGGTAAAGTACGAGCATCAAAGGCAGTGAGGTTTGTTCCAGAAGATTGAGATTCCTGAGTGGAAGTGGGAGCGTATCACTATGGACTTCGTTGTTGGACTCCCACGGACTCAGAGGAAGTTCGATGCAGTGTGGGTTATTGTTGATAGGCTGACCAAGTCAGCACATTTCATTCCTGTGGTAGTCTCCTATTCTTCCCGAAAGATGAGCTGAGATCTATATCTGGGAGATTGTTCGTCTTCATGGTGTGCCGTGTCTATCATTTCGGGCCGAGGTACGAGTTTACCTCACATTTTTGGAGTGCCGTTCAGCGGGAGTTGGGCACATGGGTTGAGTTGAACATAACATTTCATCCTCAGACGGACGAGCAGTCCGAGTGGACTATTTAGATTTTGGAGGATATGCTCCAAGCTTGTGTAATTGATTTTGGAGGCTCGTGAGATCAGTTCTTGCCTTTAGCAGAGTTTGCCTACAACAACAGCTACTAGTCGTGTATCCAGATGGCTCCTTATGAGGCTTTATATGGCAGGCGGTGTTGGTCGCCGGTTGGATGGTTGAGCCGGAAGAGGCTCAGTAGTTGGGTATGATCTAGTACAGGATGCCTTGGACAAGGTCAGGATCATTCAGGATAGGCTTCGTACAGCTCAATCTAGGCAAAAGAGTTATGCCGACCATAAGGTTTGAGATTTGACATTCATGGTCGGTGGGCGGGTATTGCTTTGGGTGTCGCCTATGAAGGGCGTGATGAGATTTGGAAAGAAGGGAAAGCTTAGCCCTAGGTTCATTGGCCCGTTGGAGATTCTTGATCGAGTGGGAGAGGTGGATTACGGACTTGCGTTACCGCCGAACTTGTCAGCCGTGCATCCAGTGTTTCATATGTCTATGCTTCGGAAGTATCACGACGATCCATCCCACGTGTTAGATTTCAGCACTGTCCAGTTGGACAGGACTTGTCCTATGAGGAGGAGCTGGTAGCTATTCTAGACTTGCAGGTTCGTCAATTGAGATCGAAGTGTTTTCCTTCTGTTCGTGTTCAGTGGAGAGGTCAGCCTGCTGAGACATCGACCTGGGAGTCCGAGTCCGATATGCGGAGCCGTTATCCCTATCTTTTTCCTGGCTCAGGTACTTCCTTCTTATGTCCGTTCGAGGACGAACAGTTATTTTAAAGGTGGGGGATGTGATGACCCTTTTAGAAACAAATCATGTATTCCAAAGCCTTAAACCCTCCTTTTTACCTCACCTCGATTTGCGTGCGTGATCCGGGTCTATATCCAGAAAGCCGTTTATGTGAAAATATGAGAAATAGAAATTTCTAGAGTAAAAATTTGCTTATGGTTGACTTTTATCAACATTTTGAGCAAACGAACCCGGATCCGTGTTCCGATGATCCTAGGAGGTCCGCGGTAAAATATGGGACTTGGGCGTATGCTTGGAAAAGAATTCCGAGGTCCCAAGCCTTAGAAATTAATTTTTGAAAGAAATTGTTTTGATGAATTATCTATGAAATAAAGAAAAGAATTAATGTTTGAAACCATTGGTATCCGGACCGTATTTTGTTTCCGAAGCCGGTTATAAACTTGTTATAGTATTTTAATGATAACTGTGAAATTTGGTGAAAAACGGAGTTTATTTGACATGATTTGGACTTCCGATTGAGGAGTTATGAACTTTAAGTGTTATTGATGAAAATGATGAGTTTTGAGGTTTAATTCATGGATTTACATGTTATTTTCATGATTCGATTGCACGAGCAAGTCCATATGATGTTTCTAGGTTGGTGTGCATGTTTGGTTTGGAGCCCCGAGGGCTCGAGTGAGTTTTGGATAGGCCACGGAGTGGAATTTAACTTAGGGAGTTGCAGGTTTTTAGTTGGTATGTTGCAGGTCTGCAGGCTTTGCAAATGCGAGATCGCGAATGCGAAAGTCTATCGCAAATGCGAAGGGACCTGGTATGCCTTGGCGTCGCGAATGCAATGTAGTCATCGCAAAAGCGATGTCGCAAATGCGAAGGGCCCATTACATTTGCGAAGTGGCCTGGAATCCCCCTTGGTCGCAAATGAGACAATCCTATCGCGAAAGCGACTTCACAATTGAGATCCTTAGTCAGAAATGCGACAATAGCAGATTTCTGAAGGGTTCGCAATTGTGAACCCTGGTCGTAATTGCGACATATGCGACCTGCAAATTCATAACTTAGACGCATTTCAACCATTTTTCAAACCCTTTCAA
This sequence comes from Nicotiana tabacum, assembly GCF_000715075.1. Classification (NCBI taxonomy): domain Eukaryota; kingdom Viridiplantae; phylum Streptophyta; class Magnoliopsida; order Solanales; family Solanaceae; genus Nicotiana; species Nicotiana tabacum. The sequence goes on from NC_134082.1 coordinate 120,497,143, forward strand.
AACCAAAACACTCTTGGGCGATTTTTCAAAGACAAGTACTCTTCCAAATCGATTTTAAGTCATTTCTAACTTATTTTTATTAATCTTTAACATCTTTTCTCATGATTTCAACTCAAAATCAAAGGTTTTCATGGGGGAAATTGGGTGTTTTGGGTAGAACCTAGGTTTTTCCAATTTTGGGGATTTGGACCTCGATTTGAGGTCCGATTTAAAAACAAATCGTATATTTGGGTTCGTGGGGGAATGGGTAATTGGGTTTTCATTCGAGCCTCGGGTTTTCACCATGTGGGCTCGGGGGTGATTTTTGACTTTTTGGGAAAAACTTTAGAAAACCTATTTTCGTGCATTAGAATTGATTCATTTATCAATTATTGACATAGTTAAGTAACTTGTGGCTAGATACGAGCAAATTGGTAGTGGAATCAAGAGGTAAAGCGATAGTTGAGACTTGAATTGTGTTCGTGGCACCAAGGTAAGTGTTTGGTCTAACCTTAGCTTGAGGTATTAGGAGTTGTGTCCTATTTTCTATGTGTTATTTGTTGAGTACGACGTATAGGCATGGTGACGAGTATCTATACGTTGGTGTCAAGCATGCCTGTGAGTCTTATACTATGATTAATGTGACTCGCTTGTATTGTTCATGCCTTATGTGAGGATTTCTATTGTTGAGCAAGGCTTGTGGAAGTAATATTGGTATTTTAATATTGAAGAGCGTTGGCTCAAGTTGTAAAATGAATTGTGGAAGTATAATTGACAATTGAACCTTATAGAGCATTGACTCAAGTTGTGGAGTGAGTTGTGAAGTAAATGTGAAAAGGAAAAGAGAAGGGGATTATTATATTGTTCCCTTGCCAGGATTTTATTGTGATTCTATTTATTTCATTGCCCTTATCTCTTATGATTATTATTTGGGTGAGGAAGAGTGTTAAAGCACGAAGGGTGATGCCGTGCACTTGTCCTTGATTTTCCTGTATTTTGCTGATAATTGAGTTATGTTGTCGCTTACGTTTATTTACTGATTTTCTGTTGTTACTTGATTTTATTATGATGTTATTGATTCCCTTGCCGGGATATTGTTGTTCCATTATTGTTCCCTTGTCGGGGGTCTTTTGCGATTGGTGTTGAATAATATATTTGGATCGGGTTGCACGCCGCAACAATATTATATTTGGATCGGGTTGCACGCCGCAATAATACTATATTTAGATCGGGTTACATGCCGCAACAATATATGATTTGGATCGGGTTGCATGCCGCAACAGTGTTTTATGATTTGGATCGGGTTGCGCGCTACAACAATAAAGGATAAAAGTGGATATTGATTTGTTACTGTTTCCTTATTCTTTCTGCTGCAAATTTTAAATTGCTCTTTATGATTTTCTTCTGAGTTACTATTGGTAAATTATATTCCCCCACAGCATGTCCTCTCCCCATCTTTAACTACTAGTTTCCTTTATTATTACTGCTATATATATGCTTTAACTGCATAGGTTTAGTTGGTAGTCTTTTCCTAGCTTTGTCACTACTTCGCCGAGGTTAGGCTCGACACTTACCAGCACATGGGGTCGGTTGTGCTAATACTACACTTTGCACTGTGTGCAGATCCCGGTATTGGAGCATGCGGACCGTAGCTTTGGGGTTGATGTCTCCAGTCCATTCGTAGATCCAATGTAGTCCTGCAGGTGTCCGCAGGCCCTAGCGTCTCCCTCTATCCTTTCTTCCCGTTTCATTTATGTACTCCAGAAACAATGTTGCATTTATTTTTCGGACCTTGTTTGTAGTATTCCTAGAGCGTCTGTGAAGTTTTGACACTAGTTCTGGGTAGTCTTTTTTGTTTAAGAAATCATATTGGAATTATTTAAATGGTTTAATTGTTTCTTCCGTTTGTTTAATTTTCACTGTTTAAAACTGTTGATTCACATTTGTTAAAGAACTAAAATGGGAAAAGGGTAAATGGTTCAATGGTTGACTTGCCTAGCTTTCACCAGTAGGCGCCATCATGACTCTCGAGGGTGGGAAATACGGGTCGTGACACTCCTATTTTGCATTACTAAGCCACTAAAATTGTGAATCAATTTAAACATGCAAATAAAATGATCAATGTAGTATTATTATTTTTTTGTGATTTTGGTGTTTAAAAAATGCAACTAAAAATGCAATTAGATTTAAAATGCAAAGAGTAAAAATATAACATATTTTCATTATTTGAAATGCTACTAAGTATGAGAAAATTCCAAATATTTCATAAAGGCAATTAAAACTATTTTGGAGTATTTTAGGAGTATTTTAGACATGGGGCAAAAATTAGGTGCTCACAGATGCCCCTCTTTGCTCGAAAATATGAAGAGTTTCAGGCAAAGATAAAGCGAGCAATTGCAAGCAATTTTTTGCCTGTTTGACACTCCATGAGAAGCCTTTTGAAAAAGTTTGACCGAACCTTGCTTCAAAGGTTGCCTACATATCCTTGGCTATAAAATAATTAGGTCAATGTAGTACTGGGAGTTTTGGCAGCTGGGACTACCGAGAAGCTGTAATTTCACTGTTATTGCTGCTATTACCGCTTGCTGAGCTCCTTATTACACCAAAGTCAAAATGAAAAACTAAACTAACTAAGCTCATCAGCTACGAGTTACAAGATTCCTATCTATGAGTCTTTTGAAACCTGATCTTGAGTCTTGGCTAGTTCTTCACGCAGACTCTGATCCGAATCTTGATGCTTGTTAGCTGCAGGTGCTAGTTCATTATTCTTTAGCTTTTCGAATCAAGACAGGACATGCAAAGCTTGTGACTTCAGTAATATCTTGAGCAGTCCACATCTTTTCTCCGCTTCTGCACTTTGAGTTCACTTCTTTTTTTTCTTTTTCTTTTTTCTTTATTTTGGATTGTGACGTCTTCTTTTGGTCATATCGAACCCTATGCCTTGAGGTAAAACCTGCTCAGACACCAAAACAAATAAAACGAACAAAATTTTTCTGCCCCAGTTTTCACTAGAAAAATTTCATGAGTTATTTGTAACAAAACTCTATACTACTTCATTATTGAAAGAAAATAAAAGATTGGGTTTGTGTACCCTTGGAAAAATAGGGATTAGGGTGTGGAGACCCTATATCTAAAAAATGAAAGCAACTAGGGAGTGGAGACCTTATCTCTAAAATAAAAATCAACTAGGGAGTGAAGATCCTATATTGGAAAGGTGACGAGGGAGTAGAGACCCTATGTCTAAAATAAAATCAATTAGGGAGTGGAGACCCTATGTTGGAAAAGCGACTAGAGAGTGCAGACCCTATGTCTAAAATAAAAATCAACTAGGGAGTGGAGACCCTATGTTGGCATCAACTAGGGAGTGGAGACCCTACGTTGGAAAATTATCAACTAGAGAGTGGAGACCCTATGTTGGAAAATCATCAACTAGGGAGTGGAGACTCTATGTTGGCATCAACTAAGGAGTGGAGACCCTGTGTCTAAAAATCATCAACTAGGGAGTGGAGACCCTATGTTGGAAAATCATCAACTGGGGAGTGGAGACCCTATGTTGGAAAATCATCAACTAGGGAGTGGAGACTCTATGTTGGCATCAACTAGGGAGTGGAGACCCTATGTTGGAAAAGAGACTAGGGAGTGGAGACCCTATGTCTAAAATATCATCAACTAGGGAGTGGAAACCTTATGTTGAAAAATGCAGCTAGGAATTGGAGACCCTATACTACCATGATTTTGAATTTTCTTCCTTTTCTTTTTTTTCATCATTTTCATCATCATTTTTTTTCTTCCTTTTTATTTTTTCAGAGAATGAGCAAATGCGGGAAAGAATTTTGGAGGAAACTTCCCTTTTTGGAGTTGTTGCTGCAAAGCTGTTTCTAGACCTTACGCAGTTTCTTTTGGGTTGCATCTGCTTCTTGCAAGGTTTCTTTTGGATTGCACATGTTTTCTATTTTTTTCATTCAAATAACAATTTGTCAGTTTGAAACAGTGGTTGGTTTTGTGGCCTTGATTATTTCAACCACTTGATCTCGCCCTTTCATTTGTAACTGGTTATTTCCTGAATACCGATTGCATTTCTGACCCCTGGAGAAACTCTGGCTTTTCCAGACTTTTCCATGACGGTTGGTCGCATGGGAATCAACCTTTTCGACTTTAATTTGGCATTTGTAGGCCTTTCACTTCTGACTTATTTTTTTTTAATTTTTAACTTCGGAGCATTGGGAACTTTTGGCTCCTTAAACTTTGAATGGCTAGTCATTGGGACTTAACCTTTTCCAATTTTATTTCGCCTTCGTAAGCCTTTCATTTCTGACTTCTTTCTTCCAACTTTAATTAAAGATCATTTGGGGTACCTTGGCTTTTCAAACTTTCCCGAGATGGTTAGCCACATGGGACTCAACCTTTTCAATTTCATTTGCCTTTATAGGCACTTTAATTTAATTTTATCCTTCCAAGAGTTTTGATTTCGAAGCATCGACTGCCATGGCCAGTTGAGGTCGACTTGATGACCAAGCTGAGGCTGGGTGCCTTTTTTCACATATTAGTTTGTATCAAACGAAAGCCCTGTAAATCAATCTTGCCATCCTTTCTTTGTCTTAGTTTTGGAGTAGAGTAAAACCAAAAGGGATTCAAAGAAAAACAGACAACGGAATTGACAAATGAAATTAGACAAGAGGTGTCCCTTTCGGGGAAAGGAAAGAAGGACTTATCTGGAGTGCATGCGAACTTTAATGAACATGGCATGCCTCTTAGACTGGATGCTTGATCTGTGTAAACTGTCCAACTCTCAGAAATTCATCACAGCTTTTGCCTCAAAATCGAGAACCTTCCTAGGACTCTGTCGATGCCGATGGCTGTGAGGATCCTCTTTTCGATCAGTGGTGCCCTTTGCGGGTTTTCACCAGCTGGCCTCTCTCATTTATCTTCACACCATCGCCTTATAGTGCTTTTTGCGAGTTTTCACTAACAAGACTCTCTCATTTCATTTCTCTCATTTTGGTCGTCTCTGATCCAAGTAACGGTATCCTCCAATTCTTGAAAATTCTCACCGATTGATCAGAAGGACTTGAACATGATTTGGGGTAAAAAGAATTTGGATTGAATTACAACTTTGGAACCTTTTGGGCGAAACTATCGCCGAACCATTTAACATTTGCCTCTGTTTCACTTTTGGGGGAAATTTAGATTTTTGTTTTGGTATGACTGAACCCCAGAGAGAGGCTGACTACGTATCCTTTCGGAATCAAGTCGAACGTAGTTCAAGGAACTTTTTTTTTGTCATTTCATTTTCTTCCCTTTTTTTGTATCTTTATTTTTCTTCTATTTTTTTATTTTTTTTCATTTTTCATTTCATTTTTTCAATCAACTTTTTTTTTTCAATAACATTTTCAGGTTCCAAAGAGGGTAATCAAAGAAGAGTAACCGGCTCAAATGATTTACAAAAGGGTTAATGGTATTTGGGTAGCGAGAATGAAAGCCTCCGTCATCCCAACCGGAGAATATTAATACTACTATTTGGAGGATCAAACATAGTACCTTTTGGTTGCATTTGTATTGACAATTTTTACAGGGACATTTCCTTCGATGTTTCCCAGGTACAACGCTTTCTTTGGCAGTACTCTTGTTACCATGTTTGGATCTTTCCAATCTGGAGTCAATTTTCCTTTAGTTGTTCCAACTCTTTGTTTTATTTCCTTAAACTTGTCTTTATTGCAATCTAATTCTTTATTATTTCAAAGTGTGACAACGTTTTAGAATCTGGGCATGAAGTCTGCGAGCATGTCATGTTATTGAAATCTGCATTTAACAAAGCTGAAAAGAAAAAAAAAGTGACAAGATTAAGAAAAGAGACATTCCTGGACAATGAAATATTAATTTCATTTGATTTTTTTTTATTTTTGTTGTTTTTTTATTGATTTTTTTTAAATTGTAAAGATAGAAGGGTTTATATCGGAAAGTAAGACAATAAAGTAAAACATCCGGATTACACCCTAAAATAATTCGGACGCAAAAAGAATAGCAAGACTGGCTACCGAGACTCCCATCTGATAGGGAACCTTTAGGCTTGGCGACCGTTTTTTGGCTTTTCTTCTGTCTCGGCAATGGCTTCAATGGCCTTCAGTGCCGAATCAAATTCCTCATCTTCACAAATCATTCCAACTATTGGCCCATTGGTGTAAGTAGGCAGAGATTGTTCATCATATTAGGGTCCTCTTCATCACGAAAAATGATTCTTCCAGCTTCAATCAAGTCTTCAACTGTCCTCATGAGGGTCCAACAGTTCTCTATATTGTGTCCTACTACTCCAAAGTGGTATTCACATATAGCATCAGCTTGGTGCGAGGGGGACTTAGGATTCGGCCGGTTTAGGGCCACTAGCTGCAATAGATCTAGCCTGATTAGCTTTTGGAACAAGCTTGAATACGATTCACCAATAGGGGTGAACTGATTCTTTTTGAAAGGCTCTCTTGGGCGAGGATTGTACTGGGGAACATTTGATTGGGGATTATATGGATCTTGGTAAGGATGGGCATTTCTGGGAGGTGGAGCTCGGTTTTGTATATAATGTTGTGGCCGCATGTAAGGTTGTGTGTTCATCACCGTATAGAGAGGCGGTGCCACAGCATAAGCAGCATCTTGGAGGGGATAATAGTGTGTTGAGACCTTAGGAAGCACATATGATTGTCTGAATGACCTGCGGGCTCCCTCGAATTGGAAGCCATCATGACTCCTTCTTTTCTCCTATTTCTATTCATCAAACCCTCCGAACCATTCTGAGCAGCCTGTGATGTATCCTTAAAAGCAGCTTGACTCAAGATTCGGCCCGTTTTCAAACCATTTTCGACCATCTCCCCAATTTTGATAGCCTCAGCAAACGGTCTACCCATAGCAAACATCATATTCTGGAAGTAGTCCGCCTCTTGGGCCTATAGAAAGACCGCAACCATTTCTGCTTCGTCCATTGGAGGCTTTACCCTGGCAGCTTGCTCATGCCATTTGACAGCATATTCATTAAAACTTTACATGGTTTTCTTTTTCAAATTGGACAAAGAGTTTCTGTCTAGAGCAATGTCCATATTATATTGGAACTGGCGGACAAAATCTCGGGCCATATCGTCCCACACATGCTAATGTGTAATATGATTCTGATCACATTGAACTAGTCTAATAACCTTTCAAAGGTCCATAATAACTCCCCTTTTTCTCATAACACCTGAGAACTATCATCATGGCCGGAGTAATCCTCTACAGCTCACAACCCAATAAACCGAAGGCCCTCCAGGCATCAATTCTCAATTTAACGACATCACTATAATCTTCATACTTGGTTTAACTCTTCAATCAATCAAGTGTCTACCTGCCACACTTATACAACCTTCCCATGACGGATAACAAGTCTGTACATCCAACCACTGGTCGTACTAACGCTGAAAAGCGATCAAGAATCCTTATCCAGGATGCAAAGCCTTTTTTACAAAGCACCAATCTCAGGTAACGCTGAGGACAATACCAACTTACTTTAAATATTGAAACTCCCTTCCTGCTCATCCAGGGAAACATACATTGGTCGGAGTATGAGATACTTGTTTTCCCACTCAGATCTTGCATGTTTTTCAGGCTTTATTCCAGGCTCTTCATCTTCCGAGCCATTTCCTCTTGCTAAGGATTCTTGACAACTTTTTCTTGCTCCACCAAGAGATCATATTGCAGAGGTTGAGTAAAGGAGTACGAGGTCACATATGTTATTTCTGGTTGAAGTTGTAGACCCTGAAAGGTGAACATTGCGGGATCAACATATGACCATGGTAAAGTTGGTTGTGCTATGGTGCAGACTGGTGCTGCAGAAAACAATATTGGAGGTGCCCTGAAAACTGGCGCCTGGGAGCGAACCACAGAAGGTATGCCAGGACCATTAGATGGCATTGGAGGGTGCCCACATGAGATGAACGGGTTGGGAACAGGGATGTTGGTAGTCTCACCTGATCTCAGGATTAACTCAAGGAACCCAGGGATTGTACTTGGTGGTTCCCTACCGTTAGACCAGGCGTCCCACATTTTCAATATGCGGAGACGCAACATCCTATTCTCTTCAGCAGTTGCTGATTCTGGTTGTGGTATAACCGGTGCTGGTCTATCCTCAGGATCGATAGGCCTTAGGAACCTTTCCTTTGGATCTTGTGAAGTAAGGATAGGAAGCCAGATTACCAATAAAACCAACCACCTGAACAGAACCTGGCTAATTTGCACATCCAACAACCTTGTTAGTTTTGAGACGCTTAACAGATAGGAAATCACATGTTGAGATGTAATGCACCTAAATAGTTAAACGTTTCTACCATGTGTTTGAACGATTTCATATTTCATCCCGGCCTTAACTGATTCTTTTTCACTCTGTACCTCTTTTCTTTCATTTCGGCCTCTCTTTAATCACTCTTGATTATCTCATTTTGTTTCTGACGCTCTGTTATTTTTGGCACTCTCTTTTTCTCTTTTTATTTTTGTTACTCTTTTAATTTATTTTTTGTCGTTCTTTTTTTCTTTTTCTTTTTCTTTTTTTCACTCTTTTCTTTCTTTTTCACTCAATTTTTTTCCCAGTTTATTCTTCACTCAATTTATTTTATGGCTATGATCGAATTCGATGGGGATTGCCTACGTATCATGACGCCGCATGAATCAGATCATTACGTAGTTTAGGAAAATCAGGAATAGAGTAATTAAACTAACTCTTTTTTTTTTTGCTTTTTTATAAAACTCAGACCATGAAAGCTTTTAGAAAAAAGAAAACATTTTTTTTGAATTTCGTTTTTTTTGAAATTTTTGAATTTTGAAAGAAAGGCTTTAAAAGAAGAAAGAAAATATTTTTGGCCCCCCTTTTTTATTTTGATTTTGTTTTTAAAATGTTTGAACGAAAGACTTTAAAAAAAAAAAGCAAGAAAATATTTTGTTGGACTTTAGATTTGATTTTTCTTTTTTTGAATTTTTTGGGAAATAGACTTCTAAAAAAGGTAGAAAAATTTCAATTTTTGAGTTTTCTTTATAATTTCTTAAAGAGAACTTGTGAAGAAAAGCGAAAATATTTTTGGAATTCAACTTTTCAATTTTTATGACATTTGCAAAAGAAGACCTCTAAAGAATAAGAAAGAAAATTCTTTTTTTGGATTTTTTTTAATTTTTTGGAAAACATACTTGTAAAGAAGGGAAAAACATATTTTTTGGATTTTGATTGATGATTTTTTTTGAATGGAAAACTTCAAAAAGAAGGAAAATATTTTTAGGTTTAAAAATCTTTCTTTTTTTTTTGTTTAGGATTTTCTAAGAAAAGATTTCTAAAGAAGAAATTAAAGGAAAATATGTCACGACCCGGATTTTTCACCTTCGGGAGTCGTGATGGCGCCTACTAGTGAAAGCTAGGCAAGCCAATCATTTCAAATAATTACCTTTTCCATTTTCAATCCTTTTAACAGTTATGAATTAACATTATATAAATAGCGGAATTAAATAAGCGGAAGAACGAAATATAACAATTTAAATATTACCGACACAACTCCTTAAACATAAACTGACCAAAACTGGTGTCACAATTTCACAGACTGTCTAAGAGTACTACAAATAAAGGTCTGAAAGATAAATACAAAGTTATTTCTGAAATACATAAAGAAACAAAATGGGAAGATAGAAGGAGACGCTAAGGCCTGCGGACGCCGGCAGGACTACCTCGAGTCACCTGATAGACTGAAGCAACAATCTCACTGAGGTCCAAAAGCTACAGCACCGGGATCTGCACACAGTGCAGAGTGTAGTATCAGCATAACTGACCCCAGGTTCTGGTAAGTGCCTAGCCTAACCTCGGCGAAGTAGTGACGAGGCTAGGACAAGACTACCAAATAAACCTGTGCAGTTAAATCATATACAGCGAAAAAATAAAGGTAGAAATTTACAGTTAAGGATATGACGGGGAAACATGTTGCGGGGAACATCAAGTAACAACAGAAAAATAGCAGATAAATATAAGGAACACCAAAGTTCAATTATCAATCAAGGATCAGAAATCAAAGGCAAGTGCACGACATACCCTTCGTGCTTTTACTATCGTCCTCACCACAAGAATCAATATAATCGGCACGGTATCACCCTTCGTGCTTTTACCTCACATAATCATGGCACAGAATTATCCCTCGTGCATTATCACTCATGTCATGGTACGACATTGTACATCGTGCGACACGGCATCACCCTTCGTGTTTTTACCTCACAATATTGGTACGGCATCACCTTTTGTGCATTAACACTCTCAAAAATCATACGCGGCATCACCCTTCGTGCTTTACACTCTTCCTCACCCAAGTAACAATCATAAAGCAATTTGGGCAAGGGAGTCAATAATATTTCAATAAAATCCCGGCAAGGAAGCAATAGCATAACAACAATATCCCGACAAGGGAAACAATATCATGAATAATAAAATCCCGGCAAGGGAGATAATATCAAAAGCAATAACATCCCGGAAAGGGAGATAATATCTAAAGCAACAACATCCCGTCAAGGGAGGCAATATCATAAACCTTTTCTCTTTTCCCCATTTACTTCACAACTAAATTATCAACTTGAGCCAACGCTCTACAATGTTCAATTACCAGTAATACTTCCACAAGCCTTGTTCAGCAATAGAAATCATCATATAAAGCATGAACAATACGAAACAGAGTCACATTAATCATAGTATAAGACTCACGGGCATGCTTGACACCAACGTATAGATACTCGTCACCATGCCTATACGTCGTACTCAACAATTAACACATAGCAAATAAGACACAACTCCTAATCCCTCAAGCTAAGGTTAGACCAAACACTTACCTCGATGCCACGAACACAATTCAAGCCTCAACTACCACTTTACCTCTTGTTTCCACCACCAATTCGCTTGTATCTAGCCATAATTTACTTAACGATATCAATAAATGCTAAATGAATCAATTCTAATGCATGAAAATAGGTTTTATAAAGATTTTCCAAAAAAGTCAAAAAAATCGACCCCGGACCCACATGGTCAAAACCCTAGGTTCAAACCAAAACTCGATTACCCATTCACCCACGAACCCAAATATATAATTTGTTTTGAAATCGAACCTCAAATCGAGGTCCAAATCCCCAAAAATTGAAAATCTTAAGTTCTACCCAATATACCCAATTTCCCCTATGAAAACCCTTGATTTTAAGTTGAAATCATGTGAAAAGATGTTAGGGATTAAAGAAAATGAGTTAGAAATGACTTACAATCAATTTAGAGAAGAACTTTTCTTTAGAAAATCGCCCAAGAGAGTTTAGGTTTTAAGAAAGTTTAAAAAATGAAGAATTTTCGGCTAAGTTATGATTTACACATGCGCAGATATCACATTTGTGATGAGATGTTCGCAAATGCGAACTCGCAATTGCGGCCAAAGCTTCGCAATTGCGAAGGATGACCTATGTCTATTTTCTTCACAAATGCGAACAATGTTCGCAATTGCGGTGCCTGTTAAGGTCGCATTTGCGACATTAGCTTCACAAATGCGAAGGTTCCCTATCTAGCCCAGTCTTCACAAATGCGGCGGGTTTTCGCAAATGCGAGCTCACAATTGCGAAGCTTTCAGATCTGCAATATACCAACAGTTTTTCTAAGTCAAATTTCACACCGTGGCCTATCCAAAACTCACCTGAGCCCTCGGGGCTCCAAACCAAATGTGCACCCTAACCTAAAAATATCATACGAACTTGCTCGTGCAATCAAATCATCAAAATAACATCAACAACAATGAATTAAACCCCAAATTCATGAAATCACTCAAGAACACCAAAATTTCCAATTTCTCAATTTTAAGTCCGTTTTATACCAAACCAATTCCGATATTTACCAAATTTTACAGATTCAACCTAATTATTGTTTCAAACTTGTACCGGGCTCCGGAACCAAAATATGGGTCCGATACCATTAATTTCAAATATCTTTTCATTTCCAAAAACTCTTATCCTTTCCAGAAAATAATTTTCATTAAAAAATTTATTTCTCGGACTTGGGACATCGGAATTCGATTCTGGGCATATGCTTAAGTCCCAAATTTTACTTTGGACCCTACAAGACCGTCGGATCACGGGTCCGGGTTCGTTTACCAAGAATGTTGACCAAAGTCAACTTTATTCAATTTTAAAAGTCAATTTCCTTATTTTACTTAGTTTTCACATAAAAGTTTTCCGAAAATGCCCCCGGACTGCGCACGCAAATCGAGGTGAGACAAGTAGAGGTTTTTATGGCCTCAAAATACAGAATCAACTTGTAAAACAAGTGATGACCTTTTGGGGTCATCACATTCTCCACCTCTAAAACAAATGTTCGTCCTCGAATTGACAGAGAAAAGAAGTACCCGAGTTAGAGAAAAGATGGGGATATCAGCTCCGCATATCGGACTCGAACTCCCAGGTCGCTGCCTTAACAGGCTGACCTCTCCACTGAACACGAACAGAAGAAAAACTCTTTGATCTCAACTGACGAACCTGCCGATCTAGAATAGCTACTGGCTCCTCCTCATAGGATAAGTCCTTGTCCAACTGGACAGTGCTGAAATCTAACACGTGGTATGGATTGTTGTGATACTTCCAAAGCATGGATACACGAAACACTGGATGCACGGCTGATAAGCTCGGCGGCAACGCAAGTCTGTAAGCTACCTCTCCCACTCGATCAAGAATCTCAAAAGGACCAATGAATCTAGGGCTAAGCTTGCCCCTCTTCCCAAATCTCATCACACCCTTCATAGGCGACACTCGAAGCAACACCCGCTCGCCGACCATGAATGCCACATCACGAACCTTACGATCGACATAACTCTTTCCTGGACTGAGCTGTACGAAGTCTATCCTCAATGATCCTGACCTTGTCCAATGCATCCTGTACTAGATCCGTACCCAACAGCCAAGCCTCCCCCGGCTCAAACCATTCAACTGGCGACCAACACTGTTTACCATATAAAGCCTCATAAGGAGCCATCTAGATACTCGACTGGTAGCTGTTATTGTAGGCAAACTCCACTAAAAGCAAGAACTGATCCCATGAGCCTCTAAAGTCAATGACATAAGCTTAGAGCATATCTTCCAAAATCTAAATAGTACGCTCGGACTACCCATACATCTGAGGATGAAATGTTGTGCTCAACTCGACCCATGTGCCCAACTCACGCTGAATTGCTCTCCAAAAATGTGAGGTAAACTGCGTACCTCAGTCCGAAATAATAGACATGGGCACACCATGGAGACTAACAATCTCCCGGATGTAGATCTCAACTAACCTCTCGGAAGAATAAGAGACTGCCACAGGAATGAAATGTGCTGACTTGGTCAACCTATCAACAATAACTCACACTACATCGAACTTCCTCTGAGTTCGTGGGAGTCCAACAACGAAGTCCATAGTGATAAGCTCCCACTTCCACTCAGGAATCTCAATCTTCTAAAACAAACCACCAGGTCTCTGATGCTCGTACTTTACCTGCTGACAATTCAAACACCGAGCCACATATGCAATAATATCATTCTTCATCCTCCTCCACCAATAATACTGCCACAAATCTTGATACATCTTAGCGGCACCCGGATGAATAGAGTACCAAGAACTATGGGCCTCTTCTAAAATCAACTCTCGAAGTCCATCCACATTAGGCACGCAAACTCGACTCTGCATCCTCAAAACTCCATCATTTCCTAATGTAACCTGCTTGGCACCTTCGTGCTACACCGTGTCCCTAAGGACACACAAATGAGGATCATCATACTGCCGATCTCAGATACGCTCAAATAATGATGAATGAGCTACTGTGCATGCTAACACACGGCTGGGTTCGAAAACATCCAACCTCACGAACTGATTGGCCAAAGCCTGAACATCCAAAGCCAGCAGTCTCTCACCGATCGGAATATATACAAGACTGCCTATACTGGCTGACTTTCTACTCAAAGCATCGGCCACCACATTAGCCTTTCCGGATGATATAAGATGGTGATATCATAGTATTTCAATAGCTCCAACCAACTTCTCTACCTCAAGTTTAGCTCCTTCTACTTAAACTAATACTGTAGATTCTTGTGATCCGTGAACACCTCACATGATACGGCATACAGATAATGCCTCCAAATCAAAAAACGCATGAACAATGGCTGCTAACTCCAAATCATGAACTGGATAATTCTTCTTATGAATCTTCAACTGACGTGAAGCATAAGCAGTGACCTTGCCATCCTGCATCAACACCGCACCAAGTCCAATACGAGATGCATCACAATAAACTGTAAATGGCCCTGAACTTGTGGGCAAAACCAACACCGGTGCCATAGTCAAAGCTGTCTTGAGCTTCTGAAAGCTCGCCTTACACTCTTCCGACCACCTGAACTGGGCACCCTTCTGGGTCAACCTGGTCATCGGGGCTGCAATAGATGAAAACCCCTCCACAAACCGACGGTAATAACCTGCCAAACCCAAGAAGCTCCGGATCTCTGTAGCTGATGTTGGTCTAGGCCAGTTCTTGACTGCCTCTATCTTCTTCGGATCTACCTGAATACCCTCTACTGATACAACATGACCCAAGAATGCAACTGAACTCAACCAAAACTCATACTTCAAAAACTTAGCATACAATTGACTATTTCTTAAAGTCTAAAGAACCACTCTCAGATGCTCATGCTCCTCCCGGCTGCGGGAATAGATCAAAATATCATCAATGAAGACTATCACGAACGAATCCAAGTAAGGCTTGAACACTCGGTTCATCAAATCCATAAAAGCTGCTAGGGCATTTGTCAACCCAAATGACATCACCAAGAACTCATAATGGCCATACCGAATGTGAAAAGCTATCTTAGGGACATTGGATGCCCTAATCCTCAACTGATGGTAGCCAGATCTCAAGTCAATCTTCGAAAATACCTTGGCACCCTGAAGCTGATCAAACAAATCATCAATCCTCGGCAATGGATATTTATTCTTGATCGTAACCTTGTTCAACTGCCAGTAATCTATACACATCCTCATCGATCCGTCCTTCTTCTTAACAAACAACACTAGCACACCCCAAGGCAAGACACTAGGTCTAATGAAGCCTTTATCCAGCAAGTCTTGCAACTGCTCCTTTAATTCTTTCAACTCAGGCGGGGCCATACAATACGACAGAATATAAATGTGCTGGATGCCCGGAGCCAAATCAATGCAGAAGTCAATATCCATGTCGGGTGGCATACCTGACAAGTTTGAAGGAAATACCTCAAGAAACTCAGGAATTACAGGCATAGAATCCATAGAAGGAACCTCAGCACTAGAATCACGAACATATGCCAAATAAGCCAAACACCCCTTCTCGACCATGTGCCGAGCCTTCATGTATGAGATAACCCTACGGGTAGAATGACCAGGAGTCCCTATCTACTCTAAACAAGGTAAACCCGGTAAGGCTAAAGTCACAGTCTTGGCATGACAGTCCAAGATAGCATGGTAAGGTGATAACTAGTCCATCCCCAATATGAAATCAAAATCAACCATGTCCAAAAGTAACAAATCTACTCGAGTCTCAAGACCCCCAATCACAACTATACATGAATGATGGACACGATCTACCACAATAGAATCACCCACCGGTGTAGACACATATATAAGAGCACTCAAGGAATCACTAGGTATGACCAGATACGGTGCAAAATAAGATGACACATAAGAGTATGTAGACCGTGGATCAAATAGAACTGAAGCATCTCTACTACAAACTAGAACAGTACCTGTGATAACTGCATCAGAGGCCTCAGCCTCAGGCCTAACTGGAAGAGCATAACATCAGGGCTAGGCCCCACCACTCTGAACTACATCTCTGGGATGGCCTCCTACTGGCTGGCCTCCACCTCTAACAGCCTGACCTCCATCTCTAATACCTCTACCTCCACCTCTAGCACCTCTACCTCCACCTCTAGCCGGCTGAGCGGGCGGTGAAACACCCGCTGCTTGAACCATGGCACAGGAACCCTGATGTTGAGAGCTGCTCGGTGCTCGAGGGCAAAATCTAGCAATATGCCTCGTATCGCCACAAGTATAACAAGCCCTCAGCTGCTGAGACTGCTGACCCTGACGGCCCGAATAACCACTTTGAAAACTCTGGAGCAGAGGTGCACTGATAGGAGCTGGCGGTGCACGGTGGAGCAACTGATCAGAATACTGTTTATGAGAACCACGGCCACCTAGAGCACCATGAGAAGCCTGAAGTGCTGAATAAAACGGCCTAGAAGGATGGCCCCTACCAAAAGAATCCCTGCCTCCAAATGAGGCACCACTGAATCTGCCCGAATGACGAGGCCTCTTGTCAGACCCCTGACCACTCCCCTGCAATTGGACCATCTCAACTCTCCTGGCCATATTGGCCGCCTCCTGAAAAGAAATCTCGCTCCTCGTCTCCTTAGCCATGTACAATCGAATAGGCTAAATGAGTCCCTTAATGAACCTCCTCACTCTCTCCCTCTCAATGGGAAGTATAAGAAGAGCATGACGGGCCAAGTCAATAAATCTGGTCTCGTACTGAGTAACAGTCATAGAACCCTGTTGGAGACGCTCAAACTGCCTCCGATAGTTCTCCCTCTGAGTGATAGGAAGAAACTTCTCCAGAAATAGCTGAGAGAACTGATCTTAAGTCAAAGCTGGTGACCTAGCTGGTCTAGCCAAATAATAATCTCTCCTCCAAGTCTTGGCAGATCTAGACAAACGAAAAGCAGCAAAGTCGACCCCATTGGTCTCCACTATCCCCATGTTCCGAAGAACCTCATGATAGTTGTCCAAATAATCTTGGGGATCCTCAGAAGAAGTACCACCAAAAGTAGTAGTGAAGAGCTTGGTGAACTTGTCCAACCTCCACAAGGCATCAGCAGACATAGCTGGCCCCTTTTCGGTCTGCGCCACAACACCAGGCTGAACTACCCCAACTGGATGAGCTACTGGAGTCTGAAACTGAGGAGCCATCTGCTCCGGAGTGCGAGTAGTAGGAGTCTGGGCTCCTCATCCAGCCTGAGAGACGACTCGTGCTACAGGAAGTAAGCCTGCCTGTGTAACACTCTCCATAAGGCCCACTAGATGGACCAGAGCATCCTGATGTACCGGGGTGTCGATGAACCCCTCTAGGACCTGAGCTGGTCCTGCTAGAACTGTCTAGGCTGGAACCTCATCATCAAACTCAACCTGAGGCTCCGTCGCGGGTGCTGCTGCTCGAGCTCTGGGCTGAGCCCTACCTCTGCCTTGGGCCCTAGCACGACCTTGACCTCTGCCCCTCGCATGAGCTACTACTGGGAGCTCGGGCTGTTGGTCAACTGATCAAGCGGTACGTGTTCTCACAATCTGTGAAAGAACATAGTGGAAGTTCAATTAGCATTAGAAAATCAAGTCGCATGATAGGAAAGAATAGATGCGAAGTTTTTCCTAACTCTGTAGCCTCTGGGGATAAATACAGACGTCTCCGTACCGATCCCTCAGACTCTACTAAGCTTGTCTGTGAATTGTGAGACCTAAGCAACCTAGTACTCTTATACCAACTTGTCACGACCCGGATTTCCCACCTTCGGGAGTCGTGATGGAGCCTACTAGTGAAAACTAGGCAAGCTAATCATTTCAAATAATTACCTTTTCCATTTTCAATCATTTTAACAGTTATGAATTAACATTATATAAACAATAGAATTAAATAAGCGGAAGAACAAAATGTAATAATTTAAATATTACCAATACAAATCCTTAAACATAAACTACCCAGAACTGGTGTCACAATTTCACAGACTATCTAAGAGTACTACAAATAAGGGTTTGAAAGATAAATACAAAGTTGTTTCTTATATAAAAGAAACAAAATGGGAATATAGAAGGAGACGCCAAGGCCTGCAGATGCCTGCAGGACTACCTCGGGTCGCTTGATAGACTGAAGCAACAATCTCACTGAGGTCCAAAAGCTGCAGCACCAAGATCTACACACAGTGCAGAGTGTAGTATCAGCACAACCGACTTCATGTGATGGTAAGTGCCTAACCTAACCTCGGCGAAGTAGTGATGAGGCTAGGACAAGACTACCAAATAAACCTGTGCAGTTAAATCATATACAGCGGAAGATAAAGGCAGAAATGTACACTTAAGGATATGAGGGGGAAACATGGTGCGGGAAACATCAAGTAATAATAGAAAAACAGTAGATAAATATAAGGAACACCAAAGTTCAATTATCAATCAAGGATCAAAAATCAAAGGCAAGTGCATGGCATCACCTTCTGTGCTTTTACTCTCGTCCTCACCACAAGAATCAATATAATTGGCACAGCATCACCCTTCGTGCTTTTACCTCACATAATCATAGCACAGAATTATCCTTCATGTATTATCAATCATGTCATGGCACGCCATTGTACATCATGCGACACGGCATCACCCTTCGTGCTTTTACCTCACAATATTGGCACAGCATCACCCTTCGTGCATTAACACTCTCAAAAATCATACACGACATCACCCTTCGTAGTTTACACTCTTCCTCACCCAAGTAACAATCATGAAGCAATTTGGGCAAGGGAATCAATAATATTTCAATAAAATTCCGGCAAGGGAGCAATAGTATAACAACAATATCCCGACAAGGGAAACAATATCATGACTAATAACATCCCGGCAAGAGAGATAATATCAAAAGCAATAACATCCCGGCAAGGGAGATAATATCTATAGCAACAATATCCCGTCAAGGGAGACAATATCATAAATCTCTTCTCTTTTTCCCATTTACTTCACAACTCAATTCTCAACTTGAGCCAACGCTCTAGAATGTCCAATTACCAATAATACTTCCACAAACCTTGTTCAACAATAGAAATCATCATATAAAGCATGAACAATATGAAACGGAGTCACATTAATCCTAGTATAAGACTCACGAGCATGCTTGACACCAACGTATAGATACTCGTCACCATGCCTATACGTCGTACTCAACAATTAACACATAGCAAAGAAGACACAACTCCTAATCCCTCAAGTTAAGGTTAGACCAAACACTTACCTCGATGCCCCGAACACAATTCAAGCCTCAACTACCGCTTTACCTCTTGTTTCCACCACCAATTCGCTTATATCTAACCACAATTTACTTAACGATATCAATAGATACTAAATGAATCAATTCTAATGTATGAAAATAGGTTTTATAAAGATTTCCCCAAAAAGTAAAAAAATCGACTCCGGACCCATATGGTCAAAACCCGAGGTTCGAACCAAAACCCGATTACCCATTCACCCATGAACCCAAATATATAATTTGTTTTGAAATCGAACCTCAAATCGAGGTTCAAATCCCCAAAAATTGAAAATCCTAAGTTCTACCCAAAATACCCAATTTTTCCCATGAAAACCCTTGATTTTAAGTTGAAATCATGTGAAAAGATGTTAGAGATTAAAGAAAATGAGTTAGAAATGACTTACATTCGATTTGGAAATGAACTTTTCTTTAGAAAATCGCCCAAGAGAGTTTAGGTTTTTAGAAAGTTTAAAAAATGAAGAATTTTCGGCTAAGTTATGATTTACACATGCGCAGATATCGCATTTGCGATGAGATCTTCGCAAATACGAACTCGCAATTGCGGCCAAAGCTTCGCAATTGCGAAGGATGGCCTATGTCTATTTTCTTCGCAAATGCGAACAATGTTCGCAATTGCGGTGCCTGTCAAGGTCGCATTTGCGACATAAGCTTCACAAATGCGAAGTTTCCCTATCCAGTCCAATCTTCGCAAATGCGATGGGTTTTCGCAATTGCGAGCTAAGCTATCTGCAATATACCAGCAGTTTTCCTAAGTCAAATTTCACTCCGTGGCCTATCCAAAAAACACACCCGAGCCCTCGGAGCTCCAAACCAAACATGCACCCTAACCTAAAAACATCATACAAACTTGCTCGTGCAATCAAATCATCAAAATAACATCAACAACTATGAATTAAACCCCAAATTCATGAAATCACTCAAAAACACCAAAATTTCCAATTTCTCAAATTTAAGTCCGTTTTATACCAAACTAATTCCGATCTTTACCAAATTTTACAAATTCAACCTAGTTATTGTTTCAAACTTGTACCGGGCTCCGAAACCAAAATACGGGCCCGATACCATTAATTTCAAACATCTTTTCATTTCCAAAAACTCTTATACTTTTCAAAAACTAATTTTCTTTAAAAAATTCATTTCTCAGACCTGGGACCTCGGAATTCGATTCCGGACATATGCCCAAGTCCCAAATTTTACTACGGACCCTAGAGATCGTCGGATCACGGGTCTGGGTCCGTTTACCAAGAATATTGACCAAAGTCAACTTTATTCAATTTTAAAAGTCAATTTCCTTATTTTACTTAGTTTTCACATAAAAGTTTACCGGAAACGCACCCAGACTGCGCACACAAATCGAGGTGAGATAAAAAGAGGTTTTAAAAACCTCAGAACACAGAATCGACTTATATAACAAGTGATGATGGGGTCATCACAAAATATTTTTGGATTTTTTTTTAAAATTGGGGCCGGAATCGATGAGGTTTGCCTACGTATCTCATATCCGGTGAGAATCAGACCTGCGTAGTTTGGCCAGTTTTGGCGGAACATGGGAAACATGACTTTTTGAAAACCTTGGCTTATTTTCTTTCTTTTTTTTTTGAAATTTCGGCAGAGTTTTGGAATCTTTTAAATACCTACCTCTCACTCTTATTTTATTTTTTTAATTTTTTTTAGATTTTCTTTTCCTATTCTAGAAGCCGGTCAACATGCAAGCCTAAATAGACAAATGTGCAAGTAACACATAGGATGCATCAGAATGGTCTTTTAATTTAGATACACTGTCCTAGACGGACCCAACCTCTGTGTTGAGTCCCTAAAATCAAATGCACTTGATGCAAACAAAACGTTCCTACTAGGGATCCGACATGAGGCTATGTTATTCTAGGTTTAAACCTGGGTGTGTGTTCTAAACATGGCTTACCCAAGCGGACAGCTCGAGCCGAGGTGGAGGCAATGTACCGGGAACATGAAAGTCTACCTGGCCTAGTTGCTGATCCAACTTCATTCTATTTGGTATGACTTCTAATAGAAAAGTGGGCCATGCGTGGTGTGCACCATATTTTTAGAAGACTTAGAAGGGAGGCGTAGGAAGACAGTTTAATACAGTTCAAATAATATTAAAGTGGTAAATGAGCGACAATTAGAACATTAGGCCGACAAACACAGTAATATCAACAAACAATAAAGCTAAGTACAGATTACATTACAGCTCGAATTCTGAACCCTAAACCAGATGTTCTAGGTTCTTATCCTCAGCGGAGTCACTAGAGCTGTCACACCTCCTTTTTCTCGAGGGGATATGGAGTTTTTCCAATTAAAGTGACACTAATCGAAATGAGATTATTTATTTATTCAGAGTCGTCACTTGGGATATTTATGGTGTCCCAAGTCACCGGTTTATTTTAATCGAACAAAGTTTGACTCTATTTTAAGGTCCGCGAAACCAGAAGACCGGATAAGAAATTCTGTTAATCTGGGAGAAGGTGTTAGGCATTCCCAAGTTCTGTAGTTTTAGCACGGTCACTTTAATCATACCTGGCTTAATTAAATTGTTTAATTACGTATTTTAGAATCTATGTGTGTTTTACCTTTTATCGCTCTTTAAATTACTTGATTATTCGTGATTATGGAATTATCTTGAAACGAGTCATGCGTACGTGTACTCGTTCTGTTTGGTATGTCAAAGTCCTGTCACGCGTACGTGTACACAACTAATAATAATTTATTATTGTTTTGCTCAAAGTTGTGCGAACGCATAATTCGATTTTAATTTGGAAATCACAATTATGTCACGCTAACGTATACATAATCACGATAGATTAATTAAAAGCGCGCCTAAAGCACTGTAACGGTGTTCATTATTTGTTCAACTCCTAAGTTTGAGATTATTGCAAGACCTTGAGTTATAGAAAGTTGGGCTAACTTATTGATTTGTGAGCTAAATTCTTTGGCTCAAATCTTTTTATCGTTTGGTAGCCACACAGCCCAAAGCCATTCACCTAGTTGAGAATTAATTCCAACAAACTCATTACTAAATTGACTTAGGCCTAAACTGATTTAATATCTTGGAGAAAACGATTTTTTAAGATAATAAAATAATTTCCCACAAGATCTGAGCTTAACTAGCAAAATACCCCTTTTAAACTAAACTAAAGAAATCAAAATTGAATTTAACATTAAAAAGAGACTAGAATGTATTCATGGAATTCTGGAACTCATACTACCACATGTAAAGACAAATATTCAACTAGATGCAGAAATTTTATAATAACAAGAAAAGACAAAGAAGAAAAAAAAATAAGAAAAGCTGAAAGCAAAATAAAACAAGTAACACCATTTTTCCATCTAGACTTGTGAAGCTCGAGCAGTTTTAGATATTCAAACATCTAGAGATTGACTCTTAAATACAAATTCGAAAACTTAGCACATTTCAACGAATTTCTCATAGGAATAAATCATATTAAAAATAAAAGAATGCATGAATATGAACGAAAAGCTAGAATTATTACTACAACTTCAAAGCTTTACAATTACAAGATAAGCTAAACTAGTATGCTTACACAAAGAGATAACTGATTCGACATGGTAAAATAATATAATCAAGAAGTGCTAAAAATAATAAATAAACTCATAACTTCATGCCTTTAGCATTTAAGAACACATTTTAGTATCACATGGTAAATTACATGGTAAAGAAAAGTATCTAGTCGCAGAAAAATCAGCAATGAAGAAATATGTCTTCTATTAAACAATCGATCGCAACAATGATTAACAGCAAATGCAGCAACACTCTGAGGGATACCCAACAAAATGTCCCCGAAAATCTAAACGTAGAACTCAAAATATTTGTGGTTGAATTCCAAAAAAAGGGAACTATTTTTTTTCTTGACATTTGCTTAAAGAAAACTGCTGAACAATGGTTTTCGAAAAGCCTTCTGCTAATGTTTCGACTACTCTTTTAGCCATTAATTGAACTCCTAATTACTCCTATTTTGCGTTATTAAGCCACTAAAAATTGTGAATTAATTTAAACTAATCAATTTAAACATGCAAAGAAAATGATCAATGTATTATTATTATTTTTTTGTGATTTTGGTGTTTTAAAAATGCAACTAAAAATGTAATTAGATTTAAAATGCAAAGAATAAAAATATAACATATTTTCGTTATTTTCATGATTTGAAATGCTATTAAGTATGAGAAAATTCCGAAAATTTCATAAAGGCAATTAAAACTATTTAAGAATATTTTAGGCATGGGGCAAAAATTAGGTGGCCACAATATTGACATTAACTATTACTTATTAGTTTTCTTTCCACAAATCTACTACGAGTCAATAAAATGATAGAAAGGTTGGGCTGATTGTCTTTAATATTAACAGAAAATTGCTGGTTAAAACAAGTTTATTGCAGGGCTAAGTTTATGTATATACGGTTGGGATTAGCTTTGACATACATAGTTCAATTGTCTTCTTTTTATTCTCGATATTTAATGATTACACAACGCAAAGTTTTCCTTTTTTTTTTTTCTTCTTTCTTACATGGAAATTTTCTTTGTTTCCTTAACTTTTTTTTTATTAATGTTAGATTAACATGTTAAAGATCATCTAGAATTTAAGAGTTGAATTTATTGTTCATTCTATTATTTGTTATCGTCGAGAAATATCTTATAGCCTGTTTGGCCAAACTTCTAAGATTAACTTATTATGAAAAGTGTTTTTTAAAAAGGTATTTTTGGTGAGAAACACTTTGTGTTTGACTAATTGATTTGAATTTTTTTTTTAAATAGTATTTGGCCGCTTCTCAAAGTATTTTTTTTTTCCTTCTAAAACCTTAGACCAAATATCTTGAACAAGAAAAATAGCAAAAAGAGGAGCGAGTCAACAAGGTGAGTCAGCTTCACAGACTGTCAGCTCAGAGTGAATCGTGTAGTGAGTCCTCTGTTGCTCCTGTGAAATGGGAACAACATATCTTACATCTTCTCCAATTCGGTAGTTTCTCTCTCCCTCCTTTTTTTCTTTCTATTTTATACATCTCCTCTTTTTTTTTTGTCGCCATTTTCGTTCTACAGAGTACAGAGGCCACGACGAGAAGTATATTATAGGTACCGCTGAATGAGAAGCTTTAATACATTGGAGTTTTGTTTGGAACTGCTTTGAAGTCCTAGCTCTGTTCAATGTCTGATTTGCACTCCGATTCTACTTCATTCTCAGCTACTCCCGGTTTAGTTCAATGCAAATCCTTTAGCAAACTGGTGGAAATAGGAATTCGACGTGTCTTAATAAATAAATAAAATCAATGTGGTTAAAACAAAGGTTGCTATTTATTCTACTTAAGGATCTGAATCTCCTAGCCTTTATTATATGATTGTAATTTGTAGACAACCTTAATCTGCTGGTCCTGAACTTTTCCCTTCGTTTCAGCTTCTCTTATTCAGCTTATATAAAACATAAAATGCGGTCTTGCTTCTCGTATTCTTTTTTGTTTTTTCATTTTAATCCTAGTGTTTGCTGCTTATTTCTTACAATACTCTGCATCTCTTTCCAGTAGTAATTGTTTTCATTTTACCACTCTACCAGGATGTAAATGAGAAAAACTTACACACAAGAATTATTATCTGGATCTCAGTTTATTGATGAAGAAGGACATTGGGTGCTAGAGTTTATATGTATATGTATATGTATATGTATATATATATATATACCTGTTCCATACAAGCTTCTAATTTCTTAGTTTAGCTGGACCTTTTTCCTGACATGCAAAAATTTGGTCCTTCATCCTCTAATTTCTTAACTTTGTTTGTATCTTCCAGGATCTAAACCAGCTCAAATGATGGGGCTGAGCAACTCTTTGTTTGAATATGTTTTATCTCATGTGTTTTCTTTGTCATACACTGGTAAACATATTTACTTCTGCCTTAACGTGGAAAGGTCTTCCGTTTCTATCAATTATCAGACTAAAAAGCAGCCATGGTAATTGCTTTTGATGGTTCGTCAAGTTTAGAGTGTTTCTAACTCTTGATCTTGCATTTCTTAACAATTGTTCCGCTTCTGCTGTTGAAAAGTTGTTTCCTCCCTATATTGGTAGAAGAAATAATTATAAACTTCTTTATATGCAAGTACAATATATGCTTGTTTTCAGGCTGTTTTAAGCCATGCTCAGAGTGGAAGAAAAGTGTAAATTGACAATTCCAACTAAAGGGCATTTATTAGGAAGATCTATTACATTATAAAATCTTCTGCCAAATGTACAAATAATGACATTTTAAGTTAATGGAATTTGAGGAGTAATTTGCAAAAATTTCTCTAGGAACTTTTCAGAGAAATATGTTACCTATTGCAGTCAGTTTATCCAATCCACTAGAATAATTATCTTGGTTGTGGAGGAGCTGGGTTTGAGAGGAGACTTGATGATTCTATTTGAGATTTAATAGGTGGTAGGACAATGGACCTTTCTATAGAGAAACGATTTGATCCTCCAAAGCTGTCCAGGGACTTCAAGTATTCTGATGCATTGTTTTCTATTATCAATGCATCCTCAAGCTCTCTTATGATGTCCGCCATACATGGTCGGTAAGTGGAGTATGTCTCTGTGCATGCCAAGGCCACCTCTACCACTCTCCACAGTGCCTCACCATGATACCCTCCCTTGAGTGTTGGATCCACAATTTCTTCAACTCTTGAGTTTCTTATTAGAGGTTTTGCCTGTACGTCAAAGTGGATACTTGCATATAAGTAAATTTAAATATGCAAACCAATTAAGTATATATAGGGCTAAGTAGTTAAGCAATCAACATAAGTTTATCATTGGAGTAGCTCCAAATTACTACGTCAATGATAATAATTAAAAAGTTAAATACTTAAGGTGCTCTTTATGTGTTTAAAAGAAAAGTTGAGCTTCCCCACACATGACAGGTGTAGTTGAGGCTAGGCTATTCATACATCTGCATTAGCTTTTCGGTCTTTTTCATTGCACTGCAGTTTGCTGCAATATAATTAATAGGATGAGATTGTACAGTTCTGGTTCGTGAATCTTCAGGTCACATGAAATTTCCTTGATTGAGTGTGAACTGACTTTAATATAATCCAATTTTGTGTTTCAAGAGAGGGGAGTATAGTTTTGACAGAAGGTTGCTTCTACATGATGTGGAGGTCATATTAAAGCTTGAAAATGGGCTTCCTGCTTTGGGGGGTACAGGTTTTTGTTCCGACTCTTAGTTTAAGTCGGTTATTGGATTCACCATTTTCCATATGTTGGTTGCTCTCTGCCTAGTGTCTAGGTGACCATTTAGTTCTTTAAGAAAAAAAAATGTTAGGAGAACTTTTCTCATCTTGGCGTTCATGTTTTTATAGGATTTAGTAATAGTAGCGAGTTGTATCTGGAGAATCTCAGTTAAAGAAAAGCTTGCTAAGTTGACTCTTACCCATTCAACCAAGCTCCACTCATTTCTTGGCCTGTTTATGTTGAGAGGCTCTCGACCTGTTAGGATTTCAAGTAGGACAACTCCAAAGCTGAAGACATCACTTTTTGCTGATAGATGTTGGGTTGAGTAGTACCTATGCAAAAGGAATTCATGAAGAGGCCATGAGCTGGATTTCCCCAAAATATTTTTGAAACATTTTGTGTTATGGTGAATTCATAACAAAGGTGAATTATTCAACAGATATACTGATACCTTGGGTTCTTTGTTTATGCATTTATTAAGAATCGAGAAACTCCCATTAGATTCTCTTGGCGATGATTCAAATAACAATCATCTTGAATAATCCATATTAAGGTTGCAGAGCCATGCATTAGTCTCTGTCTTAGAAATAATTCTCCTGTTCTAATTTCCTAATGACAATTCAACCTAGAAGAGATTATACTTACTCTGGGTCCAAGTACCCAGCTGTTCCCCTTACTTCTAAGGAAGTACCACTATCCCCTTCTTGAGATGCATATTTTGAAAATCCAAAATCAGCAACCTTGGCACACATGCTTTGATCCAGGAGTATGTTACTTGATTTAACATCCCTATGGATCAGACAACGCTCCGAGAAAGTGTGAAGATACAACAAACCTGAAGATGTTCAAAGGGTTCAGGGGAAGAGGATATAACATATTGAAAACAAAGAATTGGTATTTTCTGTTACATATGTGCCTTGTGATAATATGATAAGTCCTCAGGAATGATTGATTGTTATGCTGTATTAGATTCGGGATATGCCTTGCAGCTATTTCTCTGAGGTAAACAAGTTTTCTTTTATTTAATGCGTGCTTGAGTACATAGATATTGTTTATTTCACAGAAGAGCTGTATCAATAGCAGAGCCTTGCGTTACTTGCCTCTTGCTGCACCTAAAGCAATGGAAAGTCTGGCTGGCCAGTCTAGAGTCTTCCTTTTTGCTGCTGCTCCTAAGCACGATGAGCGAAAAAGCAAAAAATTAGTGCTGGTTCTTATGTGAAAGAGGAACTAGGAATTTGTTTTTATGTGAAGTACCATATAACCGATCTTGTAGGGAGCCATTTGACATAAAGGGATAAACCAGAATTTGTTGGTCATTCTCGCAGCAGTAGCCAAGAAGAGGGACCAGGTTCTCATGCGTAATAGCTGAGAGAAGGGTCAGCTGTAATACAAATTGATAGTACGAGGTTAGTTTGCAAGCTGTGTTATTTGTTATGTATGGCTTAACTACATTTACATGGATAAGATGCACTTATTGTAGAAGATGTCTCCTGAAGACCGCAAGCCAAATCAGGAAGAGGAAGTGATAAATCTACAAATCTATAATTATCATTTTGTAGACATGTGAGAACATCAAGTTAAGGGCATGGCTACAAAAGCTTGAAATAATTGGTTAACTTTTGCTTAATATTGCTGTTTCGTGTCCAGTACATTATTCAGAATATTTCAGAGGTTAGCAATGTTCGCAGGGAGTAATTATGAAGAGAATCATGGGATTTGTGAGACAAAGTATTACTTTGTTGAGCATGTAGTTTAGTTTGATTCCCTATGTGAACAATAATAGAAGATAGAAGGTTGATGCTCCGACATTGTGGTGACGCTTTCTTCACATTTTAGTTAGCATCTGTTTTATTGGTTTAATGCAGATGTCAAAGTTAGGAGGAAATTGGTTTAAAAATGCTCTAGACTGATACCTCATTATTGAATTCTCGAGTTCCCTGAGTTGAAGTGGCTGACCGGACCTTTACAGCCACTTCTTCACCATCGGTCAAGGTACCACGGTAAACAGATCCAAAGCCACCTTCACCTATCAAAGTTTTGTAGTTCTGTGTAACAGCTTCTATGTATTCCAATGTGAAATTCCTGATAGATATTGACTTCAAGGTGGTATTTGTGCTTGGTACTGAATAGACTGCATCTGTATTTGATAGAAAAGTTTGAGCATATTCCCTCATTAAAAGTACTAGATCTTACAGAATATTAACTCTTTCAAATTGCTTAATTCTTGTCTGAAAAGCTCCTTTGCAGGGATGATAAAGTTACAGTTTCTGTTTTATCATGAAAGTTTTATGATTCTATAATCTGATCTTAAGCTTATTGCAAGAAGATGAAGAAGAACTTTTGATGACTTTCTAGATTACATATCTTTTCACTCTGTTGTCTATACTTTCTCAATGATGTGTAGAACCATGAATTGATAATATAATTTCTCAAATGATGTCTATGTGCAAAACAAAGTTGTAGGCTAAACAACCTATTTAAGTGGAGGCCAAAGTTTAATTTTTTTTTTTATGAGTAAGCTGATGTAAACTCTAGATTATCCTTCAAGAGGATCAAATCAACTAGTGCATGGCGTCTCATTATTTAGTACAAAAAATAGAAAGAAGAATGGGTTGTCATGGTCGAAAATAGGTGCCTAAAGAATATGATAAGTCTTGTGGCATTCAGAAATTTATATATCATGCATTAGGCATGCAGGATTATTTCTGGTGTGCTGAGAGTGTACTTACTCCTTGTCACTGAGTAACTTCTCATACTAAATTTTGGCCCTGCCATTACTCGTCTTTTGTAGAGGCAAACCATAGAGATAATAATTGCGAGGATCACTAGGAGAGATGCACCTACAGCTGCACCTATCACAAATTTATGCGCTGAACTTGTATTTTGTTTACCATTAGCCATACCCTTGCTGAAATACAAAAAGGAAAAAGGGAAATTAGGCTCATTTCACCTTTTTTTGTCAGCTACCTGCTCCTCCTATCCTTTTGCTCCTTCCCCTACCCCCGGGGAAAAAATGAACAGGAAAAAAACATAGAAAATTCATTTTTTCCTAAAGACGAGGCAAAGTTCTCATACTCTGCGGTGCTATTAGATTCCTTGATGCTTTTAGAAAGCTTGTTGCTGAGGTGACGTCTCCTGCCGGAGTTTCTGAAGGGACAAGGAAAAGAAGATATTGGTGTCACATCATATTTTTCATTGAAACACATGAAGCATGATAGGTTTTTTATAACTTTTTCTACTGCTTTGATAATCCTTCAGAGCTTATTCTCTGTATGATATCATTTAACTTCTTCATGTTTCGCGATTATGTTATGTGGATTCCAACATAGAACATTTACCTTGCAGAAAATGTGGAGGATGATGGAAAGAGTTTGATTGTGTCACTGGAGCCATCATTGCTGATATCCCTGCCTTTGCAAATAACTTGATTGCTTAGTAAAACTATAGCAAACTGCAAATTACTTGGAAAGAGAATCAATCAGATGAAATAGTTGTCTTGATAACAACGGCTTGGACATACAGTTTTCTTAGGTGCATCAGTTTTTGGATGCTAGGAGGGCTTGGTCCACTAAAGCTACCCATGGAGAGATTCCTGTGGTAGGGAGTAGGAAAAGGATTAAACAACTAGAAGTGTACTCCATCCATCTCGAATATGCAGACAATGCTACGTATAAATAAGGTCGAGAAAACGATACAGATAATACTTGATAATGTTCAGATAAACCTCACTACCTTGAATCTCTAATAGAGAGGGAAACTTACATCTGACTGATGACTGAAGTACCATTAACTCGATCACAAGTTAGACCGTGCCATGGAAGAGGAAGACAAGGGTCTCCTAACCAACTTTTTAATATTTCATTGTTTTGATTGTGTTGCAATAATTCCATCTTCACATTCACCATTATGTCAACTGAAACATATAGAGAGAAATGATAAATGTAGTCTCTGAAATGTTCTTCTACAATTCTGCATATGCATTTATTCGGCTACTACTACATTCTTGGACTAAAATTACCTTCTTCCATGGCTGTTTCTTTAACTCGAGGCATAGTCTTTAAAATCTCATAAGCATTACAAATTGGTCCCAGTTGCAATAAATTTGAGGCCTTGATCATAGTCAGATTAACCGCCCTGTTTGCTCTGAACTTCAGAACTACATCCAGGTATCTGGAACCACTAGCCAGTATATCAACCTTGAGTCTCTTTTCATTGTTGATGTATACATGAAACACCCTTTCTCCAGCTTGAACTGAGTCATTGGGCTCAAAAAAGTACAGGACGAGATAGTAGGCATGGTATTCAGTGTCAAGGTCTTCATGCAGGAATTCCAACCTCTCCGGATGTGTCAGGGCTGTTTGTAACACCAACGAAGGAGGTAATAAACGGTGTGTTTCTGCATTGGCCTGCTTAACAATGGATGGCTGGATGCGAGTAACTTCTGAATCTAGATTTGACGCTGGTCTCCAAATTCTATCATACTGGTCATATGGGTACCTGAGTTGGCAAGTATTCATATTATCACTTCCTGATTCTGTATATGTTTGTTATTTTGTTTTAAAACGAAAAAGTGTTTATTACCATGAAAAATATACTCTGTTGCCAATACAACAATAGATCCGTGATAGGACGAAAAAGTACCTGATTTCGGCACCCTTGTTTCCAGAATCTACTCTATGTACAAGTTTGAGTACTTCTGAAGGCTCCCTCTTCAGATAATCTGGATTTATTGGTCTGAGTTCAATCTTAGAAATGTAAGATTTTCCTTTCTTGTTCAATTGGCAGAAGTTGGTATAGTTTTTAGTAGCTCGAAAAATTCCCTCAACCCTAAGTTCATCAGATGATGACTTCACTGTGGCTAATGGTGTGACACCAATCAAAACAACAAAAGAACTGTGTGGGAGAGCCTTCACTTGATTGCCAGAAAGAAATGTACCTCTTACTAGATAGTCTTGATCAATCCTGGTTGGCAAGTTGTAACACCATTTATGACCAATATCTGAGCTAAAAAATCGAGCTCGTTCATAGGGTGTATTCTTGTGCACTGGCCTTATAATGCAACTTTGGTTTTCAGGGAACCAAGTTTCATCTGAAATCCAACTTAAGTTGGTACTTGGCTCAGTAAAGTTTGCAGGAGCACAACACTGTATGCTTAGAAATCCTGCTCAAAATCGCATTGAAATCTAGAAGTTAGATTTAAGTAGAAGAAAAATAAGACATCTGCATATTATGACGAGATTGTTTGTCATCAGCCTAAACATCATATATATATATATATATATATACTACAAATAGCCAGATACTGCTTGCTCTTGTAATAATCCGTATGTGCCTAGTGTTTGATCTTTTGGTGTTTTGTAAGGCAGGTAAGTTTATTTTGCTCAATCTGCTTACACCATGTGTTCCTTGATCAATTCCAATCTGCTTAATTATTCAGTTTCAGTAGGTTTATAGCCCTGAAGTTTTGCAGCACTCGCTCTATTTTTCGAGCAGTCAAAAACAGCTTAAATGATAGTTGAGGTAATTGATCAGCCGATCCAGCTTTGTCAGAGTCTTTATGTGGTGAATGGTTTAGTTTATTTTTGGGATTGCATTCAGTGAAGTCACTACATCTGAAAAAGAAAGTTATTTCTTGTTTGGGCTTTCATATGTTTACTGCGGGCTTAGTCAAACGCAACTTAAATGATAGTTCGATACAAATATAAAACACTCGTGTTATTTGCTAACTGGAGTAGTTCAGGCGTATTTTGGCATTAATTGTGTAAAACAGGAATGAAGATAAAACTGATCGCCTCAAATAATTCAGAAACATTATAGAAATTAACAGGATAATGATCAATATTACTCAAAAAAGAGAAAGGAGCAATTGTCTTAGTGATATCACAGCAATAACATTTACATACTCCTTTTCAAACTAAGGAGATCATCAAGAATGATTATTCAGACTAACCTTCTTGTGCAAAGGCAGATTGAACAAACAGGAGCAGACAGATGATACCACATTTCACCAACCTTGTATTCCAGCAATTCACCACTTCCATCATCCTCTTCTCAAGAAAGAAAATTTCTCCATTAGGTCATCCAACTCAAACTCTAACCTTGCCTATCTCGTATAAATCGGGTTATCTACAGAATTCAATTTTTCACTCATAAATTTTGTACTTTTAGTTTGAAGAACTGACTAAAAGCTGCCTGCCGACCAAAAACAAGTTACCAGAGAGCAAGAAAGGTTTTGTGCAGAAAGCAAACTGGATGTCTGTTTTGATTTTCAATGGTTGCTATTCTTGAAGCATTGCTAGGGAGGTTAGATAAAAAACTAAACCAAAAATTAATACTCCTAAGATATCGTCACTTATATTATGTTGCTTATGAAATTATGACTAAACTAATAGTTATGGTCGTTGTTCTGGTCTGGTGGGACAATCATTTGTTTAATGATAGCACAAATAGGTAATATAATAATGGGGCGGAACAACCATTCATCAATCATCTTTTCTAATTCGTCTCTCCTTTTGTCACTTACCAGCAGCGAAACCTCAAGGTAATGAGCCTTCTCTTATTTTACTCTTTTTCCCACTCATATTTTGCTATCCAAGAGTACCTTTCGGCCCTAGTCAAATGATAGGCAAAATTTTCAACTTGGTCTGGAATTGCTTCTATTAAGTTTGTAGCTTTCCTGCTTATTTTATCAAAGGTGAAAAGGAAATTAAACATTGTAAATAACCAAACACTCCCTCTCCCCACCCAATTCTTTTTGCAGGGAGGAGAGGAATCTTTTAAGGCAAAAATCACTTTTACGTCACGGTCGAAATTATTTACATTCGGTAGTCGTAAAAATGTATAAAATTTATTTATTTTTTGTATAAAACATACAAAAATATAAAATTTTCGGCTATTATTTCGAGAATGATTATAAAATGTCATTTTCTTTTTTTCTTTTTTTTTAATTTCAATTCGTTTCTTAATGCTTATTAAAAGGGGACATATATTTCAATGACTATTTTGGCTTTTCTCGTTATCTTCCAATAAAGTCGAACGTGAATGTCCAGTTAGAGATCAACTACACAAGTCTTATAAGTTATAACTAAGGTGGAGTGACTGTTAAGTTTTACCATTATTTCTTATCATAAAGTGGCAGATAATGTAGCCAAAATGTTCATTAGTTGTTACCAAGTCATCCGTACACCAGGCATTACTCCGTACCATTTACCGATTCCATCAATAAGATGATAATCAGCCACCAGTCAATACAATATCGAGCCACTTCCATTCAACTATGCAAGACAATTGTGGTGAGTTGGCGATTAGTAATTCATACAGTATGTTCTTTGCATATTACAGATGGGAAGATAGAGATGTTCCTGACTTTTTGTTCTTCGTTAATATTCAGAACTCACCCGGTCAACGAAACTTCACAATTCTCTAGAGGCTGTACTAATTTAATTAGGGTTCGGGTTCACATATAAAAAATCGTAGTCCAAGCCCTACTGAAAAAAGCAGAAGAAATAACCCTACTAGTAATATAAACATATAATCTGAATGTTCACTGCGGACTATCATTACAACAAACAATTACATATCCAGTGTAGTCCTACCTATCACCAGCAATACAAACATCGCACTTATCTTCACCTCGGACTAGTTTTTTTTTCTTTTCAAAAGTATACATTTATATTAAGTCTACACTTACAAAGTATCACTAAGTTAAAACTCTCTGATCTACCTGGAGAAAGTCCCTAGTCTATGCTCATTAGAAAGTCCCTCGTCCATGCTCATTTTTATGAAGAGTAACAAAATACAAGTAGATGAATATACCATCTTATGCAAGATAATCCAACATGCAGTTGATATTTCACCAAAAAGAATCAATTTCAACCGAATTGCGAAGAAAAAATTTACTAGGAAGGATAAGCATATCAACTGCATACTCCAAGAGGCGGATCCAGAATTTTAGCTTCGTGGGTTCTACATTTATTATTTTTGGCGTTGAACCCATTATATTTTTAAAGTTATGTGTACGTATCTACTATTTATTGTAGTTTTAATAGGTTTTTGCATCCTCCAATTCAGTCACTTGTAACTCTCATGACGATTCTAGTCCTTTTTTCTCCACCCATTGTCACATTCCTTACCCCCAGCACCTTAGACTTTCGGAACAATTTCACCACTTCCTCCACCACTTCGCCGCCACACTCTTCCACAGCCACTACACACGCGCCGCCAACTCTCACCGCTCTCTCCATTTCCCTAACATATCTATCCGGAAACAATGCCCGATCCAAATACACACTAAACCCGAGATCAAATGCATTATCAAAAAATGGCAGATTATGCGGATCCGCGCGGCTGACAAGCGGCGGCGAGTCCACGAGCTCAGCTCCTGTAACGTCGTGAAGGCCCATTTCTTTTAGGGCCATAACCGCATGACCCGGCCCGGCGGAGACCACAAGGGCCCGTGAATGTTTAGAGAAGAGATTCTTCGCCTGTAGAGTCTGGAATTGGTCTTTAAATGATTGAACTGTTTGGATCCAGGCTTTTGTGGACCATAGACGACGGTTGTGTTTCTTTATGGAGGTTTTAGATCGGTGGGAGAAATGGCAGGTGGATTTGGGGAAACGGTGGTGGGGCTTAGGTTTTGTGAGATTGGGATTAACGCAGGTTTCAGGGGTTTTAATGAAAAGAAGGAAAAGGAGAAGGCTGGCTATAATGAGGAAAGCTAAAGATAGCTTGTTGAGGAAGTTTTGGACGTACCTATCCATTGTTTTTCTGCATGCATTTGGATCTCATTGGATGAGAGAGTAACGTTTGGTGAAGGAGAGTGATCAAACGTCGCCAGATGGACACATAGGTAAAAAGAGATACGATAGTTCGTTCAGTTGGGAAAATGTATTCGAAGGATCGATTATAATACAGTTTTGATAATTACTGGACTGTTAAGTAAGTAATATATAGAAACCGTATTATGGAACATTTTACAATCTCTAATCTAAAATATGCGATTAGTTCAAACTGAAGTACAAATTTATTTGCATTACAATCTTGGCCCACATTACATTGGTTTTATCTCATCTGATGTCTGGTTTATTAATCCAAAATGTGATTAAGAAATTATTAAAAATTTAGTACATATAATTAACACCGAAAATAAGATTTCGTCCATGTTATGAGGTAAATTAATCATATATAGTATGCTAACTAATTAAGATTTCGGTTTTTGCCAGTGTTACACGGAAATCCAAACACGTACATTTCCTTGAGATAACAAATCCAAAAGGTTGAAGGGATTCCTCCAGTGCTTTTATGACTTTGAACTATTCGTTTAAGGGATTTCACCTGATTACACGCTTCTTTTTCTTGCGACTATAATTCAATTTTTTGTAAAGTAGCTTTATTCACGCAATAAAATTTGAAATGAAAAACAACGAACTGAATTAACTATTCTTTAGTAACAGATTAGATTGAAAAAAAAAAGGAGTCTAATCAATGGTCCGATATTTTCATTAATTTGTCAAATGCCGACATATAATTTAATTTGAATGTTGTAAGCGATGTTACAACGGACATGCTCATATGAAATTGCACAAATACAGAAAATTTTAGTACTGCTGTATTAAAAAAAGTTTTTAAATGTCAAAGCGGCTATACTGACTATTGATTGGTGACATCCGTTTAATAAATAGCTTTCTAGTTCTGGAAAGTGGAATCTGGACAAATGTCCAAGTTTGCAAAACATCCATATCATTAATTATTTGCACAGCATAATACTCGTATATTCGGGGCATCACTGATTCACTGTTTGTCGGTTTAGGATATATGTAATTGACATTGTTTACCTTTACCTTTTTTTAATATGCAGCTCGTCACTATTCTATCTCACGTCGATTGTTTATTTTATGAAACCAAAGCTTATCCTATCGTCCTCATGTTAGTTGTTCACCTCGTCAACATTTCATTCTGGGTGGAGAACCAAAGATTAGGAAAGGAAGCTGTTAGTGTAGTACATTATTATAGTTGTTAAGTACACAACAACGTCGTTAAGGAAGCAGAAGGGTCAATAAAAAGAAGAGACTAGATGCGAGTGAGCAATCAAGAAATTGGGCAAGTTTGTCATAGTCACTATTTACACCAAACTAATAAATATATGATCTTCTATATAAATTATATTCACTTAACTATTGCATGATGATTTGTTACACCCCATGTTTTCGTATGTGAAAGTATGTCATAAGTAAATTGATGAAAGCTCGGAAATGAGATGTTACATCCCGCATTTTTTGTACGTTAAAGTTTCGTCATAAGTTAATCGACGTAAGCTCGGGAATGAAATTATTTTAAGATTATAAGCATTTTATGCTATTTCAAACAAGTAATGAGTAAATTCGTGAAGGTGAGAAGGTAAGCAAATCAAAGAAAATGAGTTTCGTCGAAGTTTGACATTACGGTCCGAGCTATAATACCCGATATTTATGGACTAATATCATACAAGGTACCATATGACCGTGATAATATGGTGTATAAAATATATTAAAAATAATTAGTATTTTAGGTAATTTGAGATAATTCTTAATTATGTGGGTAATTGGTCAATTATCGGATAGCGAGATATTACGTAATTAATTAATAAATCATAAAATAAGATGAAACCCCCCTCCCCCAAACGTGGCAGCAAGCCACTTTTCAAACAAATGACTCTTAGTCATTTTTGGATTAGGTGGCAACCTAATTAATAATTAAAAGACACCTCATTCTCACATTTTAAATAACTAAGACTTGTAAAAGTAATTTGAATACAAAGGACTTCATATCAGAACTTAACAACACTTCATTTTTTGAATACAACACTTCATAAACAGAACGTTAGCAATTCTTACAATTTAAATTCCTACAAAACAGTAGCAACGTGATTCTTCAACCAATTCCTACATCAAATAATTCCAACGAGAATTTTTAGCACATTAGCAACATGAGCTTTTACGATTCTAATTGAGTATGGTGCAACCTTTTCCAGGAATATCATACGGATTTTCCATATTTTAGGTATGTTAAGGCTATCTCTTAATTCTTTTAGCATGATTTATACGACACAAACAAAACGAGCAAATGCGCAATTTTCATAAATGACTCTATTCAGAAATACTAGAGATGCTTATGTTCTTGATTCCCCCTGTGTCATATTATTCTATCATCTGTTCATGGGTCTCAAAAATACGTAAGTTGGTAAAGTTTATTTCATGATATTAATCAGAAGCATAATGGTCTTATGACGTACCGAGAGATTTTATTAATGTATTTCATATGCAATTCATGCATTTATACATGCACATTGACCCATGACCAGATGGCGTTATATACGCGTATATATATTTATATAGGATATGGGAAAGGTTATGGTGTTATATACGCACCACCACCTGATCAGCTGGTATACGTTGATGATTTGCCCATAGTGGCAGAGATGATATGATAGGATGCCCTCAGAGGCTTGATGATGTTATGAACGCATATACCCATGCATGGTATGACTTTTATACGCATATGCATGATATTTTAAATATTAAAAGATTCATAAAGTTGCTCACACTTACATGTCGAGTCTTTTACTCCATGTTTCTTTCATGTCTATTATTTAATGATTTTCGTTTTACATACTTTGTAAATTATTCGTACTGACGTTCCTTTTGCCTGGGGACGCTGCGTTTCATGCCCGCAGGTCCCGATAGACAGGTCGAGAGCCCTCCAAGTAGGCTATCAGCTCAGCGTAAGATGTTGGTGCGCTCCATTTGCTTCGGAGTTGCTTGTTTGGTTAGTATGATTTAGACGTGTATTGTTTGGTATGGCGGGACTCTATCCTGACCTCTATGACATTTATGTATTCTTAGAGGCTTGTAGACATATGTCGTATATGTGAAAGATTGTACGGCCTTGTCGGCCTAAGTCTAGTATAAAAGTGGTTATTTTGGTCTTATAGGCCCGCATTGTCTTATGTATAAGTTGTATCATATGTTGTATTTTACTTATCTCACGGAAGCCTTCCGGCTCAGTTATCTATGATAGTATGACATGAAAAGATATGTTATGTTGGTACTCGATTGAGTAAGGTACCGGGTGCCCATCGCGGTCCATCGGTTTGGGTCGTGGAAAAAGTTATATCAGAGCAGTTCTATCCTAGGGAATCAACAAGCCGTGTCTAGTAGAGTCTTGTTTATGGGTGTGTCGTGCACCACACTTATAAGCAGGAGGCTACGAGGCATTTAGGACTGTCACTCTTTCTTCCTACTCTAGATCGTGTGGTAGAGCTTAGTTGTAAGAACTCAATTTCCTAAACTCTATCTTACTTATAGTACGGTGATACTTACATCTAGAAAGACGGTTGGTAAGAGATATAGCTGTGGAAGAGTTGAGTCAGAGGAACTCAATTTTTGCATCATGCTTATGATGGATGAATATGAGGTATTCAGCAAATCATGTGTATACTAAGATGTGTAAGCTTCTTGATAAGGATCCCTAAGGCAAGAATGCCTATCCACTCTTACAGTAAAAAGGAATAAGGGGGGAGACACAAGTTTCAGCAAGTAAAAGGAGCAAGGTGAAGAAGGGTATGAGGCACCAGTTAATGAAAATTATCAGTATTACAATTTCAGTAGAAAAATATAAGCATTGTGAGTTACCCTCAATAGTAACAGAGGTATGTATAATTGGCCATACCCATCTCAGTTATACCCTATTGGGAGCTAATAAGTGTAGATTAAGATAAGGATGGGATATCAAGATCCGACTGGGGTTAGAGTAACCCAAAATGGTGAATTGATTGCTGCGTTAGTTGACATTTCCGAAGGATATTACAGATGTACTAATAGATCTCCTTGTGATACACCCAGATGGCGCACGCCAAAATAGTACAGCTAGATATGAGTATTATAAAGATAGACACTGGAAGCCTTGAAGGGATAAATATTACCTTAGTATGGCTCGCATCTCTAGTAGAGCAAGAATGTTAAGCAACCCGAAGAGCCACCGGATGGAGCAAAAGGGAGCTAAAAGCAAAAGAATGTCTTGTTCGAATTTTCATAATAAAATTATAGGCATAAATGTTAGTGTGAAATAAGAAAAGAGTTAATGAAGCATTATGAGTAAAATATGATACATGGATGATAACGATAGATCAAAATAAGATGACAGTATTACAGAATCTATAGTCAAGTGAAGGAAGAAACGAGAGGTGACAGGCCTTAGGACAACAAAAGAGTATAGGGCATGCAGTCATGTCCTCATTTCGAGAAATAAGTTCGCAACTCTAATGCGATTACTAAAAGGAAAAGTTAGACCCCAGAGTAATAGAACCAGTATGGATTGGTGAACAAGATAAACTAAACTTGAATTAGGGACTGAGTGATTGCTAATAGTCAGCATTATGAGAAATTTAGATAATGCTCATTCAGGAAGACGCTTCCCTAAAGCAAGCAATGTGAGCAAAGTTCAGCTTAAGGAACTGTATGTTCCAGTTATACTAAGTGTCACCCTTGTGAGTAAGAAATTTTGTTATCCTTGGTACAGAAGGATTACCGCAAGGCAAGTAAGGGTCATCGATGATATGAAATAATACCAAAGATGAAGAGGTAAAACATCTGCAGGTAGGTCATCATAACTCTAATTCTTAGTACTCTCCTAAAGGGGAGAATATGAAATGTTGTGGCATTAAGCCAGAATTAAGTGATTCTAATAATTATGAAATGTTAGAGGAAGAATGCAAAAAAAAGGGATGAGATTGCAATTATCCAAAGCCTACATATATGGTATGATTCTAGAACATTGTGCAAACATGACGTCAAGGAGAGGAAGTAAGGGTTCTTTCCCGAAATGTTATTGATAAATAAGGAGCTAGTGCGAGAGGTAAGTTAAAACAAAGTAAATAACCCAAGAAGGTTATGCGGAACATTGATATGAGAATGGGCCAACGAGTAGTTGGTAGTTGATTAAGGAAGAGCCTAGTTATGGCTAAATAGGGGGTTACAAACGAGTCATCAGATCGTGCAAGATAAACATAGTAAAACCTAATATGGTGAATTCAGTCTCGCAGCTATGACATCGTGATCCTTGAGAAATATTCAGATAGAAGTTGGGATGGTAAAAAGTACCATATGAGTATTAGAGAAATAAAAGAGCATGTCACTAGGATTACAGTCGAAATATTAATTCAGAAGCAACCCTACAAGAACAAGGGCGTGGAGGTAAGTAACTACGGATAATTAGAGGCGAGGAAGAATGTCAAAAATTCCATTGGGTATACAATGTAATAAGCTCACATCCTTACAAGAGTCAGAGGGTCCTCCCTAAGTACTACAATGAAAGATTAGCTGAGGAAATGAGGAAGAAGGCTTCAACCTAAGCACAGTGACCTAAAGAGGAAATGGTTTTGTAACAACAGTTTCACAACAACATTGTACGTCCTCCATAACAAAAAGGAATCTACAATGGCTAGTGAACGGGAAGTAAAATAAAAAGTAATATTCGAAGATCATATGAGTTGTACGAAAATTCCGGCATGCGTGAGAGCTAAGATAAACTAAGTATGCACGCAACAAAGGGGAAGAAAGACCAGGAAAGGTAATAGCTTACGCTTAAAGAAAACTGAGAAGAACGAAAGGAATCATTCGATCAATGATCCAGAGGTAGCTACATTATGAGCGCACTTAAGATTTTGGAGTATTATCCATGCAGCATACATATTAACAATCATACAGCCGTAGAAGACTCCGGTATAAGTTAAAGAAAGAATTGAGCCTAGGTCATAGATTGAATTGATACAGGATTATATCATAGATATTCCATAGCGGCTATGAAAGGCTAAACATAATAACTAATACCATGAACTGCAGATCATGAGTAGCTTAAGCCTACATAAAGGCTGATCAGAAAGAAGAGGAAACTAAAGAGTTACATCAACTAAGAAAATTAGGAGTCTGATTATTGGACCCAGAAAATTATAAGACATCATGAAAGAGAAGGGTTTCAGCACAGTTTATATACAGTTCAGATAATATCAAAGCGGTAAAAGACAACATTTAGCACGTTATGCAAAAACATGTAATAAAGATCAGATAATAAAGCCAAATATAACAATTATTCTAAGCTCGAATTCTTGAACCCTGAACCAGTGGTTCTGGGTAAATTTCCCCAGCAGAGTCGCCAGAGCTGTCACACCTCCTTTTTGCGCGCCCGCCCCGAAGGGTTAAATGCGCGAGGGAGTTTTTCCAATTTAAGTGACAATATTCGAAATGGGATTATTTATTTAATTCAGAGTCGCCACTTGGGAAAGGTTTGGCTTTTGGTGTCCCAAGTCACCGGTTTATCTTGAATCCCAAATCGAGGAAATTTTCGACTTTCCAAATGAAGTCTGCGAACCAGAAATTCTAAGTAAGGAATTCTATTGACCCGAGGGAAGGTGTTAGGCACCCTCGAATCCCGTGGTTCTAGCACGGTCGCTTAAATTGTTATAATGGCTAGATATCTGATTTAAATACATGTTGTGACTTATATGCTTTTATTAAGTTTAAACCGCTTTTATTATCATTTATTTTTATAGAATTGCAACGTCGTGAAAATGCATCTCGAACCACGTCACAATTAATGCACCCGTGATTGTTAACACATTTCGACTCCGTTGAGATTTGGATTTGGGTCACATCAATGTACACCCGAATTTAAGAATATAATTTAATTAAATCGTGCCTAAAAGAAAGTCTAACGCGTTATATTTTGGAGAAAAGCCGTGAGATTCACTAAACGACCTGTCCTGAATTCTAAATATTTATTATGGTTAGTTATTGAGGGCCCCGCAATTTGCATTCTTACTTGGCGAGGCTCGTCTCATTATTTTAGAAAAGGATATCCTGAAGCGACTACATTTCTATTACGTTTGTCTCTAAAAAGAAATAAAGAGAAAAATACCAAACTTACTTGTTTAAGCGACTAACATCCTAAATCTCTACTGTATGTGACGAGTCCGAATTTTGCTTGATTGCCTAATTGGTTGTTTATGGGGTGAGGATTATTTCATGCCTCGTCTTCAAGGAGTGAATAAGCTTTGTTAATTTGATAAGAGAGATTGCAAGCAACAAATAACTCATACTAAATTTACATTAAACAAACCTGAAGTTTGAACTTTATAATTAACTTATTTAGGCTTGATGAATGAAATCAGCTACTTATTAAAAAAAACTACTGTTAATTGGATTCGAGAATGCCTATTAATTTTCCTCGAAAGTCATCGCATCATTCCGAAACAATGAATCTATATTGAAACCCATATCGAAACTATGTAGAAACAAGTAATCTAACAAAAAGGGTAGGCGTACATTATCACCCTGTTAACGTAACGCTGCATGAGAATTAGTTTGGGGTACACTTATCTTGAAGTCAAATGGAACCGAATATAGCAGATTCGATAGTTCAGAGATCTAGGCAAAAACACATACATATGCTTGCTATGATTCTATGTTGTGATGTCATAACTGAAACAAAACTAACGGTTGTATGCCTTAAAACACATCTGATCTAACAAGCAAATGCTATCTAATTGTTCATCTCAACTTAAGATGTATGTTAATTTATACAGAATATTTGCAGTTTTGCAGTTAAACAAATACAGGCTAAACTAGCATTCAACCTACTTTGAACACAAGTATTATAAAGTAAACAGACATTTGTTTCTTTATTTCTGCTTCAAACTTCAAACTTTCAACAACATATAGTTTCAGAAGTTGTGTACCTGGAAATGTTTGACAATTGAAGAAAAAAGGGGAGTCAGCAGAGTAACAATGGCAACAAGTGCAGCAGCAGTAACAGCAGGTAACCAATAGAACAAATCCTAGTGCAAGATGCAGTTAGAGCCGATGGAAAATGGCAAAAATAAAACAATTTCCCAGTAGTGTGGAATCAGAAGTTAGGCAGAACAAATCCAGCAGTGAACTAGTGCTACCACCCAACCAGTAACCTCAATCAAGACTCAGAAGAAAACAATATGGAACAAGGAAATCCAGACCAGTGAGAATCGAGACAAAGATGAAAATGCAGTCCCTTTTTCTGTGATATGCCTCTGTCTATCTATTTCTGTCTGTCTGTGTATCTATCCAAAAATCCCCCCTGTGTCTGTCTCCTGTATGTTCTGTGTGTATTAATATGTATGTATTTCAGCTCTCTCCTCTCAAATCTATCCTCTCTCTGTTCTCTTATGTCTCTCCCCTTAAACTGATGGAAGTTCTTCCTTTTATAAGCCTAAAGTCTGCCCTTAACAGCCTGTTCATCAATCACCCAAACACCCTCCCATGTGCTCTCCCTTTTTCAGTTTCCACTCAAACCTTTAAGTATACAAACCTCCCATGTGATCTGTTTTCTTTTTCCACTTAATTACTTAAAAATAAAACCCTCCCATGACATTCCCTGACAGTCCTCTTTCCCATTTTATTTACTAAAAGCAAACATGGGCAGCAGGAATATAATCTGACAAACATGCTGTCAAACTATTTTAATTCAAAAAGGGCCTTTATGCACATGTTGTGCACAAGTGCACATGCCATCAATTCAGATTGCAATTACAGACCAAACCTTAGGTTTCTGAAATCACATTAACAACTATAAGTAACTAAACTTAGTTCTTAATTGATTCAGGCAATGTTTAACAGAAGCAAATCGATTTATTTTTGTTCAGACAGCTGAAACTAATTGACGACACATGTCGACTCGACTATATTAGTTATAACACATACAATCGAAACCAAAATCAGACATTTAACAGTATAGGACACATGATTCGAATTGTATTGACTAAACAGAATTGTATCCGAGGAATCAGTTAATCAGTTCAAATTTGAGATTCAACTAATTGCACAACAAATACATACATACACATTATCAGAACAAGTAGAAGAAGAAACTCAATCAAACAACAAAGGTTCAGGCAAGGTGGATAGGACACAGTTGATAAAATTCGAAATAAATTACACAAAATATGAACAGACCTTGAAACCACACACGTACTGAATAACAAGGAGAAAAACAAACTTACCTTAAAAACTTTGCAAGAAGAAACAGAAAATCAACTTGTGCTTGAACAAACCTTCTTTAAGGTTGAACGGACTTTAAACGAAGTGTTTCTCGGATGAGAAACACTTCGACTAAGGTCCATTAGACCCTAATCTCTTGGCTTAAACAGG
Organism: Nicotiana tabacum; assembly: GCF_000715075.1. Classification (NCBI taxonomy): domain Eukaryota; kingdom Viridiplantae; phylum Streptophyta; class Magnoliopsida; order Solanales; family Solanaceae; genus Nicotiana; species Nicotiana tabacum. The sequence continues at coordinate 120,541,687 of NC_134082.1, forward strand.
CACGGACTAGGCTTGGGGTTTCTAGGGTTCATGGATGGTAGATTTGGGATTTGGGCTTCCAAGGTTAGATTCGGACCAAACCAAGCATGGTTTGGTCACGAGGGGGGTCCGGTGATTGTCTAGTATGAATCTAGGGCAGATCGGTGTAGATCGAGTTTTGCTCGAATCTTCAAATGAAGATTCGAGGACCTAGAGGATGATTCGAACTAAACGGACTACAGATCCATGTTCAGGGTGTCAAGGTGGTTTTAGGGTGTTAAGGTGAAGGTCATCGGCGTTCATGCCGCCGGGATTAACGGCGAGGGATAAGGGGGCGGCTAGGGTTTCGTGGGGAAGGAGATGAAGACGGAAGCTGGGGTATTGGATAGAGGGGTAGGGTATGGTTGGAAGGTTATATATGGGATGGGTGGGTTGATCTCGGCCGTTGGATGAGGCAAGATGGAAGGCCCAGATCTTTCATCTGATGGGGAAACGGTGTCGTTTCATCCAAAAGGGGTTTGGGTCGGTCCGAGTGGAAACGGGTCGGGTTCCTCAGTGGGTTATGGGGAATTGATCTTGGCCGTTGATCAATTTGAGATCAACGGCCCAGATCGGACTGGATTAAAACGGTGTCGTTTGGAACGCCCCCTGAGGCCAATTGGTCTGGACCGGGTTTACATGGGATTTGGGTTGAGTTTGTTTGGGCTTTGAATTAAAAATAAAGATAGGCCCAACCGATTTTAAACCCAATTCTGCATCTCTTTTTTATTATTTTTATATATATATTTTTTTATTTTATTTTTAAAACAAAACCTAAGTAAATAAAAATAAAATTTCATAAACACTTAATACAATTATTTGCACACATATATCAAAATATTTAAAGCAGGCAAGATCGAACAAAACAACAATCACGGAACAAAGATGCATATTTATGATTTTTTTTTATTTAATAACCGGATTTTCGGTTCAAACAGCACATGACACACACTTTTTTTTTGTATTTTGTTTTAATAAAAATGGGCAAAAATCATAAATAATTAACAAAGTGCCATGTAAAAATCCAATTTGTACAGCAGGACCATTTGTTATTATTTTTTAATTCTTTTGGAGTGATTGTCGTGTAAAACAAAAATCACGTGCTCACAGATACGATGCGAGATTTTAAGGTAAGTAAGGTAAAGGTGAACAACGTACGAGATACTCAAAGGCAGAAGATCGTGAATAGTCCATACTTTGGATAAAAAGCTAAAAGAGCGGGGATTTAGTATATAGGAATAATAGCGGCATCATCAGTAGAATATCTTCCAGCCTATAGTCTAGGTATCAAAAAACCTAACTAAGAGACTAAAGAAGAGTTAGAGGCGATGTGGTGCCTCGCTTGATGTTCCAAAATGACATAAGGAAATCTATGATGCAAACAAGTTGAAAGGTTGCAAGTAATATAAATAGATATGTGTAGGTCGCAAGCTATTGTATGGTGAAGCGACAAGGTTCTAGAAGATAGGCGTAAGGATAAGAACGAGCGAGTGAGGAGGTAACGAAAATGGATATGTCCTCAGGATTAAACCCATGAGAACAAGAAGAGCAGATGGTTTCTCTAAGTTATACAAAGCTCACTATAGCCTGAATGAACTCAAAGGAGTCTAAGACTAATAGCATTTGGAAGAGATAAAATGCTACTCTGGTAATAGAATAAGGGTGTAATTGTGATAGATAAAGGATGACGTTTGGGCCTTCGATTTAGTAATGATCTGACGAAGAAAAGAAAGGGATCTCATGAATTGGATAGGATTAAAATATCCACGCAAGGTGAATCATATTGGGATGCTGTGAGATATGGTTATGAAAGCATAGTATCGCCCCAGGTAGATCATACTAATCATTTCAGATGTTCCCCGATGAAACGTGAACCCTAGCACAGTGTTACATAAAAGGTTATGTTATCAGGGGTAGATTATAGATCAATATTGAGGTGAATCAATAATGGATGGATAAAAGTTATAAAGTATGAGATGAGATTAGGCCACCTTTCTTAAGATGGACATAGATTTATACATATTGGATAAGCAATGAAAGTAACCTAGAATTTGGTAGCAGAGCTCAGTAACGAGAAATCGAGGTAAGAGTTATGGTACAGTATGACCTACTTAGATACAGTAAAGTCATATTAATGGATAACTGGGTCTATGAAATAATATATAGCAACATTCGTAAGTTCTACAAAATACCGAGCGAAAAACTTCAGTAATGGCTAGAAATCAGAGGAAAAAGGAAAGTGCACTTACAAGGTTCGAGTCGTACATGATGCATGATAGAAGGTAGCAACAGTTATGAGACTGGAAGGACTCTGACCATAAATCGTGGTGTGAGAAAGAGGCCTATAGGGGAATACCTTGGCTTTTGGATTTATTCACAGAACAGTTGCTTAGATGGAAAGGAGAGCAATAAAGTATTCAGAAGACATAGACTATGAAAATGATAAGTACACCAGTCAACATTCAAGGACGAATGTTCCAAAAGGGAGGAATGATGTTACACTCCATGTTTTCGTACGTGAAAGTATGCCATAAGTAAATTGATGAAAGCTCGAAAATGAGATGTTACATCTCGCATTTTTCGTACATTAAAGTTTTGTCATAAGTTAATCGACGTAAGCTCGAGAATGATTTTTTTTTAAAGATTATAAGCATTTTATGTTATTTCAAACAAGTAATGAGTAAATTCGTGAAGGTGAGAAGGTACGCAAATCAAAGAAAATGAGTTTCGTCGAAGTTTGACATTTTGGGATAAAATACGGTCCGAGCTATAATACCCGATATTTATGGATAGTACCATACAAGGTACCATATGACCGTGATAGTATAATGTATATAGTATATTAAAAATGATTAATATTTTAGGTAATTTGAGATAATTCTTAATTATATGGGTAATTGGTCAATTATCGGATAATGGGACATTCCTAATTAATTAATAAATCATAAGATAAAATTAAACTCCCCTCGCTCCCAAACATGGCAGCAAGCCACTTTTCCAACAAATGACTCTTAGTCATTTTTGGATTAGATGGCAACCTAATTAATAATTAAAATCTCATTTTCACATTTTGAATAACAAAGACTTGTAAAAGTAATTTGAATACAAGGACTTCATATTAGAACTTAGCAACACTTAATTTTTTTGAATACAACACTTCATAAACAGAACAGTAGCAATTCTTACAATTCAAATTCCTACAAAACAGTAGCAATGTGATTCTTCAACCAATTACTACACCAAATAATTCCAACGAGAATTTTTAGCACATTAGCAACGTGAGATTTTGCGATTGTAATTGAGTACGGTGCAACCTTTTCCAGAAATATCATACGGATTTTCCCTACTCCAAGTATGTTAAGGCTATCCTTTATTTCTTTTAGCATGATCTATACGGCACAAACAAAACGAGCAAATGCGCAATTTCTATAAATGACTCTATTCATAGAAATACTAGAGATGCTTATGTTCTTGATTCCCCATGTGTCATATTATTCTATCATCTGTTCATGGATCTCAAAAATACGTAAGTTGGTAAAGTTTATTTCATGATATTAATCAGAAGCATAATGGTCTTATGACGTACCGAGAGATTTTATTAATGTATTTCATATGCATTTCATGCATTTATACATGCACATTGACCCATGACCAGATGACATTATATATGCGTATATATATGTATATGGGATATGGAAAAGGTTATGGCGTTATGTACGCACCACCACCTGATCAACTAGTATACGTTGATGATTTTTCCACAGTGGCCGAGATGATATGATGGGATGCCCTCAGAGGCTTGATGATATTATGAATGCATATACCCATGCATGGTATGAATTTTATACGCATATGCATGACATTTTAAATATTAAAAAATTCATAAAGTTGTTCAGACTTACATGTCGAGTCTTTTACTCGATGTTTCTCTCATGTCTATTATTTACTAATTTTCATTCCCTACATACTCAGTACACTATTCGTACTGATGCCCCTTTTGCTTGGGGACATTGCGTTCCATGCCCGTAGGTCCCGATAGATAGGTCGAGAGCCCTCCAAGTAGGCTATCAGCTCAGCAGAAGATGTTGGTGCGCTCCATTGGCTTCGGAGGTGCTTGTTTGGTTAGTGTGATTTAGACGTGTATTGTTTGGTATGGCGGGACTCTGTCCCGACCTTTATGAAAATTATGTATTCTTAGAGGTTTGTAGACACATGTCATGTACGTAAATGATTGTATGGCCTAGTCGGCCTATGTTCAGTATACGAGTGGTTATTTTGGTTTTATAGGCCCATATGTCTTATGTATAAGTTGGTATCACATGTTGTATTCTACTTATCTCACGGCAGCCTTCCTGCTCAGTTATCTATGATAGTATGACATGAAAAGATACATTATGTTGGTACTCGGTTGAGTACGGTACCGGATTCCCGTCGCGACCCATCGGTTTGGGTCATGATAGATTAATATATTATGTTTGTTTACCTCCAAAATTGGATAACAATTAAATTTGTATGGGATTTTAAGAATATATGATTTAATCCAACACGAACAATTACGAATAACAAATAAACGAGTTAGAAATGAAATAAAAGTTCAAACCAGTTTCAATGGTATGGCCAAGCCTAAAATTAGACTGATTAATGACCTCGTTCTCGGTTGGACCCTCGATTCAAACCCAGTCGTGAATGAAGAATAGAACAAATGAGCAAAACTTTAACAATAGCTAAAAGGTAAAAAATAAACTTGTATTGCTTTGATTTGCGTGTTACAATATGTCTTACAAAAGAAAAACTTCTCATTTAAGTTGGAGAGTTTCACCCCTAGTATAAGTTTAAAAAGGATAAAAATCTTTCTTTTCCGGTAATTACTGATCCATAATCGACATCAAGCGAGATCCGCGCCATGATATCCGGTTGAATGCGAATGTCATGGCCCTCTATCTGTTATGTGTAATTGTTTACCGTGTTTCCCCGGGTTTTAGAACTCATTCTTGGCCCAGGGCATACCACTTTACCATACCCAGTGACAAGCATATCGTTTACTCTTCCTGGATCTCGATATGAAGGGTTTCTAACCTCGATTACAATCTCGTGTATCCGTGCCCTTCCTCCATTTTCTCATTAGGAAATCGGGGTAAACATTACCCCTGATTTTACCCGTACATGAATAGTCCCTTCCTTTTCTGGAGAGTAGATTTACTGAAATGATGGGAAGTGATAGACGAACCCTGGTTCCTTCCTTCATACGTTACAACCGAGATGATAAGTCAATCAAAACGTCCCATCAGTCGCGTTGTTTTGACTTCGAACACGTGTCAGCCGTTGGTTGACTGTCCTTGAATGCAAAACGTTGCACATTGATTGTTCTTCCTCTATAAAAGCGCCGACCTTTTTTCACTTCTTCCACTTTTGGATTCCAGAATTTACCCTCGAACTCTGTAATTGCTTTTAACTCCTCCAAATCTTCATACATTGCTCCTTAAACCTTCATATCTTCATCTTCAATCCTCATACATTTTCTTTGGATCTTCAACCCAGAGCTTCATACATACCATCTTCAAATCTTCATATTTTTCTTCAAACCTTCATATTTCCCATATTACGATGGCAAAAACCTCCAAGTTAGTACCTCAACAGACTGCTCCTTCATAGCCATTCTCTAGGTGGCTTAGGAGCCCCTCAAGAAGAGCTTCGCACCTGGGGGCTGCTCTATCGGGAATGACTTCAAAGCCGAGAAGGCCTCTAGTCAATAGGACCAAGGCGAGAGAGTGTGGAGATACATATGCTCTGTTACTAAGGAAACACTACCAATAGTCCGAATGGACTATAACTGGGAGGGTAAGGAGGTGGTTGTCCCCGAGCCCAATGACGACATCAATACTCACATGGAGGGGTACTTAAGTGTTTACATTTACCCTTCACGCTCGCCCCGGCGGACCTCACAGTCTTTTCCTTCTGCAAAAGGTATGAGATGTGTCTTGGGATAATCCACCTATCCCTTTGGAGGATCGTGATCCTTTTACTACATTTCGTGAATAATACTGAAGCCCCTCTATTCACCCTCGACCATCTACTTCACCTATACAGTCCCCGAATCATCCCGGGGGAGGGCTGATCAAGCTCGTTTTCCGAGCAAGCAAGGCTCTGTTCTCGAGCATCAATGAGGACCGAGATCGAGGATGGGAGGGAAGGTTCATTTGGGTGAAAACCTAAGACCTCATCCCTTTCGAGTTTCTACCATTCTCCGAGAAGTGGAACATATCCCATAAGTATTTTCCTTCTCGAATATTTGTCATTTCCTTTTGTTCTTTCTCTTGTTGCCTATGTTTGTCACCGTACAAATGTTGCCCAAGTTCCCAATGCAGTTCCCTGCTTCAAGGAGTGGATCGAGGGGATCTGCAAATAGATGCCATACTCTGAGCGCGCATGGCGCAAGCTCGCGAAGGGCAAATGGGAGGCTTGTTACCATGGTAAACTCCTTTCCCGAATATTTACTTTCGTACTCTTAGCTTACACATTGCTAAGTTTTCTTCCTTTCTTACAGGTTTTCCTAAAACCACCAAACTCAGACCGTTAGATGAGGACAAAGATCCCTCCTTGCTTACCGAACCCTCTACTTCGGGATAGCCCGGGGCCACCGTAAACGAGGGGAAAAATAAGAAGAAAAGAAAGTCCTTGGCTCTCCGGATCCCGAGGTGAAGAAGAAGTCCGGAAGAGCAAAAAGAGTACCAAGTCTAGGGTACTGGACTCTGACTCCCTCTACCGGCTTAGGGATTATCCTGAGGAGTACGACCTTGCATTTGTTGCTCATGGGTCGACCCTCAATGAGGGGGAGCAAGTGACGACCGGGAAAGAGGACCATGAGGTCGATCCCCCTCTAGCTCGGGAACCATAGGGAGGGAGGGAGGCTGCGCCCCCTTGGGAAGCTGCTCCTATCCCAAAGGAGGCAAATAGTGTCATTGACATCGTGGAGACACCCTCCTATACTGAGTCCATGCTCGAAGAGGCCCAAGCGGGCAAGGTGAAATAAAGTGAAATGGTGTCGGGCCCAGATGATGCCCTCAACACATTCTTCATGGCATGGATATGATCGCGCTAGAGGACTTTTCCGGTCTTGGTAACGTGGAGGTCCCGAAAAAAGATGTGCCATTGGGAGTGGGTGAGTCGGGCTCGAGCGCGAAATTAGTTAAGCAATTCCCCACCCCGAGCATGGACCCCGAGTGCAAGAGAATGGTTGTTCTTACAATCTTGGTAGACGCTAGGGTCCTGTCTGCTCCAGAGGGCATAACTATCTACCTTTGATGCCTGGCGACCGAGGAGGACCAGGGAAAGATGAACAAAGTGGGCACATCGAGCCTCTTCAACGAGGCGCAATAGGCGCTGAACAGGTTAAGGCATCTGCCCTTTGCACCCCTTTGTGAATCTTACTTGGTTTATGATGTGCCCTAATGACTTCATCATTTTCTTAGGCTTCAGTGCTTCATCGTGAAAGCTTCCTCCGATCCTGCTTGGAGATCAACCAGCTCGAGCTCGAACTCAAAGAGTAGGTCCAGAAAAAGGACATGTACAGGGTTCTTAGTGAGCAGTAGTAAGAGGCCTTCAAAGACCTCCCGATTCTTCGGGCTGAGCTAGAAAAAGCCCAGAAAGAGGCCTCGAACTTGAAACGGGAACACGCCGACCTAGCTAAGAAGGTAAAGATATTTGAGGAAAAAAACGAGCAGCTAGTCGTGGTGACTAACAACACTTCGCATGTCCAAGAGAAGATAGACTTGATCGACCAACTTCTCGCTGATATGGATGAGGTCAAGGCCACGACTGAGGCATGGAAGGGCGGGATGGACCTGCTAGCTTCGGAGAAAGAAGCTACAGAAGTGGAGCTGGCATCAGCTGAGAACCAACTCTGGGTGGCAAAGGACAAAGCCGATAAGTGGTCTCGGCTAAATGATGACCTCCAGGCATAGTTAAGCTCGACTGGCACGGAACAGGATGCCCTTGGACAAGAATATGCCGCTCTGAGGTCCAAACTAGATGTAACCTCTTCTGACATCGAGGAAATGTTGGCCCAGTATAAGGCTGATGTAGTGATAGTGGAGGCCCGCTTAAAGACAAAGACCGAGTACATAAAGCGGATGTCCCGGAGAGAAACCCTCGAAGAGATCCATGCCCGAGATTTTGATCTGTCGGCCGAGATTGAGGAAGCCAAGAAACTTGAGGCCGAGGCAAAGGAACTCTACAAGCCTAAGGGTCCCGAATGCTCCGAGGGTTCCGATGGTAAATGCCTTAGTTCTTTTTTCTTAGTTTTCCCTTATGTATTTTTTTATTTATTTTGAGGTTGTTTTGTCGTGCCTTTTTAAATATTTTTTGGAATATATAAATTTTTCTTTTTCGGAAATACCGTGTCTTCACTTTTACATCATCTACTTGCAATTTTCTATTTGCGTATTATTTTTAATGCCTTAGCATAAAATCAGATTTAGTCTAAAGCATCCGTGTTTCGGAGGTCCGAACGGAGCCCTACTTTGATGCAACTTCGAATTACTTGTGGCTTCGAATCTTCGGTAAAAACGAAGTCCTTTAAGATGCTTAAGTGTCTTAGACGATGTTTTTGCCGAGGGTAACCTTTTAATAGGTTTTGATTTTTCGTAAGGGCCTTACTTTCTAAGTATGGATTTCGGACATATCTGAGCCGTTTTTAGGGTGGTTGTAGACTTTCGTGTTTGGGTCTGCCAAATAGGATTGGTGCCTCCAGGATTCGATAGCCCGAGTTGTCTGAATTTTTATCAGTTGACAGTCCCCGAGTAGGGGTAGCTCGTAGGCTTTAGGATCTAGGATCGAAGAAATAAAATGCGCAATAATAAAGTGTAAGGGAAGTAAAAATTTCTTTCATCACTTAATATGCAAGGTACATGATCGGTGGTGCATAGACCTTGTGCCGTTGCTAGAGTGGACTATGTGGGTATGGTTCGTATGACCGGTTTACCCTTACAATGAATCCTAACCACCAAGCCTTAGCTTTTGGCACATAAAATTTTCTTTTCCCTTGCTAAAGATATTAATCTAGGGGTGATGACCACTAGTATTCGAGGCCGAACTTGTGAGGGTTCGGATACTGTTGATCTGATGCAAACAGTCATCGCTTCCAGTTTAAGGCCGATCTTCAAGTTTAAGGTAGCACCTTTTACTATTGCCTCATAAAAATCTTGCCCAAAAATCCACTTTTGGACAAAACCGGTTCAAGGGAAAAAGAGTGCAACACGTGCTTTTGTACCTAATAGCCACATCCGCCTTGGGCCGGGTACCTGCATACGTTAGTCCGCAATATAACTAAAAGAAATTAAGTTCATACCTTAACAGTAGTACTGCTTTAAGTGTGCCACGTTCCAATTGTTTGGGAGTTGTACACTACTTAACGCTTCAAGTTTATATGAGCCGTTGCTGCATATTTCGATAATTTGATATGGTCCTTCCCAATTCGAGCCCAGTTTTCCTTCGTTTGGGTTCCTGGTGTGTAGCATTATTTTTCTCAATACCAAGTTCCTAACTTGAAAATGTCGGAGGCTGGCTCTTCGGTTGTAGTACCTCCTTACTCACTACTTCTAGGCGGCCAACCGGACCATGGCGGCTTCTCGCCTTTCGTCCATCAGTTCTAGGCTCGTGGTCATGGCCCTACTATTTGATTCTCGGTAGCATACTAGAACCTAAGGCTCGGTTCCCCCACCTCGATAGGTATTAAGGCTTTAGCTCCATAGGCCAAAGAAAATAAGGTGGCCTCGGTGCTAGATTTCGAAGTCGTGCGATATGCCCACAAGACTTCGGGCAAGATTTCCTTCCATTTTCCTTTCGAACTGGTCAACCTCTTTTTCAGGTTATGTAGTATAGTTTTGTTTGTTGATTCCGCCTGCCCATTCCCACTAGGGTGATAAGGCATTGATAGTATCTTTTTTATCTTGCGATCTTCGAAAAACTTACTCACCTTGCTACCGACGGATGCTTTCCTGTTATCGCAAAAAATCTTGGTTGGTATCCTGAATCGACATATTATGTGATCCAAGATGAAGTCAATGACTTCCTTATCTCGGACCTTATCGAACACCTGATCCTCGACATAAATGGAAAAATAATTGGTCATGAATAATATGAATTGAGCTTTAACAGGTGCCCATGGCAGGGACTGGCGATGTTCATTCCTCACTTCATAAATAGCCACAGAGATAAGACCTAGTGGAGCATTTCTCCTGGTTGGTGGATCATCGGGGCATGTCGTTGGCACTCATCGCATTTTTGCACGAAGTCTTTCGCATCCTTTTTCCATTTTGGTCCAGTAGTAGCCGGCTCTGATTAGCTTCCGAACCAAGGATTCTTCCCCGGAATGGTTCCCGCAAGTGCCTTTGTGAACTTATCTCATGGCGTATTCGGTATCTCTCAGTCCTAAGCACCTGACTAATGGGCCAAAGAAAGACCTTCTAAATAATGCCCCTTCGACCAAGCTAAATCTGGCAGCTCTGGTGCGCAGGGCTCTCGATTCTTTGGGATCCGAAGGTAATTTTCCCGTCTTCAAGCTGTCTATGCATTTGTTTCTCCAATACCAAGTTAAACTTGTTGAGTTCACTTTGGCATGACCTACTTCTATCACCGAATTAATTAGTTGATCCACTTCTCTTGAGCTGAATTCATCATATCGACCGACGACCCCAAGTTAGCCAGTGCATCGACCTCACTGTTTTGATCTGGGGGTACATGCTGCAAGGTCCATTCCTTGAAATAGTGTAGGGTTACCTGCTATTTTTCCAAGTACCTCTGCATCCATTCCTCTTTTACTTCGAACATTCCGTTGACTTCATTTACCACGAGGAGTGAGTCGTACTTGGCTTCGATCACTTTGGCCCGAGACTCTTAGCCAATTCTAGACCTACAATCATGTCCTCATACTAGGCCTCATTGTTAGTCAATTTCACAGTTCTAATAGACTGCCTAATTATATTTCCCGTAGGTGGGTTTAATACGATACCGATCCCGAACCCCTTCGTGTTGGAGGAACCATCCATAAGGAGGGTCCAGATTTTTCAAGTAGTCCCCGAGGTGAGCGGTAGTTCCCTTTCGACTTCGGATATTAAGGTCCGCGTAAAGTCGGCCATAAAGTCTGCCAAAATATGAGATTTTATGTGGGTTGGGGTCGGCACTCGATATTGTACCCGCTAATTTCCACATCACATTTGGCCAACTGGCCTGAGAGCTCGGGCTTATGCATTATATTCCTTAGCGGGTAAGAGGTTACGACATATATAGGGTGGCATTAAAAGTATGACTTTAGCTTCCTAGAAGCGCTTAGCAAAGCGAGCGCTAATTTTTCCAGGTGGGAATACCTTGATTCGGCCTCGCCTAGAGTTCTATTGAAATAGTAAATAGGAAATTACGTACCTTCTTCCTCCCGGACTAAGACGCCACTTACCGCCACCTTGAAAACTACCAAGTAGAGGTACATCTATTCGTCTGCCTTCAGAGTGTGCAGTAGGGGGGATCGATATGCACCATTTGAGTTCTTCCAAAGCTTGCTGGTATTCCGAGGTTCAAGAAAATTTATTCTTCTTCTTTAATAGTGAGAAGAATCGATGGCTCTTGTTTGAGGACCTCGAGATGAACCGATCCAAGACGGCTATACGCCCGGTCAGTCTTTGAAAGGCCTTGACATTTTCCACCATGGTGATGTCCTCTATGGCCTTTATTTTATCGGAGTTGATCTCGATCCCCCAATTGGATACCATGAACCCGAGGAATTTGCTCGATCCGACCCTGAATGCGTATTTCTCCGGGTTTAGCTTCATGTTGTATTTCTTTAATATGTCGAAGGTTTCCTGCAAATATTTCCAATGGTCCTCTGCTCGCTGGGACTTGACCAATATATCGTCAATATAAACTTCCATTGATTTTCATATTTGTTCTTCGAACATCCGACTTACTAGGCATTGGTAGGTGGCACTGGCATTCTTTAATCCAAATATCATTACGTTATAATAATAGGTACCGAATTTGGTAATGAAAGAAGTCTTTTCTTGATCGTCCGGGTCCATCCGAATTTGGTTGTACCCGGAGTAGGCGTTGAGAAAGCTGAGTATCTTGTGCCCGGCCATTGCGTAGATCATTCGATCGATGTTAGGCAAAAGGAAAGAATACTTAGGGCATGCTTTTATTAGGTCTTTGTAATCCATATACATTCTTACTTTATTTCCTTTTTTAGGCACTACCACTATATTAGCTGGCAAGTCCGGGTATTTAACTTCCCGAATGGATCCTATTTTAAGAAGTTTAGATACCTTATTCGTGATGAACGCATTTTTACCTCAGACTGTGACCTCCTCTTCTATTTAACCGGATGGAGCTTCGGGTCCAAACTCAGCTTATGAGTGGATACCTCCGGTGGGATCCCTGTCATGTCAAGATGGGACCAAGTGAAATAATCGATGTTAGCTTTAAGAAAATCAATAAATATTTTCTTGAGCTCAGGGGGTGAACCCTATGCCTTGGTATACCTTTCGATCCGACAGGTGTTCGATTAATATGACTTGCTCCAACTCTTCAACCGTCGATTTGGTGGTGTCGGTGTAATTAGGAGTTATGAATAATCTCGGGACACCGTAATCGTCCTCCTCATCTGCTCCTCGTTCCTCTTGTTTCTCCAGTTCGGCCAAGGCCAGTATTAATGATTGCTATTTAATCTCTTACTTTCTGGTCGGTTTCGCATTCCTTGGTATTGATATTGCGGGCATCATGGTTACCTCGTCGACAATGAACATCTCCTTTATGGTCGGCTATTCTTCATAGACCATTTGACTCCCCCCAGTGTGGGAAATTTCAACGCCTGGTATAAGGTCGAGGGTGTTTCCCTCATGTTGTGAACCCATGACCTTCTGGATAGAGCGTTATACCTCATGTCCCCCTCGATCACGTAGAACTTTGTTTCTTGGATTGTCCCGGTAGTGTTTCCTAGTAAGGTTATCTCTTTTTTAGTGGTCTCACATGCTATGTTAAACCCGTTCAATACTCGAACTGCTGGCACGATTTGGTCCTGTAACCCCAATTGCTCTATGACCCTTCATATGATGATGTTGGCTGAGCTACTGGATCAATCAACACACATTTAACTCGATATTTATTGATAAATACATATATTACCAGTGCATCATATCGAGGTTGTACAATGCCTTTGGCATCTTCTTCGCTGAAAGAAATGGCTCCCTCCGGAACATAATCCCAGTTGCGTTTTTCCCTCGTGGTAGATACTTTAGTGCATTTAATCATTGGTCTTTGGGGGACATCGACTCCTCCAATGATTATGTTGATCACGTGCTGAGGCTCCTCCTTTTCGACCTGTTTGTTGGCATCCCTATTCCTGAAGTGGTTTTTGGTCGATCACTCTTGGAGGTGCCCGTTGTTGAATAACTGGGCAAATTCTTCTCTTAACTGTAGGCAATCTTCGGTCTTGTGACCATGAGTGCCGTGATATTTACACATCAAATTGGGTTCTCTCTGGGTAGGATCAAACTGCAAAGGTCGGGGCCACCTGGTCTCTTTAATGCGTCCTACGGCTGACACGATGCTGGAGACGTCCATGTTGAAGTTGTATTCTGACAATCTCGGTGCTTCCTTGCTCTCAAGTGGCCTATTGAACCAATTTTTACTCATCAGGCCATGGCCACCAGGCCCTCGATCGCTTCTCTTCTCGTTCCTTGCGGGATGATGCCCGGACCTGTTTCCTCTTCAATCTGTACTGTATGGTTGATAACGATCTCGGACCGGTCTTGTCTCTTGGTCAATGGCCCTTTTAGATCTATCATCGGCCCTAATAGGGTAAACAAATCCAGAAGGGGCCCCGAGTTGGTCTTCCTTGACCCAGATTTTTGACTGGTACCTATTGTGGACGTCATCCCAAGTTACTGCTGGGTACTCCACCAAATTTTGTTTTAGCTGCTGAGAGGCCAAGGAACTTCGGGGGTTGAGCCCCTGAGTGAATGCCTGAACGACCCATGCAACCATAGGTAGGTACATCCATTCCATCTGGAACCTTGACACGAACTCCCTGAGCATCTCGTTGTACTTCGTTTGACCTTGAAAAGGTCTGACTTTCTGGTCTCAACCTTGATGGCCTCGGCATAGGACTTTACGAAAGCATCTGCAAGCATATCAAACGAATCAATGTAATTTGGGGGCAAGTTGTGATACCATATCATTGCTCTCTTGGACAAAGTCTCCCCAAACTTCTTCAGTAACACCGACTTATTCTCATCGTCTTCCAGATCGTTCCCCTTGATTGCGCATGTGTAGGAGGTCATATGATCATTTGGATCCGTGGTCCCATTGTGTTTGGGGGTGTCGGGCATATCAAACCTCTTTGGGATCAGCTTTGGTGTCGCCCTTGAAGGAAAAGGTTTCTGGATAAATTTTTTGGAGTCCAGTTCTTTTAGTATCAGGGGTGCACCCCCGATCTGATTGACCCTGGAGTTGTATGTTTCCATCTTCTTGTCATTAGCCTCATTCTTTTTCTCACCCGACTCCACTCGTTTTGTCAACTCTTCGAGCAGCTTCATCACCTCGGGATTTATCCCGAGCTCGGCTTCACCCGGTCTCTCGATAATTTGTTCATCTTTTCGAGTGCTTTCCCGGGATCGTTTGGGCTCGACCCTATTAGGGGCGTGACTTTGATTCTACAGATGCGCTATTGTCGCCAATTGAGCCTGCAACATTTTGAAAATTAGTCGCAGGCTCACCACATTATCTTCGCCTTCATGTGCTTCTCGCGCTATTGGTCGGGGTTATTCGCGAACACTATTTTTGGAATCAGTTGGCAAATTCATGTTGATGGACACCTGCGAGTTAGCATCGACCGGATCGGCAGCTAGGACATTGTTGGGATCTGTAGGAGGCATATTGTTACTGGGCACCAAATTATTATTTTCGTCATGATGGCCCGACTCAGTGTCAATGTTTAAGTAAGCAAACTGAGAGTTTGACAATTTTGGGCTGACTTAAAATTAAGACTTCAAAGAACAAGCGTAAAATAGGGTGTATTATGGAGATTCATATCAAATCACCACTATTATCTTCAGCCCCACGATGGGCGCCAAGCTGTTTACACCCAAAATTGGTTAATAATTAAATTTGTATGCGATTTTAAGGATATGTGATTTAATCCAATACGAACAATTATGGATATCAAATAAACGAGTTAGAAATGAAATAAACGTTCAAACCAGTTGAAATGTTATGGCCAAACCTGAAATTAGACTGATTAATGACCTCGTCCTTAGTTGGACCCTCAATTCATACCCAGTCGTGAATGAAGAACAGAACAAATGAGCAAAACTTTAACAATATCTAAAAGGCAGAAAACAAAAATTGCTTTGATTTGCGTGTTACGATGTGTCTTACAAAAGAAGAACTTCCCCTTTATATAGTAGGAGAGTTTCACCCCAAGTATAAATCTAAAAAAGGTAAAAATCTTCCTTTTCTGGTAATTACTGATCCATAATCGACATCGAGCGAGATCCGTGCCGTGATATCCGGTTGAGTGCGAATGTTATGGCCCTCTATCTGTCATATATAACCGTTTACCATATTTCCCGAGGTTTTAGAGCTTATTCTTGGCCCGGGGCGCGTCGTTTTACCATACCCGATGACAAGCACATCGTTTACTCTTCCTAGATCTCGATACGAAGGGTCTCTAACCTCGATTACAATCTCGCGCATCCGTGCCCTTCCTCCATTTTCTCATCAGGAAATCGGGGTAAACATTACCCCCGATTTTACTCGTACACAATGTCCTTAATTTATCACTTGACGATGATAAATCATTGCAATTTATTATTAAAAAAATATTGATTGAGTAAGTATTTTCCAGTACAACCACTGGCTCCCAGATAGTTGTGCGTTGAGCATTTGTGCCTCGGATATTTAATTAAAAAAATAGAAGATGATCTATCTCTGCTATTAACACAGCAAAGAAACAAATTAGTTTTCGAATTTACTTATGGAATGAATCTAGACATTTATTAGTAATTTAAAAAATGAAACTATAAATCTCAATGACATAGCAAACAGAAACGAATTACCATGCAGTATTTTCAAAGTATAGAAGCCTAAGAGTGTGTTTGGTATGAAGGATAATGTTTTCCTAGAAAATATTTTCATAGAAAATGAGTGATTTTATCGCTTAATTTTTCTCGTTTGGTTGGTGAGCGGAAATTTTTTTCTGGAAAATATTTTCTAGTGTTTGGCTAGAGAGTAGAAAATATTTTTTTATGCTACTCTCCTCACTCCCCCCCCCCCCCTCCTCCACAAATAGCCAACATTTTCAGGACTCTATTTCCTTCAAGAATTTAATCATTCTTTTAAAAATTCACACAAACCCAAAGGAACTAATGTACTACTTTACTTTTTTACGCAAAAATAACATTGAAATTTGTGCTCCATAACTAAAAAGAAAATACTCTTTTTTTGGTTGAAAAAGAAAGTACTCTTTCTACAACATGAAAATAAAGTACTCATTTTATTGAAATAAAAGAAAATGCTCATTTTGTTGAAATGAAAAAAAATGCTCATTTTGTTGAAATGAAAAAAAAACTTTTTTTATATCATGAAAAGAAAATGCTTTTTTGTTGAAATGAAAGTAAATATTTTTTCTACATGAAAAGAAAATATTTTTTTGTTAAAATGAAAAAAGTACTTTTTTATATCATGAAAAAAAACTTATTTGTTGAAATGAAAAAAAAATCTATCTTTAATATGAAAAGAAAGTACTATTAATAATATTTTTATTTAGAGTAAGGGTGGGGTGGGGTGGGGGTTGGGGTGTGAGTGGGTTGGTGGGGATGGGAAATATGGTGGGGAAGGTTGAAGGAGAGACTAGAAAATAAGGAAAAAACAAACTTATCCTGGTAGAATATTTACTTAGAAAATTTATAGATTCTTTAAGGTTGTTTGTATATGGGACAAAATCTAACCAAGCAAGAATCTGCATGAAGAGAGACGGCAGTGTCATTTGGGCCGAAGCCGTATTCGTACCATGTTATAGCGACGAGCACCTTGGCTAAGGCCGAGGTCGCGTACTCAGAATACTTGTACAGTGAATTGGATATTACGGCGTTTCAGGGGGTCAATCTGTCAAACAGTTAAATGACTTAGGTACTCTGGCTAATGGCCGGTGTGTAAAAGAGAATACCTAGTATATATACTAGGTGAGAGAACGAAAGAAGGAGGGGGACACATACAGACATTTTTCTCAGAAAGAAAGGAGGATCTTCATCACTTTCTCCTTGCTAAGGAGAAAGGAGAAAGGAAGCTCAAAATCTCAACATACATCTTTAGTCTCATCATATCAAATGTACGGGAGTCAACCTCGTTCAAGAATGGTGACCCTTTTAATCTATGTATTCTTTATTATCATTCGATGTTATGAAAATCACCATCCTTTTCTTGCATTACGGGATTCAATTATTGCTATGGTTAAAATTCATGTTTAGCTATGGTTGTTTGTTCTTATCTCCTATATCAGATCTAGGATAAATTTTCTTTGGCTAGGATTACCTCAAATCTTCCTATTTAATTAGTTTATAAAAAAAATTAACACTTTTTTAGTCAAACAATTTGGCGCGGTCTGTGGGGATTTTCTAACCAAAATTTTAGTTTCCTCTAGATCTGAAGTCAGCCAGAGTTTCACTTCCCGGTTGTCGTAGCCTCACCCTCTCAATATAAACACCAACTTGAGAAAGTTGTAGGAAAGCTTTTGAAATAACCAAACCAACTAGGGTCATGTCTTTGCATGAAATCAAAATTATCTGATATCTATACAAAATCCACGTCTTGCTGTAGCGATGGGTTTGGTACGTCGTGAGTATGAGTTGTCAAAGTGGGATTACGGCCACTGTGCACTAAGCATGTCCGCAATCCTGTTTTCTATATTAATGTTAGACACCGATCTATACTTCCATCTCTTAGGAAGGGACGATAGCCTATTGTGTAATTCTTTGAAATAACTAGGTTTCCTGCCTTATTTTTGTACCCGTACGTACAGAGTATAACTTATGTACGGAGTATAACTTATGTTTCCCTTATTTTTGTGCACATCGGACGGGATCGGACTGGGACTCGAGCTCGAGATCCTAACGAGAAAAATAAATTGTCAGCCCATAAGAATCCCAGACATGACTAACGGCGAAGCTAAACATGAGGCTACCAAATCTGAAGCCGTCATTCGAGTACGGGATAAAATGAGTCATCCTACAGCGCCCCTCTCCCCTCGCCAACCTATCAGGTCAAGGTAACACACAATTTCGTTTGGGTTTAACTTGTTATTTTTCTTTTTTGGATTGGGATAGGAACACGAACATTATTCCTGGTGCACAAACAAGGAACAAACGCCACAAAAACGACACACCAGGAATACGTTTCTCACTATATCATCTCGCAGGCGACGGTCAAGCAAAAACCTCCACACCGTACCATATTACAAATAACATACAAATGGCTCAAAACAAGCCGACATTATTAAGAAACAATCTCCATAACCTGGGACTGAGTGGTGAGCCCATGGAACGTACAGTCTCTCCAACACAGGCAGAACATGAACTAGAAAAGCTTCCACATATGCTCACCATGACAGTCCTATGCCAATTCAGCCGACTAAATATTATGAATCACGTCCGAACTTCGTCTGAATTAATCAAGTCCTGGGGTGCCCAGAAGCCCAAGCAATAAGTTCATCGCCCGTCCCGTCAACGGCCTCTCCAGGCCGAGAAATGAAAGGACTAGATAAATTGGGACTCCACCAACGCATACAAACTATGCAACAATGCATAATATTCTCCAATGAAAGCAAGAGTAAATAAATTGGGACTCATCTCGACGCATGCATAAACGATACAACAATGAGTAATATTCTCCAATAAAAGCAACGTTGCCTGCGACATTCTTACCACTTCACCGAACCAGCACATCGCCAAGTGAAAGTAAAATTCGACCTCATTCGAACTCATCAAAGGTGACAATTCAACCTCGTTCAAATTTAAACCCTTACGGCCCCCGACTGTCACTAAGTGAAAGTCAAATTCGACCTCGTTCGAATTTACACCCTTACGGCCCCCCGTTGTCGCTAAGTGAAAGTAAAATTCTACCTCGTTCGAATTCATCATGGGTCACAATTTGACCTCGTTCGAATTTATGACCTTACGGCCCTCGGTCGTCGCCAAGTGAAGGTAAAGTTTGACCTCGCTCGGACCCATCACGGGTCACAATTCGACCTCGTTTGAATTTACACCCTTACGGCCCCCAGTCGTCACCAAGTGAAGGTAAAGTTCGACCTCGCTCGAACTCATCACAGGTCACAATTCGACCTCGTTCGAATTTACAACCTTACGGTCCCCAACCATCGCCAAGCGAAAGTAAAATTCGACCTCATTCGAATCAACAAGCCAAAATTTGACCTCACTCAAATGAATAACAGGTTACAATTTGACCTCGCTCGAATTTACACCCACACGGTCCCCGACCATCGCCAAAGAACAAAATTTGACTTTCATTCAAGTTATCAAAGTTCAACCTCGCTCAAACTAACAAAGTACAGTTCGACCCCGTTCAAACAAACAAGATGAAATCCGGCCTCATTCGAATCAGCGAACTAAATTCGACCTCATTCAAATTCCCAATTAAAAATCAGGGACTCATCACGGGGAAATCTGAAAAAAAAATTCAAAAAAAAAGAGAAGAGAAAGAAAATAAAAAGATATGCAACCAAAAGCAAAACAACTGTCTTATTCAGAAGATGTGCATATGCAACAGCGCCTTACAAAAGGCCAAAAAGGTCCCCGAAAAAAGTAAAAACAAGCAACAACAAAAGAACAAAAAAAAAGCTAAGTACAAAAAGCTACAAAAACTCCATTCAGCCCCATCTCCACCATCGTCCTTTCAAGCATTGTCATTATCAGAAGGAAG
Organism: Nicotiana tabacum; assembly: GCF_000715075.1. NCBI lineage: Eukaryota > Viridiplantae > Streptophyta > Magnoliopsida > Solanales > Solanaceae > Nicotiana > Nicotiana tabacum. Next base: position 120,561,685 of record NC_134082.1, read on the forward strand.
CCCATCCTCAATTTCAGCACCCCTAGCGGCCTCCGATGTTGCAGGGTCATAATCGCATGCAAGATGAGCCTCGCGTGTCTTCACCCGAGCATCTTCAAAAGTGGCCTCAGGAATGCTCCCCCCTCACAAACCCTTATATATATCTCGTTGGGCCTTCAGCATGGACCCATAACTCGTACTAATGGCAGGGGATAACAGCTGAGGCAGATTCTTGAGGGGGGCCTGAGCCAACAGCTGCGCCTTCTCGGTCTCAAGAGCCACAACTTGATCTCCCAGGTTCGATTCATCCCGCTCGAGCTCACTGATCTGCTCCTCGAGCCTTGCCTCTTTTAGTGTGGTCGTTGCCCTCTCAACTTCCCGCTTAGACCTAAGGATGCAGATAGTGTATTCCAGCACCGCTGCCCTTGCCAAAGCCGCTACTCGGGCTCCCTCGGCCCTCTACAACTCGGCCACCTTCCTTTCCAGCTCAGTCACCTTCTTCGTCCACTCTGCACTCAGATCGGCAACTCTAGTGGTATTCTGCTCAAGCTCGGCCGCAAAGACAATACCTTTGCTTGAATATCCTCGCATTGCACCGCAACCCCTTTGCCCAACTCGAGCTACTCATGTTTGTCCCTAAGAAGCCTCTCAAGCTCACTACATCTGCGGATAGACGACATCAGATCCTCGTCCATCTTTTCCAATTCCTCCTTGAAGTGATTAGGAGCTACCGCCCGCCCTAAGCTGCGTGTGCATCTCACGACACCTGTAGTTATATCGAAGATATTTTGTGGCCATTTTCAGAAAAACATCGGCCCGTGTCTCAGCCCGATGAGCACTCTCGATTTCCAGCATGTAAGTCTAAAAAAGAAGAGGAAGGATCAGCGAAAGCAAATGCAACAAAACAATGATAATAGCAAAAGGAAACTCACCCTTAAGGCCATCCCAGCCACGCCGTGTGAGAGATTAGAATCACTATTCTCCCGAAGAGACCTGCTTTTGGCAACAGAGCACAGAAGGTCAAATTGGGGCACCAAGTCCACCGTGTCCTCCAACAGGTTAAAGTTTGATAGAATTTCGAGCACACAGGAAGGACCTTCTGCCCTCACATCGACCCTGGTAAAACCTTCCTGGAACATCCTCATATCCTCAGGATCAATCTCGGAATCAGATTCGTAATCATCTACCACCACACCCTTCAACCTCTCATTAGCCGAAGAGGGGGCGCGGCCCTGTCGAGATGATGATGGGCGGGCTCAAAACAATCGCAGCGGCCTCTGAACTCTACCCCCTGCCATAACGACCTCTTCCATGACCAAAATAGGTGTCGCCTCCATACCCAGGCCAATATCACCACCAGCTTTAGATACCGCCAAAGTAGGGTCGCCCCTCGAGGATGTTTCAACCAAAGATGCCCCCTCTGACAACCTCCGCCACTTTGACGGTGCCTCTTCACCACTGTAATGAGAAGGTTCATCCGTTGAATGGACTATGGGAACTGAAGTGTCCGGTCGAGGAGCAACCTCTGAACGAACAGGTTCAGTCGGGGATGCGGTCCGCCAAGCAACCAAACTTTGGATGCCCTCCTCCACAGTTGTCCTTGGAACAGGCCGGGTAGAGGAAGCCGGTTGACGAAAAGCAAGAGCAGGAGCCCTCTCCCTTCTCACTCTCATACGACCTGCCAATGAGAGAAATTTGACCAAACAGAGATATAAGGTAAAGGAAAATACGGAGCAAAGAACAAACCGACTAAGACCAAAATGAGCTGACTCACCAGCGGGAGGTTTGTGCCCAAACCTCCCATAGAAAGGTGCCTATTCACGAATCCCCATCGTGTGGGACAAAATCGAGCTCACCCACTCGCGAATATTAGAAACTTGCGGAAAAGGTACTCTCTCGGTTGCAAAAACAAAAACAAACACTCGAAGGTCACTAAAGGGAGACGACCAACAACCATGTTACAAAAATATATAATATAATAAAAGGAAAGGGAGACCTATGGGCGAAATTCCACATCTCGGGAAACCCCGCAAGGTTCGATACCATGTGCTCTATTCGGACGTAGAAGAAGTTCTCCCAAAAGCGGTGATTGGCCTTGCCATCCATCTTTACTACTAAACCCTTGGTTCCTCGGTGACGCATGTGAATCATCGTGCCCTTATGAAAAAGGGGGGCGAAGAGGTGAAGCATATGTTGCAGAGAAATTTCGCGATCGACCAACTCCGTGTATTTGATAAGCATAAGGAAGAGTTTGTATACATACAGAAAGAGTTAAGCTGGACACACCTCGTAGAAGCGGCATAAGTCCACCGCCAAGGAGGGAAGGGGAAGCATGTATCCAATGACAAATGGATATGCGTAAAACGCGCAGTAGCCCTGGCGGTGTATGTGCACTATGTCTTGACCTGCCGTAACTAGTTCAATGTGATCAGGGATTCCCCATTTGGCTTTGAACACCGTGAGTGTCGCAACATCCATCATAGAAAAAATATGTTTCGGCTCATCCCCAGCAGGGCTATTGAAGTTCGTCCTCGCCTTCCCTGGGCGGGTAACCACCTCACCTATCGTCCTCGCCAAATCCACTCCCTCTTCGAGTAGGGGTGTATCTTTTTCTGGCATAGGGGCACCAATGACTCTCTCAAGGTTGGAGGATGCACTAGCCATCTCTTTTTGATTGCGAGAATCGGGAATAATAAGGGAAAATGGTAGAGGCCACAAGAATTTTTAACAGAAAGGGAAATGTGAGAAACTGAAGGAGAAGAAGAAATGCTTCGAAAATCTCTCTTGAGAGATTGGGAAACACAACATTCAAATGTAAGATTTTCCCCTACTTATAGGGATATAAGTACCTTGAGCGGGAAAACCAAATGCCGCCATTTTTGAAAATGGAAAGGCCACGGGAAACGATGCAATGCATAGGAAACATGCGCCATAATGACGCATGAGGAGTTTTAATGACATTCTGAACTAACGTAACGATTTGATGCAGCTCTCGAAATGTCACGTCGTTACCTGCCAATGAGGTACTCGCCCATCGCCCAAAGTGTTCAGATTTCTCACAACTTTCGAATCGACAGAGTCCGCCCATCGAGCTAACCAAAAGATGACCCCAATAGGCTGAGGGATTAACTTTATGGGTCAAAATCTATCCAAGCAAGAATCTATGTGAAGAGGGACGTCAGTGTCATTTTGGCGGAAGCCGTATTTGTACCACGCTATAGCGACGAGCACCTCGGCTAAGGCCGAGGTCGCATACTCATAATACTTGTACAATGAATTGGATATTACGACGTTTTAGGGAGTCAAGCTATCAAACAGTCAAATAACTTAGGTACTCTGGCTAATGATCGGTGTGTAAATGAGAATACTTAGTATATATACTTGGTGAGAGAACGAAAGAAGGGGGGACACATACAAACATTTTTCTCAGAAAGAAAGGAGGATCTTCATCTTTTTCTCCTTGCTAAGGAGAAAGGAGAAAGTAAGCTCAGAACCTCAACATAAATCTTTAGTCTCATCATATCAAATGTACGGGGGTCAACCACATTCAAGAATGGTGACCCTTTTTATCTATGTATTTTTTATTATCATTCAATGTTATGAAAATCACCATCCTTTTCTTGCATTGCGGGATTCAATTATTGCTATGGTTAAAATTCATGTTTAGCTATGCTTGTTTGTTCTTATCTTTTATCTCAGATCTAGGATAAATTATCTTTGGCTAGGATTTACCTCAACTCTTCTTATTTAATAAATTATAAAAAAAACTTAACACTTCTTTAGTCAAACAGTTTGTGTCACTTATATTTTGCATGTTCGATCGCCAATTTTTTTTAATAATTACTTATATATGGACGATGCATGACTAATTTTATTGAAAAATGGAAGGGTAATCACGTACATTCTTGCTTAGGCAGCAAGTTAAGTGACATGTTACAAAATTTTGTTTTCTGTTATGAATAAAATTGTACTTAGAGTGAATGTCTATCTTTTAGAGAGTTTATTACTTTGTGGCTAAGTCATTTTCTCCTATAAATAGAGGGGTCTTACCCTGATAGGTTTTCAATATCTTTGCCTTATGTTTTGATGATCTAATAAACTTAATGTCAAGAACCAGATAGGGAACCTGACTCACTTGGATTACACTGCATCTAACGGATTCCAGCCAAATATGAACTTGCTATAGCTTCAGGAGGTAGGAACCCAAACAAGGACCTGATCTTGTAGGTTCCTCATGGCAGTACAAAGTCAATTGGACACAGCTGGAAACGAAGATTCTACCGCACTACACTGTTTCCAGCGCCCACTCACTCTCTGACCAACTAAAGTGATCATATCACTTCAAGTGATGTGATCAAGGTGTACCTACAATGAGTTTGTACAAAACATCATTCAGTGGACTCAACTCAAGACAATCTGGGGAGTGTGCACAAGAACCAGATTAGGAACCTGATCCCTTGGTGCTCCCCTGACAGAAGTACAAGTCAACTATACAGCTGGAACGCAACTGCAGAAAGTGACTGTCCGCAACTGTACAAAGAGGAACACAACAGAGACCTGGTCCCTTAGGGTTCTCTAACAGAAGTACAAGTCAACTACAGCTGGAAAGCAACTACAAAAAGTGACTGCCTGCAACTAAGGGTGTTCATCAGTCGGTACGGTATGGTATTTAGACATTTTAGTTCGGTATTCGGTTTCTTAAAATCCTATACCAATACCGTACCTAATTAAATTCGGTATGGTTCGATTTTTATCCTTTCGGTTTATTCGGTTTGAATACTAACTGGTGCATAGAGCCATACACTCTAATATTCTTAATTAAAGTACTCAAAAATACAAAACTGAAAATGTTTGTTAACAAAACCTTTGTCCAAAACTAGCAAATATTGACCCAAATCGAGAAAATTATATACAAAAGAATATTTGATCATGAGAAATGTCTTGTTACTTGTTTAGAGTTAATTGATAAACTTTGAGAATAAAGGAAAGTAAAATTTTAGATATTTTTTATTTATGTTATAATTGATAATATGTATTTTGTGCAATATAATATATATATTTTGGTATGATATCAATATTTCGGTATTTAATTTTAAAATACCATACCTAATACCAATTTTTTTAAAAACTTAAACCAAATACCATACCAAATACCAAAATACCGTATACCAAATACCAAAATTTTCGATTTCAGTACGGTAATTCGATATTTACCAAATTATGCACAGCCCTAAGCTCAAGCACTTTGATCAATTCCCTTGTTTTCTTTCACAATCACCATTGTGAATTGACATCATTAAGGTAATGTCTTGTGTAGTATAAACCTCATGCAATGCACAAGATTCAGGTTCAACACTTGCAAATACAAAAAACGAAAATTCTCTCAAGTGCTCAAGAGCCTCTCTCAAGAACAAAGCTGCTGCAACCTCAAGGACCTGATCCAAGATTGATGATATCTTAAGTCCTTAGAGTTGTTGAGTCTTTGTTATGTGTTCTTCATTGTAACTCCTATCCGGCTTTCTTAGAAGCGTTGATTAGGAAACCTTTGTAAATCCGTAAACTCCCTGAGTTTATGTTGTGGCTAGGTTTAGTGATAAGCAAAAGCCTCTGTAACCGTAGTGTGACAAAGTGGCTTGTGGTGGAAACATTACAAGTTAGTCAAAGCCTTTGTAACTAGGATATTTATAGAGTGGCTTGTGATGAGAGCATCACAAGTTAGTTGAAGTCTTTCAATAGGGTTATTGTAAAGTGGCTTGTAATAGAGAGATTGCAAGTTAGTGAAGTTAAAGTCTAAAGGTGTAGGTCGTGGATTTTTGATCCCCTTGTGTGGGATTTTTCCACGTAAAAATCCTCTGCCTTATTTACATACAACTTTACTAGCATTCACAACAGAACCCCATATAGGACCAGGTGCTCTCCTATTCGGTGGACTCATACAAACATAGCACTGTACCAAACTGATATAAGACCAGATCGCTATACAGTTTTGTTCATCAGTATTTTCAGAGGAAATGCATAGAGAACCCGGTTCTCTATACAGTCTATTGGACGCACAGTCTTTAATAATTGGTCTCAGAGCGGGTTCCTCCTATCAAACCAACACCTAGGAAGGATCCTCATGGCTGCTCCACCAACTTATGAAAGAAGAAAACCAAAGAAGGAAAAGTACCTGGTACTTAAAGCTGATAACAATTATTCGAGTGAGGAAGACACTGACATGACCTACTTAACCAAAAGGTTTTAGAAGATGGTTAGAAGAAATGGAGAAGTGCTAAAAAGGGACAGCTCTAACAGATCAAAGAACAATGATCTTTGTTACAAATGTGTAAAGGATGGACACTTCATGAAAAGTTGTCCTCTCTTGAAGCAAGAGTTCTCTAAGAATAAGTCTGAAAAATAGTTGAGAGGAACCTGATGCCCTTCAAGGACTTCAAGAAAAAGAGACATGCTTGCAACGTGGTGAAACAGGCTCTTGTATTTGGTGAGTCTAAAGATGAAACTGATGCTGGTGATAGCTCCATGATGACAAGTGGAGGCAAGGAAAATGAATATGACTCTACCTTTGCGTTGATGGCACAACCAGATGATGATGAAGATGATGACAATAAGGAGGTAAATTTTCAGGTATGTTCAAACAAATCTAAAATCCTACTCTCCTAAGAAACTCATGTCTTTAGCTAGTGTATTGATCGATGCCTATCATAGTCTTGTGGAGGATAGGGATTCCGTGATCTTAGAACTAAGAGAAGCTGAACAAACCAGAGATGACTTAGTGGCTGTAGTTATCGACCATAAGGAAACCATTAAAAACCTCAAAGAAGAAAGAAATGATCTCTTGATAGTAATTGCAGACCTAAGGGAAACAATAGATAGACCGGAGATTAAGTCAAAACCTGAAAATTCTGGAAAAGGAAAGGAGATAGCCAGTGAGGAACAATTAGGCTTGAAAATGAGTTAAAAGCTGCTAGAACTAGGATATGTGGTGAACTCGAGAAAAATAGGCAGCTTCAAGCTAAATTGAAGAAAGTAAGAAGTGATCTTGAGAAATCTCTCAAGTGGACCTGGTCCTCAGATGCTGCCACTTCCGTGTACTTCAACAATAGTGGAAACAGGCAGGGAATCGGGTTCCAAAAGGAGAAAACTCCTTACAACCCTCACAGCAAGTATGTCACAGTTCCTGATAACTGGTTGTGTACCCACTGTAGGAACAATGGGCACTTCAAAGAAAATTGCCACGCCAGGGCTAATCTGTTCAGAAAAATAAAGTGTTTACTAACAAAGTGACTAGTAATAGGGGACCAGATACCGCTCGCAAGAAACCAATGTTGCCTGCATGGACTAGAAAAGCCCTTATCCATCCCTTTTATCATAACAATGGACCCAAACTAGTTTGGATTCCTAAATCTAACCCATAATTTAGATGTGCAGGGAACAGTAGGAGGAAGCGGACTGTAATGGACCATGAACAGTGGATGCTCAAAACACATGACTGGAAGCACCATGGACTCTCTCTCATTGAAAGCCTTGTAAGAAGGTAATGTATCCTTTAGAAAAAAGGGTACATTCTCGGTGCTGGAAAAGTTGGAAAACCGCTTTGACACTCAGTTGAATGTGTCTATGTGGATGGCCTGAAGTACAGTTTCCTGAGTATCTCTCAAATCTATGATAAAGGGATCAATGTAGAGTTCTTAACAAAAGTGTGCACAGTTACCAATCTGGTAACTGGCGAAGTGGTCTTAGTAGCCAAAAGACACAAGAACATCTATGTTGCTAACTTTTGAATCTCTACAAGCTGGTGATATGAGATGTTTGAAGTCAGTTGATGATGACGCAGAACTTTGGCATAGAAGATTGGGGCATGCAAGCTTCTCACTTCTAAATAAATTGATTCAAAAGGACCTGGTTCGTGATCTTCCACATTCAAGATTCACCTGAAACACTGTTCTTAGAAAAAAGGATGAGACTTACGAGGTATTTTTGGCCTTTGTCAAGAAGATCCAAGTTAAGATGGAATTGAAGGTAGCATGCATCAGATCTGACCATGGGATAGAATTTGACAATGCCAAATTTGATGAGTTTGCAATGAAAATGGGATCACTCACAACTTCTCAACACCAAGGACTCCACAGCAAAATGGTGTTGTTGAAAGAAAGAACAGAACTCTAGAAGACATGGCACGGACAATGTTCATTGACAGTGGAATCGCCAAAAATTTCTGAGTAGAGGCAACAAACACTGCTTGCTACTTGGTGAACATGTGTATGATCATGTACCTCCTAAACAAAACCCCTTATGAGTTGCTCAATGGAAGAAAACCAAAGATAACTTATCTGAGAACCTTTGGATGAAAATGTTATGTTCTCAACAACAGGAAGGACCAGTTTGGGAAGTTTGATGCTAAAAGCGATGAAGGAATCCTTCTGGGATACTCCCCTCAAAGCAAAGCCCACAAAATATACAACAAAATGGCATACTGTGTGGAAGGAAGTGTTCATGTGTTATTCAACGAGACATCCTCCTCAAAAAAAGGGAGGAAACAATGATGATTAAGATAATGAACCACTTTTGGTCCCTGGGAAATATTTGGGGTTTCAAATGGGAAGGCTGATTTGATGAGTAAGATAAAGGAGTCAGGTGAGAGATAATGCAACATCCTCTTCTACTTCTCAAGAGGAATCTGGTACTTCCATTACTACCTCTGAAGCAGAAGAAAGAGTTGGAGATGCAGTACAAGGCACTCCCTAAGTAATAGAACAAGGAGTGCAGGGAAATCCATTTAACTTCCCCAGTTTCTCTACCAATCAAACTTCAATCCCAAATTGGAAACACAAAAGCTCTCATCCACTTGATAATATAATCACCCCTTGATTCTGGAGTTCAGACAAGATCAAAAACCAGAAATTCCCTAGCCTTGTCCGCATTTCTATCCCAAATAGAACCCAAAAATATCAAGGAAGCCTTGAAGGATGCAGACTGGGCTACTGAAATGCAAGAGGAACTACATTAATTTGAAAGAAACAAGTTATGGAACCTGGTACCTAGACCCTCAGACAGAACCATCATAGGGACCAGGTGGGTATTCAGGAATGAGCTGGATGAACATGAAAATGCTACAAGGAACAAAGCAAGGCTTGCTGTCCAAGGATACAATCAGGAGGAAGGGATCGATTATGATGAGACTTTTGCCCCAGTAGCTCGCATGGAAGCTATTAGGATCCATATTGCCTTTGATTCACATATGGAATTCACCCTATTCCAAATGGATGTGAAGAGTGACTTCCTGAATGGTTTTCTCAAGGAATAAGTCTATATCAAGCTACCTCCAGGTTTTTGAATGGCATGTACATCCTGAACATGTATTCAAATTGGATAAGGCATTGTACGTATTGAAGAAGGCCCCTAGAGCCTGATACGAGAGACTGTCCAAGTTTCTCTTGGATTCACAAGAGGAAAGATTGACAATACATTGTCTTTGAAGAAACGAGGAAGGAACCTGCTCGTTGATTAGATTTATGTGGATGACATCATATTTGGAGCAACAACTAACTCATAGTGTGAAGAATTTGCTAAACTCATGAGAAGTGAGTTTGAAATGAGTATGATGGGGGAACTAAATGTCTTCCTAGGTCTTTAAGTGAAGCAGTCTATAAAGGGAACGTGTATCAGTTAGCAGAAATGCATCAAAGAACTCTTGAAAAGGTTTGACATGGAAGCATGGGAATCATTGGATCTCTACTCTACCTTACGCCAGCAGGCCAGACATTGTATTTGGTGTGAGACTATGTGCAAGGTTCCAATCAAATTCTAAGGAATCTCATCTGAATTCTGCTAAGAGAATTCTGAGATATTTTAAGGGCACACAGAACCTGGTTCTGTACTATCCTTCAGGTGATAATTTCAACCTTATTGTTTATGATGACGCTGATTATGCAGGTTATCTGGTGGACAGAAAAAATAGATCTGGAATGGCTTAGATCATGCTTTATCTCATGGGGTATAAGGAAACAAAACTCAGTAGCTCTCTCAATAGCTGAAGCAAAATATGTTGCAGCTGCCTCGTGATGTGCTCATTCACTGTGGATCAAGCAACAATTGGAAGATTTTGGTGTATACATTGATTGTGTACCACTTCTATATGTCAAAACTAGTGCTCTCAACATGGCAAAAAACCCGGTTCAATATAAGAAAACCAAGCGCATTGATGTCAGACACCATTTTCTCAGGGACAATGTGGAAAATGGTCTTATTTGTATAAGATTTTGTTGCACAAAAGATCAAATTGCAGATATCTTCACCAAAGCTCTGAGTAGGGAACACTTTGAGAAATAAGATGGCACTGGGATTACTTAAACCTAATTGAGAACCTGGTTCTGCTGACATGACTATGATAGTCACACTAAGGTAAAATTGGCTAAAGTATTTTCTGACTAAGCCTAACTCACATCTATACCATTGCAGGTAAACACGCATGATGATCATAGAAGCTAAAGGTACAATGTTGAACTTCGGAGGAGAGCTGCAAAAACCCTTTTACAAAAACAGGTCAGGAACCTGAGTCCTGCACCACAGGTTAGTAGTAATGTATTTTTCGCATGCTTGTTCAAAAAAAAAGATAGCAAAATTAATTCAACTGCCATATCATCCGACTTTTCAGACCAGCAGCTCTAAACCATTGTCTCCCTTTGCATCTAATTAATTTTTTCCTTCAGAACTCTCTACCACTTCTCTCACCATGGCCAACGAATAATCGTCTTTTTCTATTGCCATCAACATCACTCCCACATCTCCTCCTCCCTTAACACCATTACCAGAAACCCACTTCTTCACTATCCCTAATACTACTGTACCCATACCTATTTCCTCCTCATCCCTAGTCACCTCTACTCATCCATCAAACCCTGTCTCACTTCCATGTGTTGCAAACCCTACTTCTCCTCTACTCTTGAATCTCAGGGGGAAGAAACTTCATTCTTAGGGGATGAAAGGACTATAGTGCTTTTTGAGTCTCTGGTTTATGACACTGTCACAGAAGAACCTGTTGAAGAACCTGATTCTCTTTTAGCTGAAACAAACTAGGTGGTTGTAGAAGAAAGAGGCTTTTGAGTCTGCCTTGCAGAAAAGTAAGCAGAGTATTAAGAAAAAGAAGAAGAGGTTGATGAAATAGGGGGAAGTTGTGGCTGATAAACACATTCCAGTGGTTGAGGTTGATAAAGATGCTGTGGAGGAACCTAGTTCTTTAATAAAAAGATATACAAAAGTTTATGGCTGAGAAAGATTTGTTTCGAAAAGTGCTATTATGGCTGTTGCAAGTAGGAACGGGAAGTTTGTTGAAATGTCTAGAAACAAAAGTGGGAAACTGTGGGAGGACCTGATTTAATAAAGACCATTCCAAGTGATAGTGTCCTTGGGCAGGAGAGTCTGAGCACTCAGAAAAGTCTTGTGGGGTTGCACGCTTGCCCGACAATCTAGGAGATGGCAGGTATGAGATAAGTTCTGGACTTAGGCAACTAGTGGAGAACCTGTGGGAGAAACTGCTTGACTAGCAGTTGTCTACAACTACCTGCATGGACCTAACTATCAAAACTATTGTTGTCTCCTCTTCCAAGCCTCCCTCTTCTAATACCCCCTAGGATCCTCTCAATGGCCAGTTATCTTTTGCTCTGATGATTTTGTGGCTATTGTTTTTCTTTTAGTTTGTCTTTTTGTGATGGCATGTTGGATTTCACCGTTGCTGCTCCTGTTGAAACAATCAAGTTTCTTATCAATAAAATAACTCTTCTTTTGCTTGTAAAATGCTTGTTTTCCCTTTTTCTTCTCTTTTCTATCATGATTGTGTGCACATATGTGGCATGAGTTAGCTTTGTTGGACTTCTTTATGCCTTTTGGTCTGACTGTGTCTTTTTGTTGATGCCAAAAGGGGAAATAATAGAGTCAGGGGGAACATATGTAGACATATGTCAGGGGGAAGAGTAGTGTCAGGGGGAACATATGCAGTTGTTGATACCTTATCTGGTTAAGTCAAATAGTCATCAATGTTAAAAGTTTGTCATCATCAAAAAGGTGAAAATTGATGGGCTTAAGGTCTTTTAATCTATGTTTTGATGATCTAACAAACTTTTTGTATGGAACCAGATAAAAGACCAAGAATGATAGTAAAATGTCAGGGGGAACATATGGGGAAACATGTGTAAGTAAGGGCATAAAGTCAGGGGGAACCTGTGGTTTCCTGTTATTCAATCTGGTTCTCTGAACTCTAACTCCTCGTTTTCAATGCTAAGTTTTTCATCATCAAAAAGGGGGAAATTGATAGGTTTTCAATAATTTTGCCTTGTGTTTTGATGATCTAACAAACTTAATGTCAAGAACCAGATAGGGAATCTGACTCACTTGGATTACACTGCATCTAACGGATTCTAGCCAAATGTGTCAATTGGACACAACTGAAAACGAAAATTCTGCTGCACTGCACTATTTCCAGCGCCCACTCACTCTCTGACTAACTAAAGTGCTCATATCACTTCAAGTGATGTGATAAAGGTGTACCTACAATGAGTTTGTACAAAACATCATTCAGTGGACTCAACTCAAGACAATTTGGGGAGTGTGCACAAGAACCAAATTAGGAACCTGATCCCTTGGTACTCCCTTAACAGAAGTACAAGTCAACTATACAGTTGGAACACAACTACAGAAAGTGACTGCTCGCAATTGTACAAAGAGGAACACAACAGAGACCTGGTCCCTTAGGGTTCTCTGACAGAAGTACAAGTCAACTACAGCTGGAAAGCAACTGCAGAAAGTAACTGCCTGCAACAATGTAGTAGATAGTGCAACAGTCACTTTCCACTGAGATTGGACATCACCATTGTGAATTGATATCACTAAGGTAATGTCTTGTGTAGTATAAACCTCATGCAAGGAACAAAATTCAGGTTCAACACTTGTAAATACAAAAAACGAAAATTCTCTCAAGTGCTCAAGAACCTCTCTCAAGAATAAAGCTGCTGCAACCTCAAGGACCTGATCCAAGATTGATGATATCTTAAGTCCTTAGAGTTGTTGAGTCTTTGTTATGTGTTCTTCATTGTAACTCCTATCCGGCTTTCTTAGAAGCGTTGATTAGGAAACCTTTGTAAATCCGTACACTCCCTGAGTTTATGTTGTCGCTAGGTTTAGTCATAAGCAAAAACCTTTGTAACCGTAGTGTGACAAAGTGGCTTGTGGTGGAAACATCATAAGTTAGTCAAAGCCTTTTTAACTAGGATAGTTATAGAGTGGCTTGTGATGAGAGCATCATAAGTTAGTTGAAGTCTTTGCAATAGGGTTATTGTAAAGTGGCTTGTAATAGGGAGATTGCAAGTTAGTGAAGTTAAAAGCCTACAAGTGTAGGTCATGGTTTTTTGATCCCTTGTGTGGGAATTTTCCACGTAAAAATCCTCTGCCTTATTTACATTTAGCTTTACTAGCATTCATAACAGAACCCCATAAAGAACCAGGTACTCTACTATTTGGTGGACTCACACAAACTTAGAACTGTACCAAACTGATATAGGACCAAATCGCTATACAGTTTTGTTCATCAGTATTTTCAGCGGAAACGCATAGAGAACCCGGATCTCTATTCTAGTCTGGTAGACGCACAGTCTTTAACATACCCCATTGTCATTCATTCCAAAATTCAATAAGAATTACCGCTCTCTTTTCCTTGCAATATTATTCCTTTCTTTATTGTTTTATTTCACGTTATCAGCACGAGACTCTACTGTCTCAAGAAGCTCTTTGAGAAGATTAAGGTTACAAAAACATGCATTGTTACAATTGTTTCCTCAAAGCACTGTTCGTAAATCCAATTCCTTCTGTGTGTTTTTTTACTATGCAAGACTATTAAGGAATTCAATGTAATGTATAATTACATTATTTTTAGCTACATAATTCTTCGTATTATAATCAGAGTTTGCTCGAAATTGCATTAAAATGTCATTATTGAATCATTGATTTAACTTTGTTTCTTTTTCCTTTTATCTGAAAATACTAATGTTTATTCGTATATTTCTTTTGTATGTCAAACAATGGGAAGCAAATATGGATATCTCACAAAACAAACTTGGATCAAAGTTTAATTGTAAAAATATTTGTTTAGTTGATTCATGTACGACACATACAATATTTAAAGAGAAGAAATATTTCTCTCATTTAAGTATGTATAAGGCAGAAGTTACTACAATTTCTGGTAGTAGTAATATAATTGAAGGCTCTGGAAGAGCTACTATAACTCTGCCTAAGGGAACAATACTTATCATAGAGTATGGAATGTTCTCCTCCAAGTCCAAGAGGGACTTGTTGAGATTTAAAGATATCTGCCGAAATGGATATTATATTGAGACAATAGATGAGAATAATCTTGAATATCTCATCATTAGCAAGAATGTCTCTGGCCAGAAAAAGGTTATTGAGAAATTCTCATCTTTATCTTGTGACCTATATTGGACAAGAATTAGTGCAATTGAGGCACATTCTATCTTAAACCAAAAGGTTACTGATTTCAACACTTTTGTATTTTGGCATGATCGATTAGGACATCCTGAATCAATTATGATGAGACGAATTATAGAAAACTCAAATGGGCATCCATTAAAGAATTTAAAGATTCTTTTAAATAATGAATTTTCTTGCACTTCTTGTTATCAAGGAAAGTTAATTATTAGACTATCACTAACAAAAGTTGGGATTGACTCCCCTGTATTTTTGGAATGTATAAACGGGGACATTTGTGGACTATTCACCCACCTAGTGGGTCATTTAGATATTTTATGGTCTTAATAGATGCATCTTCTAGATGGTCTCATGTGTGCCTATTATTATCTCGCAACCTCGCGTTTGAAAAATTAATGGCACAAATAATCCGATTACGGGCACAATTTTCCGATTATTCAATTAAGTGTATTTGACTTGATAATGCTGTTGAGTTTTCATACCTAGCATTTAATGATTATTACTTATCAATTGGGATAAAGTGGGACATCTTGTAGCTCATGTTCATACTTAAAATGGCCTTGCAGAGTCTTTAGTTGAACGTCTGCAATTGATAACAAGGCAGCTACTCCTGAAAACGAGGTTTCCCACTTCTGTTTGGGGTCACTCCTGTATGCAGCAATGCTAGTTCGTCTCAAACCGATAAATTATCATAAATATTCCAGGTTACAATTAGTTTTGGGTCATGAACATAATATATCCCATTTAAGAATTTTTTGATGCGTAGTATATGTGCCTGCAACACTGCTATATCGCACTAAAATGGGTCCTTAAAGAAGGTTATGAATATATGTTGGGTTTAAATCGTCCTCCATTATTCGCTACCTCAAAACATTAACGAGGGATTTATTCACTGCACAATTTATAGACTGTTGATTCGATGAAACACTTTTCCTAAAATTAGGGGGAGAAATAGGTGAAACCAAACGGGAAATTTTGTGAAAAAATTCATCATTGTCTCATCTTGATCCACGTGCCTCTATTTGTGAAAAAGAGGTACAAAAGATCATTCACTTGCAGAAAATAGCAAATCAAATGCCAGATGTATTTACGGATTTGAAAAGGATAACAAAATCACATATCACTGCATAGAATGTTCCAATCCGTATTGATATCCTTGTTGGACAATCTTCTAGTATCATAACCAATGAGTCAAAAGTACGCCTAAAACATGGCAAACCATTGGGTTCTAATGATCGAAATCCTAGAAAAAGAAAAATAAATCCTCAAGATGACACTACGAAAGAGCCTCATGAAGAAATCCACGATTTAACCAATTCTGAGATTTATGAGGAAATCAATGAGCCTGAGACTCATGAAAATAAGGAACTATCAATAAACCCAATCGATATTGAGACAAATTTGAATCGTGTGGATATAATAGTGGATTATGTCTTTGTATATAATGTTGCATCTAGCATTATGCAAGATAGTGAGGATCTTGAACCTCAATCAGTTGGAGAATGCCGGCAAAGACGTGATTGGCCAAAATGGCAAGAAGCAATCTAATCAGAGTTAAATTCACTTGCAAAGCGTGAAGTTTTTGGGCCTGTAGTCCAAACGCCTAATGGTGTTAAGTCTGTTGGCTATAAATGAGTCTTTGTACGTAAGAGAAATGAGAAAAATAAGGTACAAAGATATAAGGCACGCCTTGTTGCACAAGAATTTTCACAAAGGCCTGGTGTCGATTATGAAGAGATATATTCACCTGTTATGGATGCAATAACATTTTGTTATCTTATTAGTTTTGTTGTCCATGAAAAACTTGATATGCATTTAATGGATGTGGTTACAACTTACCTTTATAGCACTTGATAATGAGATATACATAAAAATTCCCGAGGGATTTAAAATGCTCGGCGCACATAATTCAAAGTCTCGGAAA
The DNA here is from genome assembly GCF_000715075.1 of Nicotiana tabacum. Lineage (NCBI taxonomy): Eukaryota > Viridiplantae > Streptophyta > Magnoliopsida > Solanales > Solanaceae > Nicotiana > Nicotiana tabacum. The sequence continues at coordinate 120,578,081 of NC_134082.1, forward strand.
ATATTTTCAATCAAATTGCAAAGATCTTTGTATGGTCTAAAGCAATCAGGACGAATGTGGTATAACCGTCTTAGTGAGTATTTATTAAAGGAAGGTTATATAAATTATGCCATTTGTCCATGTGTTTTTATAAAGAAAACAACACTGGAATTTGTTGTACTTGCCTTATATATTAATGACATAAAACTTATTGGAACTCCTATAGAACTCCAAAAGGCAATTGATTATTTAAAGAAATAATTTGAGATGAAAGATCTCGGAAGATAAAATTATGTTTCGGTTTGCAAATTGAACATTTGGCAAATGAGATTTTTGTTTATCAATCCGCCTACACAGAAAAGGTATTAAAATAGTTTTATATTGATGGAGCACATCCATCAAGTACTCCGATGATTGTTCGATCACTTGATATGAATAAGGATCCGCTCCGACCTCAAGAAAAGAATGAAGAGTTACTTGGTCCTAAAGTACCATATCTTAATGCAATTGGTACACTAATGTATCTTGCTAATACAACAAGGCCTGGCACAACTTTTTCAGTCAATGTATTAGCAAGATATAGCTATGCTCCTACAAGAAGACTTTGGAATGGAGTCAAACACATATTGCGGTATCTAAAATGGACTACTGATATGGGCTTATTTTATGGCAACAATTACAGTCTCGATCTTGTTGGTTATGCCGATGCTGAGTATTTATCCGACCCACACAAAGCTCGATCTCAAACAAGTTATGTGTTTACATGTGGAGGCACTGCCATATCTTGACGATCGACTAAGCAATCAATCATGGCTACTTCATCTAATCATGCTAAGATAATTGCTATTCATGAAGCAAGTCAAGAATGTGTGAGGTTAAGGTCTATAATACATCTTATTCGAGACAAATGTGAATTGAAATGTGACAAAATACCCACAATTTTGTACGAAGACAATGCAGCATACATAGCCCAATTGAAGAGAGGATTCATAAAAAGAGATAGAACAAAACACATTTCACCGAAGTTATTTTTCACACATTAGCTTCAAAAGAATGGTGATATCAATGTGCAACAGATTCGTTCAAGTGATAATATGGCTGATTTGTTCACCAAATCTCTACTGACATCAACCTTCAAGAAGTTGGTGTACAAGATTGGGATGCGAAGGCTCAAAGATGTGAATTGATGCACTTATCAGGGGAGTTAATACGTGTTGTACTCTTTTTCCCTTACAAGGTTTTGTCCCATCGGGTTTTCCTTGCAAGGTTTTTAACAAAGCAACTAAAAGATATTTTTCTAAACATGTGTACTCTTTTTCCTTCACTGGAATTTTTTTCCACTGAATTTTATTTTAGTTAAGGTTTTAACAAGGCACATTATTTATTGGATAGACATTCAAGGGGTAGTGTTATGAATAGAATTGTACTTAGAGTGAATGCCTATCTTTTAGAGAGTTTGTTACTTTGTGACTAAGTCATTTTTCCCTATAAATAAAGGGGCCTCATACCATTATAATTTATCCCAAAATTCAATAAGAATTACCTCTCTATTTTCCTTGCAATATTATTCCTTTCTTTATTGTTTTATTTCATTTTCTCCTTTATAAGAAATTTCACAAGTAAAACAATGCGGATTAGTAATTTGATACAGTATTTAGTTTCCATTTAAAAACTTACAAATTTCATTTTAAGTAATCATTCCAAAAGTCATAAATATAATTAAGTAATCATTCCAAAAGTTGATTATTTGCATTAACGAAAATACAAATAAAAAAGAAATAAAAAATTAAAAATAAAGGGCCTTAAAAGGCAAAGAAAACACCAAAGGGGTTTTAGATGGGTTTTAGCAAGTGCAAGGTAATACGGCGTCGCAGAAGCATGACTTATCTAGTCTAGAGACAAGAAAGGGAAATCAGAAACCAGGAATTAGCCATTGTTGGAGTTTTGTCTCAGCTCCCAATAGTGAAGCATGACCCATTTTCTCAGCTTGGATACATCAATTTCCGCCACCACAAATCTCTCAATCTTTCACACCCCCTTTTCACCTTCCAATGCAGTAATATTACCCTTAGTTTCTCCCAAATCTCTGGCTTTGCCCTCAGAGAATTCCAAGAAATCAGCATCAAGAACACCAACTAGAACTAGTACTAAAACCCCATTAACCAGTAACTACTTTTTCATCTTTTCTTTTATTGTTATCTTTTTTTTTTTTTCACTTTTCTTGATTTATAATTTTTTTATGATTCCTTTTTAGAGGTATTGGCCAGTGGTGTAGCTGCTACTTCAGTGGAGGGAGAAGCTGAGGTTGAAGTTGCTCAGGGATATACAATTACTCAGTTTTGTGATAAAATGATTGATTTATTCCTAAATGAAAAACCCAAGTCAAAAGAATGGAGAAAGTACTTGGTTTTCAGAGAAGAATGGAAAAATTACAGGGATAGATTTTACAGTAGGTGTCAAACTCGAACTGATGCAGAAGCTGATTCTCAAATGAAGGATAAATTAATTAGCTTGGCTAGAAAAGTTAGGAAGGTATGTTGAATTTCTTCTAATGGATAGTTCATTTGATGGTTGAAAATGAGAAGTCAGTGTTTTACTTTGAATAGGCTTTGGCTTTGGATATTTATGTGGATTTAGTTCGGTAAAGGCTTTAGCTTTGGATACTCTGAAATTGTCCTTGATCAGGAATGTGGCATTGCAGATTGATGATGAACTGGAGAGGCATTCTGAACTTCTCAAAGAGATACAAGATAACCCGAGGGATTTGAATGCAATCGTTACTAAGAGGCGCAAGGACTTCACTGGTGAATTCTTTCGTCATTTGACTCTGCTTTCAGAAGTTTATGATAGCTTGGAGGAGCGGGATGGTAAAGTGTCTTTCACTTAAGGCATTAATTTTATTTTAGATTTCTTGTCTTAGTTATAGGTTGTTGTTGGCAATTCAAGGTAACCAAAATCATTTGGCAGCATGCTGTAATCTGAACTTTTCTGCTGGAAAATGAAATTGGACTATTTTTTTTATGGCATGTGATTTCAAGCTAAAGCAGCCAGGCTTGCAAAGAATTATTTTCAGGGGTGCTTAAGCCCTGAAGCTTAGTGCAGCACTGGCTGTTCATTCACCTAACTGGTGCTTTAGTGCACAGTTGCACACACTAAGTTATTAAGATGTGCCTTTATGCGGACAGGATTTGTTCTAAAGAGGGTAAAGACTAAAGATAAGTATAGCTACCGAAATGAAATATCAATTGTTAAGAAAATATTATGGACGAATATGTCAGTGAATACGAACTGAGATAGGAAGTTAGAAAGTTAGAATAAGATAGACATTCACTGATCTAAATTATAAACCTAAACTTTATTCTTTGCATTAGAGTTATAAATTAAGACAGGTTTTGAATTTGATTAAATCATATTTACTTTATGTAGGTCACTTAATTGCAGATTCTTACTTCGCTTTCTTGGATTCTGCATAACATTAATTTTTTCCCCTCATTTGCGCCTTTCTTCACTAAAGAGCTCGTTTTAATTCACTTTGGGCTTAAAGCCCCAATAGGCACTTGGAGTTGACAAAACTGATCAGCCTGTATAAGTTCTTTTTCCCTTTCCTCTTACGTTGAAGTTTTGTCTGTTCTAGGAGGTATCTTATGAGCATGTCATTTGTTTAGTGGTTATTTCACGTTGTCATATTTTGTGAATTTTTGGTTGAGCAGCAATTGCCAGACTTGGGACTAGATGCTTGTCTGCAGTCAGTGCTTATGATAACACATTGGAGATTGTGGGAACACTAGATACCGCCCAAGCCAAATTTGATGACATCTTGAACTCTCCATCAATTGATGCAGCATGTGAGAAGATTAAAAGCCTTGCCAAGTCTAAAGAACTTGACTCTTCTTTGGTCCTTCTGATAAACGGTGCTTGGGCTTCAGCAAAAGAATCCTCTACCATGAGAAATGAGGTATGGGCTTTTGTAGTCTACTCCATTTTATTCACAAACACAGAGATTTCTTTGTTGATCTATTTTTTTGAAGAGAAATGCTGAATTTCATCATATGTTCAGGAACTTATAATTAGTCCAAACAATGTTCTGGATTAGACATTATTGTGATGTTGATGATGTTCCATAAACTGTTCTTGATTTGCATCATGTCTTAAACTTGTCAAGAAGATGGACTCTTTCATATTGTACGTGTATAAAAGATTTTCGTACTTCATTTTTTCTCACATCCATTAATGTGTCGCACTTGTCAAATTTGGATGTGCACTGTTAAGTTGTAACTAATTTAACTGCCCTAACCATATTACAGTATAGTCGTTCTAAGCAGATTGAGATTGTTTTTCCCGTTATTGTGATGTTGAAATAGCTTTACATCATTGTTTGTGATGTTGGAATCTATGGAGTGGAGTATACCCTTCTGGACTAGGGTGTTCAAACTTAAGTTGGGCCATGTTACGTTTGTCGACTCAACTCGTTTTAACTCCAAATCTGACGAGATCCAAACTATGTTTGATTCATGAATTGTGACAATCCAAAAGTTGAGCAGGACAAGCTAGATTATGATTAGTTTCTTAACCCATTTTGATCCAAGCAAACATTGGGTGTGTTGGTCATGACCTGATTATTAACTCTACCCTTTTTAATGCGCCCTAACTTTAGCCAATCCATCTATTTGACACCCCTATTTTGGATCTTTCAATTAGTAGTTCTCCTTTTCCCTTTTTTCCTTAAAAAACAAAATTAAAATATGACTGCTTTTCTTTTATGGAGACTTGAGGATTGATGGAATGAATGTACGGTTGTAGATGTTCTTTTATGTTGAATAGTAATACTCCTATTCTGATTTATGATTTATGACACACTTCCAATGTACTATATTCTAAAACATTGACACCAATATGATGTACATGTCAAAACTTTGTGCCAGTGAAATTGTCACGTGACATGCTGCGTGGGGATTAGATGGTTTATTAGAACTTGTAGCTCATCTACAAGAAAAACATTAGTAGCATGTCAACAGCAACGACGAATACTACTAAACAGTTTAGAAAGTTTAGAACTTCATCCCTGAAGCTACTCATAATTCCAGGGCCATTTGATGCCATTGGTTCCAATTAAGTAAAATTAACTGTGTTTCAATTGTCTTAAATTAAATTCCGAGTCCTGATGCTTTCTTCTTATTCTTTTTGGAGGGTGTGAAAGGGAGGACTTCAATAAAAAGGACAACCCGGTGCACTAAGCTCTCGCTATGCGTGGGGTCCAGGGAAGGGCCAGACCGCAAGGATCTATTGTACACAGCCTTACCCTGCATTTATGCAAGAGGTTGTTTCCACAACTCGAACCCGTGATCTCCTGGTCACATGACAGCAACTTTACCAGTTGCGCCAAGGCTCCCCTTCAATATAATTATAAAATATGGAAGTCTCTTATTTTGTAATGAGACAGAGATTCAGATGAAAATAGGTTTCAACTAACATCTGTTGGTCGTGTTTGCACAAGTAATTTGCAGAGTCATCTTATCCATTTAGCCTGGAAATGTTAGCAGTAGCCTTATCCTAGATGGTCTTCTGGTTTCCTCTTCTTTATAGGCCATTTCGACTTCAGTAATGTAAACCATATCTGTCCCAAATGTTTATTATGTTCCATGTTTTACTCGAGTTTCCCTCTGATGGCAATCTTTTATTCAATTGAAGTCCCATATAATTTTATTAGAGCTGATGCTGATGTATGGGTGTAGGTAAAGGAGATAATGCACCGTGTATACAAGGCTACACAGAGTAGTCTAAGGAGTATGGCGCCGAAAGAAATAAATCTGCTTAAGTACTTACTGAACATCACAGATCCTGAAGAGCGATTCTCAGCTTTGGCGACAGCTTTCAGTCCTGGTCATGAACATGATGCTAAGGATCCTAATGCTATTTACACGTAAGATCATAGTGCTTTCCTGTCCTGAAGAATTCATGATATTCTTTTAGATAATCTAGGAAGTAGTTGGTACTTGCATGGTTTATGACAGACCTCAAATCTTATTTCCTTTGTTGTGTGGAGCAGAACTCCAAAAGAGCTACACAAGTGGATTAAGATCATGCTTGACGCGTACAACCTGAATAAAGAAGAGACTGAAATTAGGGAAGCAAAGCAGATAAATCAACCTGTTGTTATTCAGAGACTTTTCATTCTGAAGGAGACAATTGAAGCAGAATATTTGGAAAAAGAAGCTACTAAAGAAAAAGATTCAAATACAGAAGTAGTGATATGAGTAACTAGTCCACCAATATATCTGTTGCTTACGACCATTTATTGTTATTGCTAGCTGCTAGTTCCACTGCTTCAAAATTTGTAATAATAGGCAATGTCTTTGGTGATTTATGTATCTTCTTCAGCATGCAGATTTGCATGTGGTGCAATAGTGAAGGCATTATATATAGTTGGTTTTGTAGAAATAGCAAAAAGTTGTTTGCTCCCCTATATGTTACTGATCGCTTGTTGGAATTTTCTCTCTTCTGAAAGACTGAGAGAGAGCTTTATATACTTAAACTTGCCCCAAGTTCTGCGATTTGGTTTCAAAGATATAGAGGATTCATGTTCCTATGATATCGAGATTCTTGCAAGTTGCATGGCCTCAAGGACACAAGGAGAAAAGGTGCTTTTGAGTAGAAATAGAAACAATTTTTAAGTAGTAGAAAAAGAGGTTCTCGCCAAAAGTACTTTTGAGAAAAATACACTTAGAAATACTTTTTAAAAGTTTGGCCAAACATTAATTATTGCTCAAAAGTGCTTTTCATATCAAGTAGCTAAACATAAAATGCTTCTCACCAAAAAATATTTTTTTTGAAAAGTACTTCTCAAAATAAGTTGAGTTTTAGAAGCTTGGCCTAACATGCTAGAAAATTGATTATTCATGAATCAAGGATACAATTTATTGTTAGTAAATCGTCTCGTATTTTTACAGTCATTAAAAAAACTCTAGCGTGAAATGGATGGATTTCATATGTCAAAATATTTGAGGAAAGAAGGTCTAAATTTTCTTTCCTATCTTTGATTATAGTTTAAAATTACAGAGATTTTTTTCCTAAACATGGTTAATATTAGACCCAAAGTATATATTAGCAATAAAAAAAAAAAAGATCCAAAGTATATCCTTATCAAAATAAAATAAAGTAAAAAGTAGTTCCAAAGTATATGGTGGGTAAATTTGACCCTTTTCCGAAATAAAAAAAAAACATGTTATCAGTGGGTAGTTTTGTCATAAGAAAAGCACGGTGGACTTGATGATCAAGTCTCTAACTCGTCGTATGATAGTACTACTCTTATACTCGGCTTCGTCTAATCTATAAATATTGATTGATGTTCAAACTCGAAGCTTTCGTTGAAATTACTCGGCAAAATCTACTTATATTTGGAGTCAGGAAGACTGAAAACCTCAAACTCCTACACTATATAAAAAAGAGTCGCTATCTCCATAGAGTTCTCCTGCGATCATCGTTTCTTTCGTTTTCACTGTAAGTTGAACAAGCAAATTACTAATTGTGCATTTTTCCTTCTGTGCGATTCTCAATTAACTTTCTCCAAAGTGTTGATTTGCCTTGACTTTTCTATACCCAATCTAGTTAAAATATATAGAATATCATTCTGCAATTTACCAATTGTGTTGTCAACCCAATAGCTTGTGGTCGAAGAAGGCATGGAGATGGAGCTGCAGTTGGAGTGGAATGAAGCACAGAAGATTGTGATAAACGTAGACCTTGTGTCTGCAGCCAAACTGCATCTTGAGTTTCTTGCTACCCTTGACAGGAACCGTTGGCTCTATGAGGGCCCTGGTCTGGATATGGCGATTTATAGGTAATCCCCAATTTTGAAATGGTCAGTCTGTTGCAATTGTTCACTAAGCTATGGTATTTTTTATTATAATGATGGTGTCCCGTCAGCTTGCACGCACCTTGACTATTCTGTTGGATACCTGCTACATCCTACCCCACACAAGTTTTCTGTTCACCAATAGTCCGTGCTAGATACTGATTTAGATTTTATGTTCTTTCGCTTCTGGCTCATGTTTTGTATTATAACTATTATGTTTTGTGATCCTTGAAAAGGACTTGACGTCTGTTTCTGTTATCTAGGGAATTTGATTTTGATTCATGTATTTCAGTTTTCTTTATTTGGAAAACTTGCTAATGCAAATCCCCATTTCAGGTACTATTCGTGTTGGTTACCGTTATTGGCAAAACTCTCTGAGTCCCCCTTCTTTGAAGGACCTTTGGTTGTTCCCCTTGATTGTGAATGGGTTTGGCATTGTCACAGGCTCAATCCTGTAATCTTCTGAACAGTTGAAACATTTGTTTTTCAATTATACCTTTGTGACTGATTGCTTTTATTGACACGTAAAATGGTTATTCTGCCTTTCCAGGTTAGATACAAGACTGACTGCGAGCAATTATATGGGAGGCTTCTTGACAACCATAATGTTGTATCTTCTCTGAAAGGAATATCAGAAATGGAAACGGAAGTGATATGGAAACGCTTGTATCCAAATGAACCCTATGACTTGGAGTCAGCAAGAGCTCTTTCAGATAATATCCATGTACAAATTCTAGAATCTGAAAACTGCAGTAACTATGATCTAGTCTCTGCTGTTAAAAGGCAAAGCCCTTTCTTCTATCAGGTGAGCAAGAGGATGCTAAGACTTCATTTTAAGTAAAGCACAGGCCAAACAATTAGCAAAATTCAGTTTTATAAAAATCACAAACTTTAATTTTTGTTGTAGTCTTATTTGAATTTAAAGCTTGAGTCCTTGACAATCAATGCTACGTGGCAAACTTCAGAAACAGAATGATATAAGACAATTCCGCAAGGGATAAATAAGGAAAAACCTGAAATGGGAGGTAGAGGGATCATTTCTCCTGCCTGCCTGTTCATCCTTGTCATATATAAAGGAGATAGAGAAGTGAAGTAGCAAAGTTCAACTATCTAGGACAATTGAGGAAAACCTGAAATGTGAGGTAGAGGGATCGTTTCTACTGCCTGCCTGCTCATCCTTGTCATATATAAAGGAGGTAGAGAGTTGAAGTAGCAAACTTCAACTATCTAGGACAATTCTGAAACAGATAAATAAGGAAAAACCTGAAATGTGAGATAGAGGGATCATTTCTCCTGCCTGCCTGCTCATCCTTGTCATATATAAAGGAGGTAGAGAAGCGAAGTAGCAAACTTCAACTATATCTTACAAATTATTGTGGATGGTGATGTGGCTATTTGGTCTTTATATCTTTTGCATTATCAGAACTGGCATATAAGTTAGCACGTTTTCTTATAACTTTTTATTAATACCACATTGTTCAGACATGCTAGTATAGTAAGTATCATTTGCTGTCTTATATCATGTCTTTCTCCCAGGTGTCTAGACCCCACATGAACAACGAACTCTATCTTGAAGGAGCTGTGGCTCGATACAAGGGTTTCTTACACTTAATCCGGAGAAACAGAGAAAGATCAATCAGGAGCTTCTCTGTTCCAACTTATGACATTGACCTTATCTGGCACACTCACCAGTTACATCCTATTTCTTATTGTAAAGACCTTGTTGATATTATGGGTAAGGTGTTAGATCATGACGATACTGATTCAGACAGAACAAAAGGGATGAAGCTGGATACTGGGTTTTCTGGAACTACAAAGCTATGGGAGGAAATGTATGGTTTAAGATACTGGAGGGCAGGTGCAATGTATAGAGGAAATGCACCATCTCCTCTTAGAATTTGTCCTTATCCCTCCAATCCTGCGAGCAAGAAGGCAGACACATTCCGTATGGATCAGAAGATAATTCATCTTCCAGAGACGAAAGTTTTGGAAGTAATTTTCCCAATCTTTTCTAGTGTTTCTAAAGTTTGTTCTGCTTTTGCTTTTATTTTGGGATTGTTGATATAATTTTATATATAAATTCAAAAATTCATTACCAGCTTATGTCTTAAAAAATACTGCAAAGAGGGGATCTGGAGTAGGTGATGACCATATAAAATAGATTTGTTTTCTTCAATCAGTGTGCAGAGAGAGTTAGAGATCATAGGAGAACCACTACTTCTAAGCCACTTTAATCGGGCATAGATTATTTGCTTAAAACTTTAACCTTTTTTAGGAAATTTAAGCCTGCTGTCCTCTATCGTATTTTGTTAGCTTGGATTTGAGTCAATGCATTTTTGTGTAACCTAGACTGCTTGATCGCCAACAATAGAACAGAAGCCACCTTTTCTTCTGTTCAATCTTCGACACCTTCAATAGAACTATTGCCGTTTCTTAGGTTCTTCATCATCCATGCCTTATCTAGTTATCATCTGTTAATCTGATTTTAGCTTTGGACTATGTGATGTTCAAAAGTTGTAACTTCTAGCAACTTCTTTTGCAGGTCATGTTGGAGATTATAGGCATAAGAAACTTACCTGAAGCTCACAAGGGAGGCTTCTTTGTTTCTTTTAGCAAGACACATCCTGATAGGATCTTCAATGCAAAAAAGAAACTTACTATTTTCTCTGAAAGTGGGGAAAAGCAGGTTGCTTACTTCCAATGTGAACCTAGTGGCCATCTTCTATTAGAACTCATCTCCCAATCATCTCATGGTTTGCCGATTTCAAAATCTGTTGAAGTTCTGGGTTCTACTGCCTTCTCTTTAGAAGATTTGGTTTGCCCAGCTTCGAAACTCACAATGGAAAAATGGTTGGAAGTTGTGCCAAGCACTAAAATAAAAGTACTGGAACCAATCTGTATACGAGTAGCTGTATCAGTTACAACACCTACTGCAGCACCATATGTTTTTCACATGGTTCGCTCCCGAGCATTCTCCAAAATTTCTTGTTTTTTTCCACTACCTGGAAGGAATCAGTATGCAAAGAATTGGACGTATGTCATTGATGATGATGGTGATGAGGTCATTAGCCTGCAAATGAGGTATGTAGTTTTTGGTATTCTTTGTTGTTAGTGCTGTTCTAGTTTTTGGCTTTCTCATAAATATGTCTATTTTACATTACTTTTCCCTCTGATTCAAGATTAACATTTTAATCGATCGTAATATCTTGTGTGGTCATATAGTTAACACATCGGTAACCTTTAACATCACCATCAAAATATTGAGAAAGTTATTGTTCCTTTAAAACAAACTTGGAGTAAATCCTTTTCGTGTTTTTAATTAAGCCTAACTGTTTGATTTGGTGGAAGGGTACCATATGATATTTGAATGTGCGTAGAAGGATGTGCTTGTTTTGACTTAAGTGAGAGTTCTAACCACTTCTACAATTCCAGTGAACACTTTAAATTAAAACAGTTAAAAAACTATTGTCACCTTTACTTCTTGCTTTTTGAAACTGTCAGCTGTATTGAACTTGAGCTATTCTCATGAAATTCATGTTTTGACTGCAGGAACTCCAAGAAATCAAAGAGAATGAGCAACTCTACATTGCAAAAGGAGGTGATTGGGATCAGCAAGTCTGGTGAGACGCATTCTCTTGCGGAGTTAGTCGGGAAAGAGTGGTTGCTGTTAGATTCCTACTGGTCCCTCCAGCTTCAAACTTGCAGTGGTGATGAAGGTTACCTTTTGGAGTTGGTTGGTGGTTCCAGGATTGTGAGTGTTCATCCACTACACCTTACAATTTTTTTCCTTAAAACAGGATAGATTGATAAACATGTTCATTAAATGCCTATGATTGTCACTCGTCACTCTTTCATTTCACTGATCGATGGAGTGATTGATATTTTCCATCAGATTTTTGGAATACTGCTTGCGCATAAGCACTATGTGTTGTTTATTATACATTCATTCGAAACATTTCTCATTGACTTTCATGGGAATAAGTTTTGCTGCATCTGAGTTCTTCTGTGTAGAATTGCTTCTTTGACATATAGAAGTGGGTCAGTGGTTCTTAACATAAAGAAAGAGAAGAGATGCAATTAAGGTTTAGAGAGAAAGAAGTGGATCCAGTAGGCAGCTGGAAGTTGGCGAAGAGGGGAGGCAGGTGTTCAATGGTTTTCTGCTATGTAGGACTAACAAAAAGAGAGGATAGGAAGATGAATAATGCCTGGCTTCTCATTGTTTCTTTTGATTGTAATTTTGAGGATTTCACAAGTTTATGTTGTCTTTGCTCTCCGTGAATTACAGTTTCCATATTCATTTCACAGGTAAAATTCTTCCCTGGGCAGAGATTGGATTATGAGCACAAGCATTGTGCAAAGCGAAGAAATCAAGATGATTTTATGACAGCAATTGAATTCTCTTCAGAGCACCCATATGGAAGGGCATTGGCATTGCTCGACTTAAAATGCGGTGTTATCAATGTAAAGTCATTATATTTATTTACAATATATTACTTGTTTCAATTTCAAAACATGGGGTTACATCTGCCTGAATGCACGTTGTATTTGAAAATCAGGTGAAAGAGGAGTGGTTACTTTTGCCTGGCACGATAACTGCTTTTATTCTAGGTGATATTTTGAGAAAGGAAGGGTATAGTAGCTTGCTGAGCAGTGGCAACAATTTGAAAGATAAGAATACTTCAACTGAAGAAGCTAATGCATGCAATGAATAAGGCAACAAAAGTAATCTGCAACTATTGATGCTGAGAAGACAATGCATGTGGATGTAGAGACTGCACAAGTAAACAAGTAGATAAGGAGGAGCAACCAGCTGAGCCGGTGGCACTGACAGCGGCTGTGGACCTGTGATAGTGTCATAAATAGTGTGGTTCTCGCAATGGTGGTGGTGGTGGGGGTTGTGGGGGGGGGGGGGGGATTGTACGAGTAGGTTAACGAATAGTGGTTGTGATGGCTGTGGAAGCAGGGATGTGGCAGTAAGTGGCTGTGCTGATTGTTTTATGTCTGGAGCAAGGTCTGGCCCAAAGTACTAGTTGAGCTAATTTGGTCATGATTGGTTTGATGCTTGTATGTTTGTGGAAGTAGAATCACTCCCAATGTGTACATTTAAGTGCTTCTGGTTCTTGATGTTAGAGTGTCTTAATCATGATTCTGGCTGTTTGGAAATGTGTTTATATAGTCATATGCTCTTCTGTATAAAGCTGAATAAGTTTCTGTGTTCTTAGTTATTTACTTGCTCTAGTGAGAGTGTTACAGTCAAATATATGAAAGCCAGGTAGTAACAATAATCATTTGAGGAAGACTAACTAAATTGACAGATTCTCATGGCATTAGGAGAAAAGCATACCGATGACCTCTTGACCGCACATCACGACTTAATGATGCATAATTTATTTTAACGGTTTGACTCTTATTCTTTACCCAAGTATAATTTTACTTTGAGAAGCTCGATATATATCAAAGGTCAAAAAGATTCATAACGTGGCAAAGTGGAATCATTGTCATTCAGCACAACGTGGTCCTACACACTTTACAAAGTGGGAATTGGGATGTTGTAAGCATTTGCTAACTTTGTCACACAGCCGATTGGTATAGTAAAACTTGCTATTCATTTCCTGATGTATATTAAAAATAGCAAAATTTTATCCACTCATTTTAGCTGGAATTATGTATATGTATACATTGTTAAAAATTGAAAACATTATATGGGTGGTTCTCTATGTTCGAACCATTGACCTAAATCCTAAATCTACATGTCTATGAAAGAGAGTAAAAACGCAGACAAAGGATAAAGCATAAGGCATCCAAGGAGTTAGTTCAGACAACTGTATTTGACCATTCCAAATGAGTATTTTCCGCAAAGAAAAATATGTTTCATGAGTTAGTTGAGGTATCATTTCCCAATTTCCAAAATATTCTGTCATCTCTTCTATTCCAAATTATATGCTTCTCCTTAATTTTGCCGTCAGCACAAAGAACAAGAGGCAAGAGAGAACAAAAAAAAACCACTCAAAAATTTATCTAAGAATGGCCCTTACCTAAAAGTTGATACGACTTTAATACTGATCACACAAAGTGGTGCTCCCTCAAAAGAATCAGGTCTCAAGTCTGAACATGTTCCTGCTCTGTTCCTATGGCTTTTGAATTCCTTGGAATTGAAAAACCTGTCTCTTTTTTGTTCTAAATTTATATGGATTTGCTAATTTACTAAATGAAAATCATAGTGAGTTGATCTCCAAAAAGAAAAAACAACTTGTGTGTGAGCTGGGTATAGCTTTTATTAACCAATTAAAGTTCTGTTAGTCATTTGAATTCAGATTGTGTAAAGTAAATCCAACTCTGAGTTCTTCTGAAGGTTGATTTTCGTATGGATTTTTCTCTCCAGAAACTTGCTGCGTCAAATTGAAGGTATGTTTTCCTGCATCTACTCCTTTTGAGGATTTACCTTGCGATCTGCATTTTTTTCCTTTTGTGCTTTATTGGTGTTAAGAGTATGAATTTAGTCCTTTGATTCAGTCACGATCTATCGTGACGTGATCTACTGTGATGTGATGTTCATCAATGCACTGTGATCCACTCTGCAGGAGTTTCTCATGACTCTACTTTTCTATAACTTAAGGCCCATAAGCTTCTAGTATTATCTTACATAATATTACTACTTGATCCCTCCTCCCCAAAAAGATGGGGGTATTTGCTCAGAGAAGGGTTAACTTCAGTGAATCAGGACATGGAATTCTTCATTTTTTAAAAATAAAATTTATGCAATTAGGATTTAAATAAAAATAATATGAGTTACAATTTATAGTTAAAATTGTTATAGAAGGGGAAAAAATGTCAAACAAATTGAGATAAGGAGTATTTATCATCAGCTTGGAGTTAGAGGTGTTATAGATGAAAGAAGTGTTTCCATCTGATTTAGCAATGACAGCATATATATCTAAACACGTTCAGAAATTCTCAACATTCTAGATTTTGAAGGATTGAAGTATCACAGGTTTCATAGAAGGAGATAACTAGTTAGATTGTTTTATGGTCAGCACCCGTGAAAATAAGTGGAAGATCTGATGGATTGAAAAGGATCCCACTCCCTTCTTGGGTACATGGTTTGCGAAAGAGGTACTTGTGATGCTACTGAAGTGTCTTGTTACCATCCAATAAGTGTCACAACTCACAACCTTTCTGTAGATCGGCTATGTAAACAATTTCCACAATGTTGTGACATGTGTGATTTGTCTCTCCTCATTCAAATAAATCAGAGATTCTTAGTTGTAGTTGAGGGAATAGAAACCTTTATATTTGTGCATCCAGAATCTAACCTTTCCCAGTTAATTCTATAAGCCAGTTCTTTTGGGATTGAGTAATTCCACAGCTTTAACATTGTCTTTCTGAAAGCTAAGAGGGAATCAGTTTTAGATGGAGCTTGTATGAGTAAATCTTCTGTGAGCCTTATCTGTGGGTCGTCATAGTGGTCTTTATTGTAGATGTTGGAGTAGATGATTAAAAGACGGAAGGATCGTGGAGTTTTTTTTCCAGAAATTCTGTAGCCTAATCTGCCAAAAGCTGGTTTTTGTTTATATAGAAGAAAACATCCTTCCTGAATTTGATCTTTTTGTCCTTCAGCTTAGAGAATATGAAATCATGAAATCTCTCTAAGCTATTTTATGATTCTGTTCCCAAGAGAAGACATTATTGATTGACAAATTCAACTATGACTCTTTTTCTCGGGAATCAGCTATTAGTGTAGAAGATTTTTGAGGCAAACATGTAACAGGTTTTGTTTCATGTCTTTTGTAACAAAGCTATCACAATTCTCTGGCAAATGGATGTGGATTTTGAGAGGTTTCATAAGAACCGGAATTAAAAAAAACTGACTCTTTTGCCATTACATATTCACAAGATAACTTGGGAGATCTATTTGAACGCTAGACATATATTAATCCTTGTTCCATCCCCGACTTTTGAGCAGGTCAACATTTTGCCATCTATACATGGTAATATTCATTAAGCGTATATATACTTGACTCTACATAACCATAACTGCAGTCAGTCTAAATCTTACTTCCACGGACACTGATTAAGTGATTATTCTTTCCACTAGCATCATTTACTTTAATGTACAATTAGATATTTCAGAAGAAATTTCTGGGTTCAACTTATGAATCTCCCCTTATGTTGACTATAACAAAGTCGCAACCTTAGTAGAATCGAATAGTAAGCACGCAAAGTGTTTTTTCACAATGGCCATAAACAATTGCTTCTGAGGATGGCAAAAAAACACTTAGCTGATCAGATTTACTATATTTTCAACAACCTGGATTGGCAGAATGATCTGCGTCATTTCCCGACTTTGTTTTTATTAATATTATAACTCCTAGTTTGTTGGTAGCAGACTTGTTTGATAGCTAGACCACTATCTCCCGTCTAACTCACCTTCAGCAACTCAAATTTTTTATATTTCTTATTTCTGATCAAAGGATTGGCATCTTTTACTGTAAATCCTAGCTATTTTAGCACGATATTGGAAATCTTATTGCTATTACTCAAACAAGCATGAAACTTCTGGGGGTTTCAACAGATGAACGGCTAACTAGATCTGATTTGTCAGATCAACATCAAAGGCATTTGCAGTGGCAGCATCTGTTGTAACTTTCGGGTTTGGTAAGGGGAGCAGTTCATAGAGCTTATAGATGCTTATTTGACTGTACTGATACTGCAGACTCTTCCATTGTTCTTTCTTGCTGCAAGCCTTGGCTAGATAACATCATTGTGATTCACGATATACAGAACTTTAGTGTTAGTAATGTTTTATCAGGATATTCAGATCTCTAGTTTTAGTAATGTTTTATCTGGATATTCAGAACTCTACTTGTTGCCAACAATGTTATCCATTTTGTCACTTACTCATTCAGAAGGAAATAACTGTTGAGACTCTTCATAAAATACACTCTCCATAAGACAAGCAGCTAATCTTCTCGACTCTCAAATTGGTTCTTTACAAAATGTGATCGTCATTGTAGGAGAAAATAGTTGATGGATAATTAGATAACAGTTAATGCCCTTGTTTTTAGGCATATTCTAATGCTTTTGTTAGGTACTTGATGCTATCAGTTGCTACCAACTAGCTGTTGCAAGATCTCTAGTGTATAATAATCTTTGTTGAGATAGGCAGCCACTCAATCGACGCCTAATCTTCCATAAGGGCATCAGACATTTGTATTTACAGTGTTGCCTATGGGGATGACATCTCTTTCTGTAAATCCTAGCAGTTTTAGCGCTTCCCCTCTTTCTGAACGATTAAATATCACTATGAAAGAGTCAAGAGTTGCAAATTTCTGATGCAAGAATATCGCAACAGGATCCTTTTGCATAGGCATAGCAAGCTTCATATTATCTGTTTCCCTTGAGAAGAACTTATTGAATCTTCGTTAGTGATGTTTTACCAGCGTGCCTCGTAATTTTGAGTTTTAATTTATCAGTTGGATCTTGTGGCCTTTGAATCAGTTCCTGGAGCTGTCACCTCATCCTCTAATATTGTCAATTACTTGGTTCATGAGGTGAAAAGCATTTGCCTTCTCTTTGATTGATTCATTTGAGGTCGCTATCCGCTTTAATGAAATATTTGATTGATTTGGCTGTTTCAAATTTGTGCTAATTTTTTTTCCATGTGGCCCAATTAAGGTAGAAATGGTATTCCTTTCAGCAGAGATAGGATAGGGAACAATCTCAAAGCAAAAGCTGTAGAGAAATAACAAGCTTTCAAATAGAAGAGCCAAACGAGAGATTTCTTCATCTTTGGGTCAATAGAGACTACAACTTTTTTTCGCAAACTCAGTCATGTCTTCACTGTACAAGTTACTCCTATCCTCCCTAACCACTGAAAATCAGCAGGTGGTTTTCTGTATACAAGCAAAAAATAAACCCGAATATTTGTTGTCAGTCCCCATTTGTAACATCCTACCACTACTCTGTAGTTAACTAAAACCTCTCAATTCCTAATCTTGAGCTAGTCATACTTCCAAAAAGCCAAACCCAGCCAAACTATGATCATCTTCTGAGCTGCTGCAAAAACAGATGTACAAAAACCAGCCAAAGTAAAAACCTAATACAAAACACCATATTCACTATTCAATTGACCTAAAACCCTGCAGCACCGAGATTTCTTTCTCAAACCCATAAATGGCTTATATCTCTTTTGTTTCAACATAAGGTGACTGTACACTATCCTCATCAGACTCACTCTCAGACGAACTTCCTGAATCTGAATCTGCAAATTACCATGGCAAGAGTAAATAATACATCAAACTAATTTACCAAAATGAATGAAAAAGAAAGAATATCAGAATTTTACCACTGGAAGAAGAATCACTGCCAGAACTTGAGCTACTAGCACTGCTTGACCCACTACTTGCACATGGGGCATCCTTCTCGATCTGCACAGGAGGAAAGTTTTCAACTGGTATTTCCTCACCGATATCAACATCCTCTTCCCCAATGTCCCCCTTCTTGTTTTTCAGCATTGCATGCTCTGGTGTTGGTGCCTTCTCAGGCGACTTAAATCACAGAACCAACAGGGTGATCAGAAAATGAGGCATCATAATATAGATTAGTTAACAAATGTATTAAAACTCCAAATGCTATGCTTACCTTGTTGAGCTGTGTGGCAACAACATCTTCAGTGATTTCTTGTCTCTGCATTGCGCTCAGAGCCTTCTTATGGTAACTTACAAATCTATCCAGTTCCCATAGCGTTTCATTGTCAAGGACCTCGAAGTCAAGCTCAATCTCGTCATCTTCCTGTGCCACATTAGGGTTCCTCCTCTTCACAATTTGCACCACATGACCCATCTTCTCTGGTGGAAGATTCTGCAAGTTAACCCCTAACTTTGCCTTCTCCTCAAAGGTCATCTGTCTTTTGTTTGGATCCTTGGCCTTAGGTTTGGGCAATTTAGCTGGGCGAGGCATAATGACAGGCTGCACTGCAGGGGGTACAAAAAATGGTGCAGGTGGTGTTCTCAAATTCTGTTCTTGAAATTGGTGTTGATTCAACAATGTGGAATGCAAGCACTCAGGGTCTGATCTTTTTGTAACCGGCAATGGTTCACATAACACATTTGGTGGCAGAATTAGTGCAGGCTGGGACAGATTCTTCTGGCGATTTACCTGCATAATAGTTGCAACCTTCTGATGCTCAGCTTCATACTTTTTGTAAGCTGGTTTAAACATCTCTTCAAAATCAACTAGGAACCTTTCAGCCATAGCATGGACATCCTGGCCTTTAGGGTTATAAGTCATGGCATTGTTGAAAGTCAGTCTCACATCAGCCGCAAAATCTTGTGGGGTTCTGTACTCATTCCTGTCCAGCCTTAATTTCACAGTTCCGAGATCCATAGGGTGCTTTATGATATCAAAATAATCATTAAGTCCCAGGCTCTTAACATCCACTGGTGTATTAAACACCCAGCCATTCTTATGCTTCATTAATTTCGTCAATATCTGCCGGCACTTCCTCATCATAGTTACAAAAAACTTATCCCCTTCGACCACTGGTTGCCGCTTAGGTTCTTTCCCCGATGCTAACGCCGCTAAAGCTCGCTTTTGTCCAGAGAGCTTCTTACTTTTGCTCTTTCCACCAGGTTTCTGATGATGCGGGAGCAATGCCGGTTGGTTCTGCTGAAGCTCTGGCGCTGCCGTCGGCTGTACGACTTCTCTGGACGTCCTGGAGACGAAATCATGGGATTCAATCCTGTTCAGAACGCCCCGGACCCGATTTAGATCAGAGATTAGCCGCTTCTTGAGGTCCTTCAACTCTCTTCTCGAATAAGAAGCCAAATTGAAAGTCACGTACCCTCTGTGAAACGAGTCGTTAAGATCATGAACAGCATTTGGTTTCCAACTGAACGGCGGCACATTAGTGTTAGCCGTTTCCACCGCCAGCGACGGAACAGTCCTAGGCGATGGCTCATTGCTTTGCCGGAGGTGAGGTAAGGCTGAAACATTTTGGACTTGTCTTCTAAGGTTAAAATTGGGGTTAGGGTTAGGGTTAGGGTTGAACCGGCTGTTGAGCTGAGAATGAGCAGTGGAATTACTTGTATATTTCCTCATATAAACATCCCAGTGCGCTTCATTTCTGCTGGGTAAAACGGCCGATGCCATAGAAGTTTACAGGTTTCATATAAGGATTTTCGAAACTCCGACGACTAATCCCCGGCGAGGAAGTGGCGGGAGCCCATCATTTCACCGGGAAATTCAATTGCCGCCGGCCGGAAGATTAAAAGTGAGAAACTATAGGAATTATTCCCCCCCCCCCCCCCCCCCCACACACACACACACAGCGGAATGAAGTGGAGAAGAAGCAAAGAAAAGGCGAGGGTTTCGAAGACCCTCTCTTTAACCTGAACGAGTAAAAATGTTAAGGCCACGATCTCCTCTTAAAGGCAACAAAATCTGCCCCCTTTCTGTTTAGGGCAGTTTTTGCGCCCTCGATTCTCAATCAGACGGTTGAGAATTTTATATATATGCTGCCCGGCGTACTAACCTTGCCATCTGTCACGGACGGCTTAGATTTACGTTACGTACACGTGGAGAGAGATAAAGGCTATTGAGGGAACTGTGTTTTCCTTCTGGTGGGAAAAGTAAATTTTGGTTCGGGAATTTGGTTTCAATATTTCTGAAGATTGGCAAAAAATGGAGCCTTACAAGTCGGACGTGATGACGTATTATTGTGGGACCTATTGGACCATCGAAAATATCTATTGGGATGTGCGGTGATGTAGCGGAATTTTCTACCTGCCTCGACTAGAATCAGAGGATTATCTTTTCTTTCTTTCGTTGCCAGGTCACCACCGTTATTGATGCTAAAAGTTTAGTTCACATGTGCATTTTCATGATTATATACTCCTTTTGTGAAAGGAAGAAGAAGGAAAGACTATTAGATGGTTGCTCGGCTGACTATATTGGCAAATATGAGCATAGAACTTTCCTAGAAAATTAGTTGTTTACAAAAGTGTGCTCCATATATTTTAGCTTTAAGAGATGCTAAGGATAATTTTATCTTTAATTATGTAATATATGCATTAATAAAAAGATATAGATGCCATTAAAATAAGGCTAAATACATAAGTTACCCCCTGAATTATGAACCAAATCCCCTAGACACACTTTTTGCGGGCGAAAATTATTTTACACACTTAATCTTTTCAAAGTTTAGCGAATACACACCACTTTTATTTTGACCACTTTTTTTTAAGGTGCATATCACGCACCAATAAGATTGCAACACGTGTAATTATTTTTCTTAAAAATTAAAAATGCTTAAAAGTACAATTCTACCCCCTAATTACCAAAAAAATCCAATTTCTCCATCTTCATCATCTCTCTGGACCATGGGTGACTCCGCCACCAACACCACCAAGACCTTTAAAAACACTAATTTATCCTAGCAATTCATCTCTGTACCAAATACAAGTTGATCTCCATTAGCCAAAACTGCAATGAAGACCCCTTGAACCACCACAAAAAGCTATGAACAAAAACTCATAAAAATACGGAGAAAATAACCCAGAAATTGACACAACTCATAAGGGGTATAACAGGACTATATGATAGAGCAATAAACAAACACACAACAACAATTTTTGTAAAAAATAGAAACGTTATCACAAAGATGTGAAAATCACAATTCAAAATTCAAGAATTTTAGCTAATTGCCAAAACCACAAACAAAATCAACAAAATCATTATTCAACTTCTGCCACCCCCTGATTACGATTCCATTTTAACTAATAAAATCATTGTTAACGTCTGATTTAAGAAAAATTTAGTGAGGAGTAGGTGGTAACAGTGGAATCACTGGTGTAGAATGTGGCTATGGAGTAGCTATTGGGAAAAATGAAAAGGAAAGGGATTTGAGTGAAAGACTAGGGGAGGTAAAAGAAGAGAAAATTAAGTAAGGAAGAGTAAGACATGAAAGTTGTGGCAGAGGCCGACTGGGAAGGATAGTTTTTCGGTGAGGGACATGATGACAGGGTTTCTTTCTCTTTTCTTTTTATTTATTAAAAAATAAGAAATAAAAAGAAAAATAGAATAACATCTTGACATGTCAGCTTACATAAGGAATTGGACAGAATATACATAGGTTTTACGCGCTCAATCTTTTTTATTTAACACGCGCGGGCCATTTGGCAAAAGTGGTGTGTCTTAGACACACTTTGAAAAGGTTGGGCGTGTAAAGTAATTTTTGTTCGCAAAAAGTGTGTAATAGAGATTTGGTCTATAGATCCAAGGGTAAACTATGTATTTTGCCTTAAAATAATAGGTAATTCTTGCGTGATATTCTTTGTATTATCATTCGTAACAATCTATAATTATTCAGAACATAATTTATTTTGATTATGCTAGCGACTGAGATTTAGAACTACACCCAAATTTAGAGTTAAGCTATGATCTCTACTAGAACTGTAACTAGATTAATCTAAGTCATGGACTCATGAGATAACCCTCGAGATGTTTTACTTCTTTCTTATTTTTTTAATGCCATTAAAAATAATAAAACATATATTAACACAAATATATTCCAACAACGTTCCTTTATTTTAAATTGGGCAGCAAGATTATGCATGTATACGTACATATGCCTTGAAAGCAAGTTTTCTTTTTGTATTTTATTTTCGTAATTCAGCAGATGTTATTCAGGTTCATATCTTAGACACATGTTTAGGGTTGTTTGACAGGTAGGATTTAGACACCCATCGCGGCCCATTGGTTTGAGTCATGACAAAAGTGGTATCCAAGCAGTTCTGTCCTAAGGTTGTCTACAGACCGTGTCTAGTAGAGTCTTGTTTACGGGTGTGTTGTGCACCACACTTATAGACAGGAGGCTACAGGACATATAGGATGTTATCCTCTCTTTTTATCTCAGATCGTGCGATACAAGAATTCATGTTCCTAACAATATGCTATATTTTCAGCGATGCCTCCAAAGAGTACGGCCACCCAAAAGGGAAAGTCCGTGGCTGGTGAGACTACTAGTCGAGCGCCACGAGTTACCAGGTCTCGGGGAGAGTCTCATGGTGAGGTTCCATCTCAGACTTCACATACCCTTCCCTTTCCAAAAGAGCTCCGAGGGGCACCAACTCCAGCGCCCACCCTTGTACATGCAGCACCTCAGCCGGATGCACCTAGTTAGGAGATGAGAGATGTTATTCAGTTATTGACCCGATTAGTAGCCGCGCAGGCTCAGTGTCAGGAAGTAGGTATTGGTCACGCAGATAGGTTCGTGAGTGCGAGGGTTCGTGACTTTATTAATTTAGACCCTATGGTATTCACTGGAGCGGATCCAAATGAGGACCCTCAGATATTTATTGATAGAGTGCAGAAGACGTTACGGGTAATGAAGGCCATTGTGACTGAGTCAGTTGAGCTAGCTTCCTACAGATTCCGAGATGTTGTAGTTGTTGATACCCAATTTTTCTATATATATTTTTAATATATATAAATACTTTCAAAATAGCATATATGCATATATAAGCATGCATAAGCATTTTTATAATTTTTTCTATACTTTTAAAGGCTTCAAATTGATTTATTTCCTCCCTTTTTACTCATAAAATCTCCAATAATTATCCTTCAAATTATTTTGGGGTGATTTAGCCATCTAAATTCTGTATTTATGCCAAAATATTGTTAAAATATTTTTAATGCATTTTTTTTATAATTGCATTTGCATTTTTAAGCTAATTTGCATATATTTGCAATACTAGCCTTATTAATGCATAATTACATTTATATGCATAAAATGATCTTCTATATTTTTAAAATGTTAAATAGCTATTTTAAATCATTTTAGTACATGAAATTATTATTTTTTAGAAATTATTGGTTATTTATTATAAATTATATAGGGTTAAATTGGCTATTTAAAACTTAACCAAATTGTATTTCAATTTCAGCCTCAATTCAACCCAATACCCCAACCCAATTTCAGATCAAATTACCCGACCCAGGCCCTAAATACACCTACCCGACCCAAGACCCCATCAGATCATGGCCGTTGATCTAAACGATCAACGACCCTCGTTAAAACTTACCTTTTTTTTAATTCCAAATGACCCCCAACCCTAATCATTTTCTATGCACCCGCCGCCCTAAAATCCTTTCTGCTCTTAAAATACTCTCAACTTAACCCTAAAACCTTGTCTAACTGATTCTTTGTGTTTAAACTTCTATTTATTACATATTTTGACTAATTCTATGAGTCCACTATATCTTAACTCGTCTATGCTGAAAGACCTAATTTTTAGGGTTCTTCATTTGGTTCTGTGTATTAGCATGACTGACCGGTTCTCGCTTTGAGTTTCTGTGATTTCTCATGACTATCTTGCCTTGATATGTTTCTACTGAGTTTCTTAGCCTAAACTTACACTGATTCTATGTGCTTGTGTTCATCTTGACTGTTCAAGACTTGCCTCTTTCTTATTGAATCAGTATTGTTTAACTTTCATGTTTGCTAGAGTTGTATGTCAACTCTTGACTATCCATGTCTTACCTTATTTATATGCTAAACACTAACTCTTTTCATGACTTTTTCTTTGATTGATTCTGAATTCCCTGTTTCTTGGTTTAATTTGAAATCTTTCCTTTAAACCTTCGATTCTTGCCTTCCTACTCAATATGATTGATTTGCTTGCCTAAACTAACTTTCACTTACCTTGTCTGCGTGGTTACTTGATTCTTAACAACTATCTCCTTAATTAGAATTTTTTGAACCTAGCTCTAATTGTTTACTTTGTGCCTACTATGTTTGAATTATTTCCTTGTCTGTTATAATCCAGGTACACATTGATTTCTTTCCTTTTTTGCTACCTGTTCTTACCGTTTGAACTGATTCCCTTAATTAAGGAAGTACTTGTATTGATTTTGCTCTAATTGGTTCTGAGTTCCATAATTACTATACAATTGCGATTCTTGCCTTATTTTACCTAGTTTCGAACTAATATATATATATATGCTCTCTCATTAACAGTCAGGACACACGAACACATTAGTTCAAACTCTCTCACACTCAAAACTTTTCTGCTCTCTTTCTTTGGTTACTTGCTATTATTCTGAGTTAGCCAGCTGCAAGCCAAGGCTAATTATTGTGCTCTTCTATTCTTCACTTTGTGTTTATTATCTCTTTACTGGTATGTTCTGATTTCAATTCAAGTCCCAAAATCAATATGTTGCTTTTACTGCTTCAGTTTATCATGTTTCTAATTTGTTTCTATCTATGGTTCCGTTGTTCAACATGTAATTGATATATTTACATTACTGCTTCATCTAGAGTGCTAGTCTAACCCTCTTAGGGCATTTTAAAACATGTTCTACTCCCCTGGTAGTCTGTCTCGATGTAACTCTACCCTGTTTTGAATGCTTGTCTACTTGTTTTCCAGTTTTGATATGCATTTACTTTGCAAATTGATTTGTCACTTTAAATGGTTGATTCTATGATCGTTTCTGAAATTGATACTGTGTTGGTACCACTATCTATTCCCTAATCTCTTAAACCCCCACAAGAACTACTATGCTCCTGTATACTATGTGCTCTATGTGTCCCCGAATCCCATTACCCCTATTTGTGGTTGCTGAACCTGCCTTGGTTCTATGTTCTTTGATTATGTATGGACCTGTTTTGGGTGCTGTGTTTGAACTATTGCTTATTACTCTACTCTCTTTTCGAAACTGTCTTATTGAATAACTCCCTCTGTTGTTTTTACAAAACTATTTCAAACAAGTCTCTTTTCAAACTGTTTTCCTGCTTAAATCTTTCCAAAACTATGTCAAACACTCTCACATCTACTCTTAGGTTTTAAGTTCTACCCCTCTAATATGTGACTGCTTAGGGATCCCTATGAGATCCCTCTGAACTTTGATGTATTAGAGCTGGCCCTTCCATACTGCACTACTCAACTATGATTATGAAATCTGGGTGTGAGCACTGCCCGGGATCCCTTGAGGTCCTTAGGTAACTTTGACACACCCGACCTATGTGAAAGGCTGTGAGGCAATTTGGCATTGGAAATTCTGGAAATCAGGGCCTATTTGTAGGCTCCCTATAGTGTAACTTCTTATTTTTCTTATCTACTTATGTAATTCATTCGATATTGGCCTGTAATAATTTGTTGTAAACGAATATTGGGGTTGGCTAGTAAAACGAGGAAGGTAGTCATATATGTTATCAATATCAATGGGTAGAAAACATGCTTTAGGTTTATATTTTTCTGTATGTCCATTAGAATTCATGTTTGGGACCAATACATGCAAAGCATATCATGCATTAGATACCATGCTCCTAGGTTTCATGTATACTATTTTCAGCATCTCATTTTGACATCCTTATTATCACTTAGAAATCCTATTTCTAGGATAAATGACAACATTAAAATAAATTGTTACTTATGCATATTTTGAAATCATGTTGTAACTTGCTGTGCATTTAGAAATCCTGCTTTAGGAATTCTGCATATATACCATTCTGAACATTATATGTGCATATTAGATACCATGTTCAGGATCTCGTTCATACTCGCTCAGGCACACCTAGTTAAACTACTGATGCATGAAAAAGGGTATAAAACAGTCTCACAACTAATTATCCTATTTAAGTAAAACTGGTAATAATTATGTACCTTGTAAAAACTCAGAACATCATGCTTTAAGTAAAATATCCCCTACCCTGTTTTAATAGTTCTGGTAATAATTGTGCATTATCCCACGCCTAGGCAAGCCTTAGGTAATCAACCTCTATAAAACTAGAAACTGTTCTTTGTGTTTACTGCTTAATGGTTAACGGGCTTAAAATCAGTAGACAAACTGATTAGGGCCCCTGCTTCCGAGTTATAAAATAAAATTGCTTATCTTCTGTGTCTTGATATTCACTTAGACATCATGTCTTAGGATCCTGTTTAATAATACTGCCCTTGTTTGTGTTTGAGTCGTTCTGTTTACATGCATTATCCGTGGAGGTAAACCTGAGCCTCTAATTGCTTCTTTCTTGCCTTTATTTGCTAAAACCCTATTTGTTCTTGCCCGTCGCCTAGTATATTTTCCTTTTAAACCTTAGGGGGTCTGTCTAGAACTGCCTATAGGTAGAGGTCCTAATTTCCTCCATGACCATTAAGAAGGGACGGGTAGCAACATGCATAGAGATCGTTAAACAACACTCGCTTAAATAGCCGCTAAGAGGTGGGAATAGGTAGATATGGATATGATGACTACGCGCTAATGTCACGTGTAGCCCCTCATTGAGGAGTGTTTACCGGACATTACGTGGGGTGATCCTGTAGGCTAACCAGCCTAGGACCCCTCCTTTCCCAAATTCCTTTTGCTTAAAACTTCATTTTTTATGTACACAACTTGTTCAA
The DNA here is from genome assembly GCF_000715075.1 of Nicotiana tabacum. Taxonomy (NCBI): domain Eukaryota; kingdom Viridiplantae; phylum Streptophyta; class Magnoliopsida; order Solanales; family Solanaceae; genus Nicotiana; species Nicotiana tabacum. The sequence continues at coordinate 120,605,309 of NC_134082.1, forward strand.
ATCCTTTGTCTTATTATCTAAGTCATACAATGTCCAACATGCTTTATTTGCAATTATTTGTTTCAACTACTTATTTGTTAAAGGACTAATTCATAAGTATAAGTTCGGCCGGGACCCACCTTTGTGGACCGAGAGGGGTTCCTAACACCTTCCTATCAAGGTTATTTCTAGCCCTTACCCTAAATCTCTGGTAATGCAAACCAATCCAAGAGTTAACCGCTCTGGGTGCCCTAACGCACCATAATCCGTTAGGTGGCGGCTCTTCAAATACTCAATTCCCAAAAGGAAATGAGTTATTACCCCATGTAATGTCGAAACCCGGACTTCTCTCCGCGGAGGGAAAAAAAGGGGCGCGACAGCGTGGAGACTCTGCTGGGGATACCTTTAGGTTCTTACCATAACGAACTTATCTTTGATGAATTAGTCCAGACATGCTTTATCCCGTTCCTTTTCCCCTTATTTGAATTTAATTGCTTATTTCCTTTTAAGCCTTTATGATCCTTTATTCCTGAAACTGACTTGTCTCTTTGTTTTCCTTTTCCGTAACTGTATTTCAATTATTTAAATACTGTATTTATTTTTCCTATGTGCAAATACCTGACTACATGCTATTAATTGCTGCATAAATCATGCTCTATATCATATTCCACTCGTGCGTACCAAATCCTATAACAACACTTAATGAGTGGTTGCGCTCTTCCTATTTATTACACTTAAATTCGAAAAGGCTTATTTGCAGTAAAACCAGTCGATTAGCGGTGCAATCGACGGTTCAGTTCCTTTTCCCCTCAGGTTGTCCACTTGAGGGTACCAGTCTAAAAACCCATAGTAACCTTACTCTGATCAAAATTGTGCATGCATCATGGTCAAACCTAGTCGAATCAGTTATTTTGTTCACATAATGATCCTTTGAGATAAGACTTATCCAAAGTCCACCGGGGTTTCCATAATCCCAACGGACACAACCACGTTCTGTGCATTAATTTGGAGAACTAAATGCCAATATGCTAATCATGAATGTATAAATAGTCGAGTCTGGTGGGGGGAAAAGGCCTAACCCTTTTGTTTTGCAGAAAATGAGGCACGAGGTCCCCATATTCGGTATGGTTAGCAACATTCCACCATTGCTGCTAGATTGGTGGGAGGGACTTTCCTCAAGTGACAAGAAACATGTAAGGAAGTACCTGGGTGACTTGCCTTCCCTGCTAGACATTGAGCCAAACAACAAGTTGATCGAGGCTGCCACTTTGTTCTGGGACAGTGAGAGGTCTGTGTTCCGTTTTGGCGACATAGAAATGACATCACTTCTAGAAGAAATTAGAGGGCTTGCGGGATTGACTTGGGATAGTCACGAGTTATTGGTGCCGGAAAACCGTACCGGTAAAGGGTTCTTAAAGATGATGGGATTGAAGAAGAATGCTGACCTGGTATGCCTGAAGGAATCTTACATACCCTTCGAATATCTGTATGAGAGGTATGACCATAGCAAGTCCTACTGTACTTACCATGATGATATCTCTCTCACTTCTTTGGGTCAAATCCACCGCAGAGTATTCGTGTTCATTGTATGCTTCTTGGGCCTGATAGTGTTCCCAATGAAAAGGGAAAGAATCCATACTAGGTTGGCCATGGTCGCCAAGACTTTGATGGAAGGTATCAATGGAAAGACATACACTATAGTCCCCATGATCATAGCCGACATCTATAGGGCTCTGGAGCGCTGCCAAAGAGGGGTCAAGCATTTCGAGGGTTGTAACTTGTTGCTGCAATTGTGGTTGTTAGAACATTTTCAAAAGGGTCATTACCGCCAAGAATTTCTGCGAAGGGCTTGGAACGACCATATTGCCTTCCATCACCCCAAACGGATGACGTACATTCCAGACAGATTTGCTCAGCTAGAAAGTGCCAAAGAATGGGTAGAGTTCTTCGACAATCTGACCGATGAACAAGTGCAATGGATGTTTGAATGGTTCCTGACAAATGAATTCATCATCAAATCCAGAGACGCTCCACACTTGTTGTTGATTGGGTTGAGAGGGATATACCCTTATGTCCCTATCCGAGTTATGAGGCAAGCAGGTAGGAAATAGGTTGTACCCAGGGTTGATAAGATGAGCCATTTCAGGGCGGACTTTTAGACGAGGACGTCCCTTACAAGTGCCAAGCCCAGCACATGTGGCACTGCAAAATCACTATGGAAAAGAATACCGTCGAGCCAAACAGGTATCATGCAGGGTATGAGCCTCTCTACCTAGCATGGTTGGAGGATAATCTGAAAAGGATGGTGATGCCAGGAACTGGTCGAGGGAATAGGATCATAGACGAGGAAACTGAGGCTCAAGTAAAATACAATAGGCTGCGTAAGAGGGTCCACGACTTTGAGAATGAGCATCGGGAAATACATAAAAGGAATGTGAGGTTGATTGAAGAATGGAAAGAGATATCAGTCACTTCCAACAGGAAACTGGAGTATCTGGAGCGAGGAATAGTGGAACTGGAAGGTAAAGTCATAAAGAGGATCGAGGATTGCCAGAACACTGAAGGAGCTGAAGGAGGGCATCTGGCCAAGGAAAAGTTGTTGCTGGGTCTGCGCGAGCTGGGGGACCTATATGATGGAGTTAGGAAGATCGAATATGGGGAAGGTCCTTCTGGGACCAAATAGGCTAGATTTATTTACTTTCCTAAATGTAATAAGTCCAAGTGCCAGTAGTGACTTATTTTTATTGTTTTAGTGACGTTTTGGGATTCGTCTATTTTTATATTATGAAATGAATCATTTATTGGCATTTAAAGTTCTCCAAATTTATTTGTCACTAGGCTTACCCCGGGCACAACGAGGTTCCCAAAGTAGGACATGAATTTACATTTCCACAATATGTGTTTAAATACTGCAAACATTTCAGGATCCTTACTGACCTGTTACCTTTTTTGTTTTTTCTTTATTTTGATTATTCCCATCTCCTTAGGTTGGTTTACTCATACTAGCCTCATCAGCGTATCATACCCTATCTAGAGGCCCTCCTCCTCCTTCTCCAAGCAATGCAAAAGGCAGAGGAAAAGTAAAAATGGACGACTTAAGTGATATCCGAAAGGAGAATGTTGCGAACGCAGAAACCTCAGATGGGCGTAGTACTCCGGCCCCAAATGATCTAATCCTGAGATTAGAACAAAAGATATTGGAATTGCAAGGAGAACTTGAGCAGGTTCGTAACTTGGCAAACTTGTCACTCACCCTAAATGTCCCCGACATCCACCAACAAAACACAAAGAACCCAGCACCTCCCTAGAAACAAAACCAACATCCACAAAATCCTACCGCACCAAATCAATATGCAACCCCAAAATCTCAATCCATTGCCAATATCGACTCCACCACAACATCACCATCAACCAATTCAGTACCCACCAACCACCACTTACCACACTCCCCAAAACATACCACAACCCATTCTCGATCCCCAAAACTCCACCAATGACCATCACTACACTCAAGTCCCTGGCACCCATCAAAGCAACCATATATACGTAGAAACTGTACCCCACTCTACCCAACCAATCTCCTATACACCAAAATCCTCCAAAAAGGACCTGCTCATTAAAAATATGGCTGAAGAGCTCAAGAAATTAACAAGCTGAGTTCAGGGTGTTGAAGGCGACAGAGGAATAGAAGTTTTGAACTATGAAGACCTATGCATACAACCAGATGTGGAACTGCTAGAAAGGTACAAACCTCCCAAGTTCGAGATGTTCGATGGCACAGGTGATCCCAGGGTTCATCTAAGGACCTATTGTGACAAGCTTGTCAGGGTTGGGAAAGATGAAAAGATCCGGATGAAGCTCTTTATGAGGAGTCTTATTGGGGATGCTTTGTCCTGGTATATCAGCCAAGATCCCAATAAATGGTCCAATTGGGTAGGTATGGTATTAGATTTTATGGACCGGTTCAGGTTCAATACAGAGAACGCACCGGATGTTTTCTACATCCAGAATCTTAAGAAGAGACATACTGAGACTTTCTGTGAGTATGCTACTCGTTGGAGGTCGGAAGCGGCTATGGTCAGACCATCTTTGGACGAAAAACAAATGAACAAATTCTTTGTCAGAGCATAGGATCCACAATATTATGAAAGGTTGATGGTTATCTAAAACCACAAATTCTCTGATATCATCAAACTTGGAGAAAGAATCAAAGAAGAAATCAAGAGCGGGATGGTAACAAATTTTGAGGCACTACATGCCAAAAATAAGGCGTTACAATCAGGTGGCATATCGAAGAAGAGAGATGTTGGGGCAATAATGGTGGCCCAGGGTCTGAAATCTCCACTTATCTATCAAAACCCTCCACTCACATATCAAACACCTCCACCCACATATAAAATACCTCCGCCCACATACCAAGCATCACCGCCTACATATCAACCCTCATCTCCCAAATACTCTCAAACAACCACTGTCCATCACACCTATAACTCCCAACCATCCCACTTCCAATCACTACCAACTCACCAAAATTATCCAAGACCAAGACCCAACTTCGACCGCAAGCCGCCCAGACAATACACCGCCATTGCTGAGCCCATCGACCAGTTGTATGAAAAGTTGAAAGTCGCATGTTACGTCACTCCTGTTCCTGCTGTGGCATTAGAAAACCTATCCCAATGGGTCAATCCGAACAAGACTTGTGTGTACCATTCCGGTATGAAGGGGCACACCACTATTGAGTGCCAAACATTAAAGGATAAGATCTAGATGCTAATTGACAACAAGGTTATATAGGCAAATGAAGCCACACCTAATGTCCACGACAACCCCCTCCCTGATCATAGAGGTGGTGGAGTACATGTGATAGACACGAATGAGGAATGGGACCCCAAGGGGTCGATTGGGCTTATTCGAGAAGGTGATGACTTTAAAGTTGCAGCCACACTTACCACTATCGTGGTATAGACTCAGTCACCAATCGAGTTTAAGGTAACTGCATCAGTTCCATTCGAGGTAGATGTGGCTCCGCCTGCGGCCACCCTCGCTCCATTTGAAGTAGAAGTGGTCACACCTTTTACTGTGACTTTATCAACCACACCTCCATTCAACTCAAAAGCGATACTTTGGGATTATGTTACCGAGGCTCGGGGAAAAGGGAAGGCCAAGGTAGAAGAATTTGATGCTGCACAAGGGATGACTAGGACTGGAAGAGTCTATACACCTGAACACTTGGGAGGATCAAGCAAGGATGATACTACCAGGCAACCCATCATTGAGATAGGGCCAAATGACCTATGGAGGAAAGTATAAGCAAAGGAGTATTCTGTCATTGATCATCTGAACAAAACCCCAGCTCAGATATCTATCCTGTCACTGTTGCAAAATTAAGAGGCACATAAGAACGCTTTAATAAAAATGCTGAGTGAGGCTTATGTACCCAATAACATCATTGGCAGAGAAATGGCTAATATGATAGGGCAAGTCCTGGAAAGTCATAAGATCATTTTCCATGAAGATGAGCTACCGCCTGAAGGGTTGAATCACAATCGAGCATTGCATATTACAATGAAATTTGAAGACAAATTCATTGCCAGGGTCTTGGTTGATGGAGGTTCGAGCTTAAATATTTGTCCATTGGACACTCTAAAAAGGTTTGACAAGGGTTTCCATGAGATACGGGTAGGAAGAATGAATGTGAAGGCTTTCGATGGGTCCTAGAGAGCCATGATCGAGGAAATCAACCTTTGTTTATAGATGGGCCAACTTGGTTTGACGTCGAATTTTAGGTACTCGACATACCAGCCTCATATAACATTTTGTTGGGCCGACCATGGATCCATGCCGATGGGGTCGTGCCTTCCACACTACATCAAGCCATGAAATTCAAATGGAATTGTCAGGAGGTGATCATTCACAGAGATGGGAGTAACCCCATTTACACTAGTCAAACCATCCCGGCCATTGGATATAGAAGAAGGACAAGAGGGGAAACCTATCATCACATTGAACGGGTCAATGCCATCGAGAAGGATAAGTGGTGGAGTAACAAAATAGAAAGCATACTAGCATGGTCTGGATATGAACCCGACAAAGGGTTGGTAAAGAACCTCCAAGGTATCACTAAACAGATACAGTTGAAAAATCATGGTACCACCTTTGGGCTCGGATACCAGTACACATGGCAAGAGTATAGAAATTGGTCGCCTTCATGGCATGGACCGTACTACCCTCTCAAGCAACCAGTGCCATATTTGGAACAAGCTTTTCACCAAGCTGATACGATATGGGGAACTGCAGAAGAGGAAGCACTAGCTGGGTTGAAGAATTTGTTCTTGGAGGATGAGGACATGGGCTGCAGTGCCATAATTGAGGAGGAGGAGGAAAAAGGCCTCACTATTCAGACCGTAAGAAAGGGAGCCATTCTCAGGAACTGGACCACCACACCATCCCGAGCCCGCTGAATCCCTGGGTAACTTGGCAGAATTTACTTCTATAGCCATTCTAGGCATGTAAGATTTCCCGCAATTTTGTTTTAAGATTCACTTGTTTTAAAATAAATGCTCGATTCATCGAGCCGTACTTTGTTTGGATGATTTTTCAGTTTTAATCAAATGCATTTGCTCTTTATTATTCACTACTATCTTTACACTTTTTCTTTCTACAATGTTATTATTACTTTTCCTGATGAACCAGTGAATGTGACATGTAATGAGGCAATGCAACATGAGAATAGTGATTCAGATAAAGAAGATGAGATACCCGAGGAAATTGTCAGGGAGGTTGAAAATTTTGAGAATAAGCCTAAGTCCAATCTGGACGAGACCAAGGTAGTAAATTTGGGAGACGCCGAGGCCGTCAAGGAGACTTGCATCAACATTCACTTGTCACCAACAGATAAGGAAGAGTACATTCGCTTTCTAAAAGAGTATGAGGATATTTTTGCATGGTCATATGATGACATGACCAACTTGAGCACATCTATAGTGGCTCACAAGTTGCCTACTAATCCCATGTGTCCGCTAGTCAAATAGAAACTCTGAAAGTTTAAACCAGACATAAGCCTGAAAATCAAGGAAGAAGTTACGAAGCAGATCAAAGCCAAAGTTCTCAGGGTGGTTGAGTACCCAACCTGGTTAACTAACATCATGCTAGTTCCGAAGAAGGATGGGAAGGTTAGAGTATGTGTTGACTATCGGGATTTAAACAAAGCAAGTCCCAAGGACGACTTCCCACTGCCAAATATACACATCCTGATCGATAATTGCACCAAGCATGAACTCCAATCCTTTGTAGATTGCTTCACGGGTTATTACCAGATTTGGATGGATGAAAAAGATGCAGAAAAGACAGCTTTCATCACACCATGGGGTGTGTACTATTACAAGATGATGCCATTCGGTCTAAAGAATGCTGGGGCCACTTACATGAGAGCCATGACAACTATCTTCCATGACATGATCCATAAAGAAATAGAGGTGTATGTGGACGACGTCATTATCAAATCCAAAAGGGCCGCAGATCACATAGCGGACCTGAGAAAGTTCTTTGACAGGCTAAGGAGGTACAATTTGAAACTAAATCCCGCAAAGTGTGCCTTCGGAGTTCCTGCAGGAAGTTATTGGGATTCATCGTTAGCCATTGAGGGATCGAGTTAGATCTGTCCAAAGTCAAGGCTATTCAGGAGTTACCGCCACCTAGGAGCAAAAAGGACGTGATGAGCTTCCTAGGATATCTCAACTATATCAGCCGCTTCATAGCACAGTCCACAGTCATATGTGAACCCATCTTCAAGATACTGAGGAAAGATGCAAGTTGGACAGAGGATTGTCAGAAAGCTTTTGACAAATCAAGGAGTATATGTCTTTCATACCACCAGTTCTGGTCCCATCAAAACCAGGACGACCTTTGCTACTCTACCTATCTGTGTTGGATGGAGCTTTCGGATGTGCTTTGGGAAAACATGACGAGACAGGGAGAAAGGAGCAAGCCATATATTACTTGAGCAAGAAGTTCACACCTTACAAAGCACGGTACTCTCTGCTGGAACGCACTTGTTGTGCTTTGACCTAGACAGAAATTGAGGCATTACTTCTGTGCCTATACTACATACCCTCATATCCAGGATGGACCCTCTGAAGTACATATTCGAGAAACCCATGCTGACTGGAAAGTTGGCCAAGTGGCAGATACTGTTAACTGAGTTCGATATCGTCTATGTAACCCAAAAGGTGGTTAAGGACAAGCATTGGCAGATCACCTTGCTAAAAACCCGGTGGGAGGAGAATACGAACCTTTGAAAACATATTTTCCTGATGAAGAAGTGTCATTCGTAGGGGGAGACATTACCAAAGCATATGACGGTTGGAGGATGTTCTTTGACGAAGCTGCAAATTTCAAAGGAGTAGGATTGGAGCAGTTTTGGTATCAGAAATGGGTCAGCATTATCCGGTATCTGCTAAACTCAGATTTCCCTGCACCAACAACATAGCAGAGTATGAAGCCTGCATACTAGGGCTCAACATGGTAGTCGACATGAACATTCAGGAGCTATTGGTGATCGGCGATTCAGATTTGCTTGTGCACCAGGTACAAGGAGAGTGCACCAGGTACAAGGAGAGTGGATCTACACCATGTGTAGGAATTGAGAAAGAGGTTCACAAAGATGGAATTCCGATATGTGCCTAGAATTCAGAATGAGTTTGACGATGCATTGGCCACCTTGTCATCTATGATACAACATCCAGATAAGAATTATATTGATCCCATTCCGGTGGGGATCCATAATCAACCGGCATATTGTGCTCATATTGAAGAAGAAACGGATGGAAAGCCTTGGTTCCATGACATCAAGGAGTATTTGTCAAAGGGAGAATATCTGGAGCATGCAAACCACACTCAGAAATGCACACTCCGGAGATTGTCCAATCACTTCTTCCACAACGGAGGAAACTTGTACAGGAGAACTCCTGATTTGGGTTTGCTAAGATGTGTCGATGCAAAAGAAGCTTCAAAACTGCTTGAGGACATACATACTGGGACCTGTGGCCTGCACATGAATGGTTTTGTCTTGGCTAAGAAGATACTTAGGGCCGGTTACTTTTGGATGACCATGGAAACAGATTGCATCTAGTATGTCCGTAAATGCTTTCAATGCCAGTTGCATGCCGATATGATAAAAGTGCCGCCAAACAAGTTCAATGCTTCAAGCTCACCTTGGCCATTCACCGCTTAGGGAATGGATTTTATTGGTCTGATTGAGCCCACTGCTTCAAACAGATACAGGTTTATTCTGGTAGCCATTGATTACTTCACAAAATGGGTAGAGGCTGCGTCCTACAAGGCTATAACCAAGAAAGTCATTTGTCAAGGATTGAATTGTTTGCCGATTCGGTGTTCTCGAATCCATTGTCGCTGATAATGCTGCCAATCTCAACTGTGATTTGATGAAAGTTGTGTGAAACTTTCAAAATCAAGCACAAGAATTCTACAGCCTACATACCTCAGATGAATGGAGCCGTAGAAGCCGCCAACAAAAACATCAAGAAGATACTAAGGAAGATGGTAGAGAACCACAAACAGTGGCATGAGAAGCTACCTTTTGCTTTATTAGGATACCGCACTATGGTTCGTACATCAACCGGGGTGACTCCCTACATGTTGGTTTATGGTACTGAGGCTGCCATCCTAGCTGGAGTAGAGATTCCTTATTTGAGAGTCATATAAGAAGCTGAACTCTGCGATGCAAAGTGGACAATAAGTCACTATGAACAATTGGCCCTCATCGATGGAAAGAGGATGAATGTAGTGTGTCACGTCCAACTTTATCAGAACAGAATGTCCAGAGCTTTCAATAAAAGGATCAAACCGAGGCGATTTGCACCAGGTCAGTTGGTACTAAAGAAGATCTTCCCACATCAAGATGAAGCCAAAGGGAAATCCTCTCCCAACTGGCAAAGTCCGTACATGGTTCACAGGGTGCTGACAGGGGGAGCACTCATACTTGCAGAAATGGATGGAGAAATCTAACCAAAACCAATCAATTCAGACGCAGTCAAGAGATACTATGCTTAGATTATTTACATTTCCTCATCTGATGTAATTGAACTACGCTTGACCTGATTCCCGTTTAAGAGGGGATACGTAGGCAGCCTTATGGGTTCGGTCATATCAGAATAAAATTTTCATTTCCCCCAAATATTAGAAGCTGGGGCAGAATTTTGAGGAGGACCCTCAAAATTCCGGAGCAAGTCCAGCCAACGCCATCGCATGTCAGACGGTCAGGAATCGGTTAAAAAACTGGGGCGGAATTTTGAGAAGGATTATCAAAATTCCGGACAAGGTTCAGCAAGGCATATCATCTGCCAACGGTCAAAAATCATCTACCAAACTGGGGCAGAATTTTGAGGAGGACCCTCAAAATTCCATAAGAGAGTTGCAATGCCTTTGAGACGTGTTACGACCACTAGTTCATCAAAAATTACTTAATATATCAATACGTTTCTAAAAACCCTCTATTTTTATCAATAATTGTATATTTCGAAAACTCTATTTCCATAACAGTCAGGTGTTACCTAGGGGAACTCGAAAGGGGCTTCTAGGATGGAGCAAAGCAAGGCCAGCGGACAGAAGCACGAACCAACCTCCCCCTAGAAAACTTACAACTTTTCTTTGAACGCAAGAACATTTGACGTAACGGTAGAGCTCGCAAACATGTATACACAAAGCAAATTCACTATCCATCCGGCCATCAGATACTGAATATATCTCCAGCTAAGACATGCACTACTCTTATTTTCTACTCGCTCTTTGCATAGGACTAATCCCTGTCCCCCATATTTGCATGAGGCTAATCCCTGCCTCCACATTTGCATGAGGCTAATCCTTGCCTCCATAATTGCATGAGGCTAATCCTTGCCTCCATACTTGCATGAGGCTAATCCTTGCCTCCATACCTGCATGAGGCTAATCCCTGCCTCCCTACTTGCATGAGGCTAATCCTTGCCTCCATACCTACATGAGGCTAATCCTTGCCTCCCTACTTGCATGAAGCTAATCCCTGCCTCCCTACTTGTATGAGGCTAATCCCTGCCTCCATACTTGCATGAGGCTAATCCTTGCCTCCATACTTGCATGATGCTAATCCTTGCCTCCATACTTGCATGAAGCTAATCCTTGCCTCCATACTTGCATGAGGCTAATCCTTGCCTCCATACCTGCATGAGGCTAATCCTTGCCTCCATAGTTGCATGAGGATAATCTCTTCTTCCATAGTTGCATGAGGCTAATCCTTGCCTCCATACTTGCATGAGGCTAATCCTTGCCTACATATATGCATGAGGCTAATCCTTGCCTCCATACCTGCATGAGGCTAATACTTGCCTCCATACTAGCATGAGGCTAATCCTTGCCTCCATACTTGTATGAGGCTAATTCCTGCCTCCATACCTGCATGAGGCTAATCCCTGCCTCCCTATTTGTATGAGGCTAATCCTTGCCTCCATACTTGCATGAGGCTAATCCTTGCCTTCATACCTACATGTGGATAATCCCTGCCTCCCTATTTCCATGAGGCTAATCCCTACCTCCCTATTTGCATGAGGTTAATCCGTGCCTCCGTATTTGCATGAGGCTAATCCTTGCCTCCGTATTTGCATGAGGCTAATCCATGCCTCCATATTTGTATGAGGCTAATCCCTTGCATCCCTATTTGCATGAGGCTAATCCATGCCTCCATATCTGCATGAGGCTAATCCCTGCCTCCACATTCGCATGGGACTAAGCACTGTCCTTTTTCACATAAATTTTGCTCTATTTCTAGCACTATCTATTTGCTTTCCGATCGGGCTAAGCTCTGCCCTCCATTTCACAAGACTAAGCCTTGTCTTGTTAACATCATTAATGCATATCATGGGCTGAAATATCATCAATCTATCCGAAGGCGTCAGAGTCTAAAGGCATCATCCTCATAGCCGGAAGACACCATGCCATGGCCTGAGGATCTCTTAAATTTGCATATCATTATTCAAAGGCGTCATGGTTCGGAGGCACCATATACATGGCCCGAGAACAATATTTCTTGGCCTGCGAATCTCTCACTAAAAAATTCATGGCCCAGGACGTCATCTTTAACTGTCCAAAGACAACCTTCATGGTCCAAAAGGAATCTGCATCATGTTTAAATTTTCGTAAATACATGTTTGTAGCATCTTTTATCTGCCGGTAACCAGTAAGCAACCGCTATCCTAGCAGGAGCGATCTTGCTTCAGTTCCTTCAACTGTCCCGAACCTTAACCGCTCACCATAGCCGCTTCCACATCGCGTGTCCGTTCTTGCAATAATTTTATTGGCATATTCCGTCGATGAATCCAGAACTACACATGGCCTAATTTCTATAAAACCAGGGATATGTAGGCAACTCAAAGACCGGAGTCCAGCCTTTGTCTTTCAAAATATTTTGCGCGATCAAAATTGGCCATTATTTCTTTACCCGAAAACTCTTTCATCCTTCCCGGGTAAAGAGAGACAGCTGTTGATACCCAATTTTTCCCTATATATTTTTAATATATATATATATATATATATATATATATATATATATATATATATATATCAATACTTTCAAAATAGCACATATGCATATATAAGCATGCATAAGCATTTTTATAATTTTTTCTATAATTTTAAAGGCTTCAAATTGATTTATTTCCTCCATTTTTACTCATAAAATCTCCAACAACTATCCTTCAAATTATTTTGTGGTAATTTAGCCATCTAAATTCTGTATTTATGCCAAAATATTGTTAAAATATTTTTAGTGCATATTTTGTAATTGCATTTGCATTTTAAAGCTAATTTGCATATATTTGCAATACTAGCCTTATTAATGCATAATTACATTTATATGCATAAAATGATCTTCTATATTTTAAAATGTTAAATAGCTATTTTAAATCATTTTAGTACATGAAATTATTTTTTTAGAAATTATTTGTTATTTATTATAAATTATATATGGTTAAATTGGCTATTTAAAACTTAGCCAAATTGTATTTCAATTTCAGCCTCAATTCAACCCAATACCCTAGCCTAATTTTGGATCAAATTACTCGACCTAGGCCCTAAATACACCTACCCAACCCAAGATCTCATCAGATCATGGCTGTTGATCTCGGCTCCCGTTAAAACTTACCTTTTTTAATTCCAAACGACCCCCAACCCTAACCCTAATCATTTTCTATGCACCCGTTGCCCTAAAATCCTATCTTCTCTCAAAACACTCTCAACCTAACCCTAATCTTCAAATGCCGACCTCCCATCTCCGGTGACCTCTTATCGTCTCTTACACCTCTAATGGCTTCTCTCATGCCATTCTTGCCTTCTCTAAGGTCCTCAAGGGCCCAGGGCCATGCCGACTTGCGTCTAGGGTTCATCTCCTGCCTGTTCCTGGCTATTCCAGTGTGATTTTAAGTGAAATCAATCTATATTTACTACGATCCTTGGGATTCTAGACAGGTTTCTTCATCTCTATATGGGTTTCTTTCGAAACCCTAATTTCTTTTTTACACCTCCTAGATCTGTACAGATCTAGGACGATTTGAGTTTGTTTCTTGAATGTTTAACACTGTCCTTGAGGTTCTTTACAAGAATCATGTGATTTCAAGTGTTTTTCGTCTTCTTCTAAAACCAGGGTTTTCGGAACTTCTTTTTAAAACCTTGTCTAACTGATTCTTTGTGTTTAAACTTCTATTTCTTACATATTTTGACTAATTCTATGAGTCCACTATATCTTAACTCGTCTATGCTGAAAGCCCTAATTTTTAGGGTTCTTCGTTTGGTTTTGTGTAATTAGCATGACTGACCGGTTCTCGCTTTTAGTTTTTGTGATTTCTCATGACTATCTTGCCTTGATATGTTTCTACTGAGTTTCTTAGCCTAAACTTATATTGATTCTATATGCTTGTGTTCATCTTGACTGTTCAAGACTTGCATCTTTCTCATTGAATCAGTATTGTTTAACTTTCATGTTTGCTAGAGTTGTATGTCGACTCTTGACTATCCATGTCTTACCTTATTTATATGCTAAACGCTAACTCTTTTCATGACTTTTTCTTTGATTGATTCTGAATTCCTTATTTCTTGGTTTGATTTGAAAACTTTCCTTTAAACCTTCGATTCTTGTCTTCCTACTCAATGTGATTGATTTGCTTGCCTAAACTAACTTTCACTTACCTTGTCTGCATGGTTACTTGATTCTTACCAACTATCTCCTTAATTAGAATTTTTTGAACCTAGCCCTAATTGTTTACTCTGTGCCTACTATGTTTGAATTATTTCCTTGTCTGTTATGCTCCAGTTACACATTGATTTCTTCCTTATTTGCTACCTGTTCTTACCGTTTGAACTGATTCCCTTAATTAAGGGAGTACTTGTATTGATTTTGATCTAATTGGTTCTGAGTTCCATAATTACTATACAATTGTGATTCTTGCCTTATTTTACCTTGTTTCGAACTAATGTATATATATGCTCTCTCATTAATAGTCAGGACACACGAACACATTAGTTCAAACTCTCTCACACTCAAAACTTGTCTGCTCTCTTTCTTTGGTCACTTACTATTATTCTGAGTTAGCCAGCTGCAAGCCAAGGCTAATTATTGTGCTCTTCTATTCTTCAATTTGTGTTTACTATCTCTTTACTGGTATGTTCTGATTTCAATTCAAGTCCCAAAACCAATATGTTTCTTTTACTGCTTCAGTTTATCATGTTTCTAATTTGTTTCTATCTATGGTTCTGTTGTTCAACATGTAATTGACATGTTTACATTACTGCTTCATCTAGAGTGCTAGTCTAACCCTCTTAAGGCATTTCAAGACATGTTCTACTCACCTGGTAGTCTGTCTCGATGTGACTCTACCCTGTTTTGAATGCTTGTCTACTTATTATCCAGTTTTGATATGCATTTACTTTGCAACTTTGCCCTATCTATTCCCTAATCCTTTAAACCCCCACAAGAACTACTATGCTCCTGTATACTATGTGCTCTATGTGTCCCCGAATCCCATTATCCCTATTTGTGGTTGCTGAGCCTGCCTTGGTTCTATGTTCTTTGATTATGTATGGACCTGTTTTGGGTGCTGTGTTTGGACTGTTGCTTATTACTCTACTCTCTTTTCGAAACTGTCTTATTGAATAACTCCCTCTGTTGTTTTTAGAAAACTATTTCAAACAAGTCTCTTTTCAAACTGTTTTCTTGCTTAACTTTCCAAAACTATGTCAAACACTCTCACATCTACTCTTAGGTTTTAAGTTCTGCCCCTCTAATGTGTGACTGCTTAGGGAACCCTATGAGATCCCTCTGAACTTTGATGTATTAGAGCTGGCCCTTCTACACTGTACTACTCAACTTTGATTATGAAATCTGGGTATGAACACTGTCCGGGATCCCTTGAGGTCCTTAGGGAACTTTGACACACCCGGCTTATGTGAAAGGCTGTGAGGCAATTTGGCATTGGAAATTCTGGAAATCAGGGCCTATTTGTAGGCTCACTATAGTGTAACTTCTTATTTTTCTTATCTACTTATGTAATTCATTTGATATTGGCCTGTAATAATTTTTTATAAACGAATATTGGGGTTGGTTAGTGAAAAGGGGAGGGTAGTCATATATGTTATCATTATCAATGGGTAGAAAACATGCTTTAAGTTTATATTTTTCTGTATGTGCATTAGAATTCATGTTTAGGACTAATACATGCAAAACATATCATGCATTAGATACCATGCTCCTATGTTTCATGCATACTGTTTTCAGCATCTCATTTTGACATTCTTATTATCACTTAGAAATCCTGTTTCTAGGATAAACGACAACATTAAAATAAACTGTTACTTATGCATATTTTGAAATCATGTTGTAACCTGCTGTGCATTTAGAAATCCTGTTTTAGGAATTCTGCATATAGACAATTCTGAACCTTATATGTGCATATTAGATACCATGTTTAGGATCTCGTTCATACTCGCTCAGTCACACCTAGTTAAACTACTGATGCATGAAAAAGGGTGTAGAACAGTCTCACGACTAATTATCCTGTTTAAGTAAAACTGGTAATAATTCTGTACCTTGTAAAAACTTAGAACATCATGCTTTAAGTAAAATATCCCCTACCCTGTTTTAACAGTTCTGGTAATAATTTTGCATTATCCCACACCTAGGCAAGCCTTAGGTAATCAACTTCTATAAAACTAGAAATTGTTCTTTGTGTTTACTGCTTAATGGTTAACAGGCTTAAAATCAGTAGGCAAACTGATTAGGGCCCCTGCTTCTAAGTTGTAAAATAAAACTGCATATCTTCTGTGTCTTGATATTCACTTAGACATCATGTCTTATGATCCTCTTTAATAATACTGCCCTTGTTTATGTTTGAGTCATGCTGTATACATGCATTATCTGTGGAGGTAAACCTGAGCCTCTAATTGCTTCTTTCTTGCCTTTATTTGCTAAAATCCTATTTGTTCTTTCCTGTCGCCTAGTATTTTCTCCTTTTAAACCTTAGGGGGTCTGTCTAGAACTGCCTATAGGTAGAGGTCCTAATTTCCTCCAGGACCATTAAGAAGGGACGAGTAATAACATGCATAGAGATCGCTAAACAACACTCGCTTAAATAGACACTAAGGGATGGGAATGGGTAGATATGGATATGATGACTACGCGCTAATGTCACGTGTAGCCCCTCATTGAGGAGTTTTTATCGGACATTGCGTGGGGTGATCCTGTAGGCTAACCAACCTAGGACCCCTCTTTTCCCAAATTCCTTTTGCTTAAAACTTCATTTTTTATGTACACAACTTGTTTAAATCCTTTGTCTTATTATCTGAGTCATACAATGTCCAACATGCTTTATTTGCAATTATTTATTTCAACTACTTATTTGTTAAAGGACTAATTCATAAGTATAAGTTCGGCCGGGACCCACTGTTGTGGACCGAGAGGGGTGCCTAACACCTTCTCCTCAAGGTAATTTCGATCCCTTACCCTAAATCTCTGGTAATGCAAACCAATCCAAGAGTTAACCGCTCTGGGTGCCCTAACACACCATAATCAGTTAGGTGGCGACTCTTCAAATACCCAATTCCCAAAAGGAAATGAGTTATTACCCCATGTGATGTCGAAAACCAGACTTCTCTCAGCGGAGGGAAAAAAGGGGGCACAACAGCAGTTAATTGGTACGAGTCTTGGGAATTGTCCATAGGTGAGGATGCCCCTCCAGTGGTATGGCAGGAGTTTACAGAAGCTTTTCTTCGTCATTATCTGCCACCAGAGCTTAGACGAGCCAGAGTTGATAGGTTCTTGACCCTTTGGCAGGGTAACATGAGTGTTCGGGAGTACAATCTTCAGTTTGATTCATTGGCTAGGTATGCTCCCACTATTGTATCTAAGATGGAGGATCGGGTTCACCGATTCGTGATGGGATTAGAGCCTTACTTGCTTAACGATTGTATATCGGTCTCACTTCATCCAGACATGGATATTTCTCGTATTTAGGCATATGCTCAGGGTGTAGAGGAGCGTATACAGAAATAGAGGGCCGATCGTGAGCATGATAGGGCCTTGAATAAGAAAGCGAGGTCTTCGGGTCCTTTTAGCGAGTTTCGAGATGGTCAGAGGCAACAGTACTCGAGGTATCTATCTTAGCCCTCGGCTAGCGCGCCCCCTCAGTTTGGTGGTAAGAATTTGATTGTTCTACATATTCAGGGTCTGACCAGAATTTCAAGGCCTCAAGTTCTCAGTATAGGGTTGAGTCAAATCAGATGAGGCCACCCGTGCCACGATGTACTCAATGTGGTAAGCAACATACTGGAGATGCCGTATGGGATTATGTATTTGTTATACTTGTGGTTATCTGGGCCACGTTATGAGGGATTGTTCGATGAGAGGTAATGAAAGCATAGCTTAGCCAGCGGGATCTGTAACTGGTTCATCATCATCAGTATGCCCCCATGGGCAAGGTCCCCAAGAACCAATGAGTCGTGGTAGAGGCATATGCCGAGCATCTAGCTCGAGCAGCCCTCAGAACCGCATTTATGCGTTGGCAGGATGACAGGACCAGGATTCATCGCCTGATGTTGTTACAGGTATATTATCAGTCTCCTCATATGATGTATATGCACTGATTGACCTAGGTTTCACCTTATCATACGTTACTCCGCTAGTTGCTAGTAAGTTTAGAATAAAACCTGAATTGGTTAAACCTTTTGATGTATCTACACCTGTTGGGGACTCGGTGATAGCTAAGCAAGCATATAGGGGTTATATAATAGTAGTTCATGGTCGACCTATCGTAGCAGACTTAATCGAGTTAGATATGGTAGAATTTGATGTTATAACGGGTATGGATTGGTTGGCTTCTTGTCGTGCCAACATTGATTGTAGATTAAAGATAGTCCGATTTCAATTTCTAGGGGAGCCTGTTTTGGAGTGGAAAAGTAACGCGACATTGCCGAGAGGTAGATTTATTTCCTCTCTCAAGGCAAGAAAGATGATTAATAAGGGCTGTATTTATCACTTAGTTTAGGTTCAGGATATAGAAGTAGAGTCACCAACCATTCAGTCCATCCCTGTGGTGAATGAGTTTCCCGATGTTTTCCCCGATGAGCTTCCAGGTCTCCCGCCAGAGCAAGAAATTGAGTTTTCTATTGACCTACTACAAGATACTCACCAATTATCTATTCCTCCCTATAGAATGGCCCCCACAGAGCTGAAAGAGTTGAAAGAACAATTAAAGGACTTACTTGAAAAAGGCTTTATCAGACCTAGTACATCACCGTGGGGAGCACCTGTTTTGTTTGTGAGAAAGAAAGTTGGTTCCTTACGAATGTGTATTGATTATAGGCAAGTGAATAAGGTGACGATCAAGAATAAGTACCCGCTTTCGAGAATTGATGATTTATTCGATCAGTTGCAAGGTGCCAAGTGTTTTTCAAAGATAGACTTGAGGTTCGGGTACCATTAGGTAAGGTTTAAGGATGAAGATATTCCGAAGACAACATTCAGGACTAGATATGTGCACTTTGAGTTTCGGGTTATGTCGATCGGTATGACCAATGCCCCAACAATATTCATGGATTTGATGAACCATGTGTTCAAGATTTTCTTAGATCTGTTCGTAATTATATTTATTGATGATATATTGGTATATTCTCGTTCAGAGGATGAGCATGCTATTCATCTGCGTACTGTGCTCAGAGTTCTACAAGAAGGGAAGTTGTATGCAAAAAATTTTAAATGTGAATTTTGGTTGAACTCTGTAACTTTCCTTGGGCATATCATTTCGGGTGAAGGCATCCGGGTGGATACACAAAAGATTGAGGCAGTAAAGACTTGGACTAGGCCCACAACACCGACGGAGGTTTGTAGCTTTCTTGGTTTTGCAGGTTATTACAGGAGATTTGTAGAGGGATTTTCTTCCCTTTCATCACCTTTGACAAAGTTGACTCAGAAGGGAGCAAAGTTTCAATGGACTGATGTTTGCAAACGGAGTTTCCAGGCATTAAAGGACAGATTAATGTCAGCACCGATTCTAACGCTTCCAGAAGGTACCGATGGTTATGTGATCTATTGTGACACTTCAGGCGTTGGCTTAGGTTGTGTGCTGATACAACATGGTAAGGTTGTGGCTTATGCTTCTAGACAACTAAGAAAGCACGAGAAGAACTACTCGACCCATGATTTAGAGTTAGCTGCGGTGATTCATGCACTAAAGATGTGGAGGCACTACTTGTATGACATTCATGTTGATATCTATACGGATCATAAGAGCCTCCAGTACATCTTCAAGCAAAAGGAATTGAATCTTCGTCAAAAAAGATGGTTGGAGCTACTTAAAGACTATGACGCTGATATTTTATACCATCAGGGGAAGGCAAACGTAGTAGCCGACGTCCTTAGCTGTAGATCTATGGGTAGCCTATCGTATTTATAGCCATAAAAGAGGGGAATAGCCCATGAGGTTCATCAGCTAGCTAGTCTTGGAGTTCGGTTACTAGACTCAAGTGACATTGGAATTACTCTTCAGGATACGATAACATCCCCTTTAGTAACTGAAGTAAAGGAATGCCAGTATAAGAAACCTGTGTTAGTTCATTATAGGGATACCACCCTTCAGAAGGAGAAGACGCCATTTGAAATTACAGAAGATGGGGTCCTCAGATATCGAGGACGATTATGTGTGCCTAATGTTGCAGGGCTGCTCGACAGGTTATGGGAGAAACTAACTATTCTCATTATTCTATCCATCTGGGAGAGACAAAGATGTATCACGACATCAGGGAAGTATATTGGTGGGATGGAATGAAAAAGGATATAGCAGAATTTGTTGCTCAGTGTCCTAATTGTCAACAGGTTAAGATTGAGCATCAAAAACCCCGTGGATTATTGCAGGCTATGGAGATTCCGACTTGGAAATAGGAAGTAATCACTATGGACTTCATCATAGGCTTACCTTGTACCCAGCGTAAGTTCGATTCGATATGGGTGATTGTTGATAGGCTTACAAAATCAACCCATTTTCCTCAGAGGATTATGCAAGACTTTTTATTAAGAAAATAGTATGACTGCATAGTGTCCCTGTATCTATTATCTCGGATAGAGGAGCTCAATTTACAGCTAACTTCTGGAGGTCCTTCCAAAAAGGATTGGGGACTCAAGTAAGTCTTAGTACATCATTTCATCCCTAGAGAGATGGACATGCTGAGTGTACTATTCAGATACTAGAGGATATGTTACGAGCTTGTGTAATAGACTTCAAAGGTAGTTGGGATGATCATCTGCCACTTATTGAGTTCGCATATAATAAAAGATACCATTCCAGTATTCAGATGGCTCCATACGAAGCTCTTTACGGACGAAAGTGTAGGTCGCCTATAGGGTGGTTTGATGTTGGAGAATCTGGATTACATGGGCCAGACCTGGTTCGACAAGCCATAGAAAAAGTAAAGTTGATTTGGGATCGACTATTGACATCTCAGAGTCGTCAGAAGTCATATTCTAACGTGCAGAAACGAGACTTAGAGTTCGAGGTTGATGACTGGGTATTCTTAAAGGTGTCACTTGTAGACATGTGATTTTTGACCCTCCCCAAGACTTTTCACATTTTAGCGTAAAATATTTAGTTTAGGCCTAATATCGATATTTTAATTAGTTTTGACTCTTTTACTTTGTTTTATCAAAAAAATAAAAATACAAAATATTTCTTCTTTTTATTTGCTTTTAGTTTATATACCTTTCGTAAAACCAAAAATACAGAAAATAGTACCTTTTTTTTTATCTTAATATGATATTTGAAAATACCAAAAAAATAGGTTTGTTTTAACAATTAGTCTTATCTTAATAGTTATTTTACTTAAGAAGGATTAATTGGTAAATGAGGTCGTATTTTTAGTTTTGTTCATCGAGAAAGAATAAATTTGGGCTCAAACAACCTATTTTTAGGCCTAATTTTCGGACCTAGATCATAATAACCCAAGCCCAATACCCCTAAAATCCTAGACATAGACTATAAAAATTCCTAGACCTAACACCTAAGGGGGACGGAGACACATACAATCAACCATTTTTTTAGATTTGGGACACACACCCATCGTCTTCCTCACTAAAAAACCCTAGAGGACCCTTAAACACAACGCAGCCGCATCTCCAGCCATCTATACATCAAAAACCAAATCGTCCCTCACCATTCCGGCCTTCAGTCATCAACTAGAACACCTTCTTCATCACCTAGACCAGCCGACGACTCCCCCGCTCTAACGTAAGGCGATGATCTTCAGTCCAAAATGCCGGTGACCACCCTCTTCTCTCATCTTTGTCACTCTCTCAACAATGTAACACACAAACACAATGAGAAAAGTGAGGAAGTTGTGCAACAACATTACAACAGAAATAACGCAGCCAGCGTCTCCTTTTTCTGCCATCCAAAATAGTTATGAGGGCTACTCTTTTCCCTCCATGAATGCCACCTGAAACCTCCACCAAACAACCTCGAGTCTATCCCGAAACACAGTTGAAATCTACCGCAACAGCCCCCAAAACGACACCACAAATTCGAGTTCGAGCCGACGAGCTTTCCGGTATCGATTCGAGTTTCCATTCGCAGTCATTGCATTTTCAGTACGAAGCAGTGAAACAATCACTGTCAGATTCTATTTTGAGGTTCATTTCGTTTCCCTTTACATGGTTGTTTGAATTTTTTTAAATGAGTTTCATGCTTACCTTTGTTTGATAGGCTTTAATCGTTTTGTTCATTAGTATTGCTAGTTTGATTTGTTTGTTTTATTTTGTTTGAAATCAGTTTAAAGTCTCTAAGAATGTTGATTGCTATTTTATGAATTCCTTATTGTATAGTGAAGTTTAGGAAAAGCAATGATAAATGGTCGTGGGGTTTGGGAATTAAAAGTGAAAACTGCTTTATTAACTTGACCATTAGGAGCATGATTAGGCCGTCAACACCCGGGTAGGTGAACCTTTAGGCGCGTTTTGAATTTATTATCGTAATTATGGACACGTTCGTGTGACATGATTACGGTTTCTAAAATGAATATTTGTAGTTTGCTCTAAGCACGACTAATCTACCATCATAATTGCGTACACGTTCGCGTGATATAATTACGGTTTTTAAAAACAAATCGGAGTATGCGTATGCGCAACTTCAACCGAATTTCTTAATAATAATAAGGCGTTATTAATTGTGGACACGTTCGCGTGATATGGTTTTTGAAGCGCCAAAAAAATGAGTACACGTATGCATGACTCGCTTTAAGATAATTCCTTAAGTATGAATAAATCAAGATTAAAAGCGGTTAAGGGGGGGATGCACATATGTTCTAAAATGAGTAATTGAGCAATTTTAATAAGCCAAGTATGATCATAGCGACCGTGCTAGAACCACGGAAATCGGGAATGCCTAACACCTTCTCCCGGGTTAACATAGTTCCTTATCTAGATTTCTGTGTTCGCAGACCGTAAATAGAGTCAAATTTCCTCGATTCGGGATTTAAACCGGTGACTTGGGACACCATAAATTATCCCAAGTGGAGACTCTGATTTTTAAATAAATAATCCCGTTTTGATTGTCACTTAAATTGGAAAAAACTCTCTTATATACCCTTCTGAGGGTAGTAAAAAGGAGGTGTGACAGCTCTAGCGACTCTGCCGGGGAAAAGAACCCAGAATCTCTGTTTCAGGGTTCAAGAATTCGAGCTAATTAATATGATCTATGCTTGGCTTTATTGTTTGTTGATATTACTATATTTGTGGGCCTAATGTGTTAATTGCCGCTTATTTACCGCTTTGATATTGTTTGAATTGTATTAAAATGCCTTCTTATGCCACCCCTCTGAGTCTTCTGAAAATGGTGCACTCGTTCGCGTGACCCGCTTTTTCTATAGAAGTTATACCAAATAGAACGAGATTGGGCCAACAATAAGTCCGGATAGACTTTCGTGCTCTCGGTATGTTGCCCCCTCTTCGGCTCGAGTTGTCCGCTCAGGTAAGACAGGTCAAGAACACAACCCTAGGTTTAAACTTAGAATAACATAACATCATGCCGGATCCTTAGTAGGAACATTTGTCTGCATCACGTGCATTTGACTTAGGGGACTCAACACAGGGGTTGGGTCCGTCTAGGACAGGTGTACCCAAAAAATAACAAACCATCTTGATGTATCCTATGTGCTACATGTTTCAATTCTTCAAGGGTAAAAGGGTCATTTGGTGGACCAATGATAGTTGAGGGCAAATGAAAAAAGAAAAAAAAAAGAAAAAAGAGAGGGTGAAGTGTGAAGATAAAGCAAGTAGGGCCCAATTATATTTTTTGTCACATGTTTGTTAAGGAAACAAAACATGAAAAATTCAAAAAATGATTTTGCACTTTTACATCATTTTCCGAAAATCAAAAATAAAAAAAAAGGAAAAAAAAAATCCAAAAAGAGTTTACATGTTTCATCATTTTTCAAAAAAAAAAAGAGACAAAAACATATATTTGTTGTTTTTTTAATTCTCGCTCGTATCCAATATGCCCCAACTACGCATACCTGATTCTCGTCTCTCGGGGCGTGATACGTAGGCAACCCACATAGGGTCCGGTCTTCCTAGTGAGTCTTAGGTTCTTGGCTTCGCGGGGTCTTAGCCAAATCTTGCATTTTTAGCCACTTTTAGCCACATAGGTTAATTTTAGAAAAATAGTCACAATCATGTCTTGCATGTGTCCAACAGGAAGGGTTATTGTCTCACATAGCGTTCTAGGTCTTTAACTTTATTTGGTCTTAATTTTCTCATACAGGTGTAGGTCTACTTACCGGAGTTTGAGCATGACAGACACCCTGGGACCATCAAGTCAGGATCACTCATTCAGGAGTTGCTTAAGGAGATTTTTTTTTATTTCTTATGTTTTGAGTCTCTTCTTCATTTCATGTTGTCTTTTACTTTCTAGTTTTGTACAGTAATGTCGAGCCTTTTATTATTGTATTTTCTACTTTGTATTTGAGAAAGTGTGATGTAACTCAAAAATCCAAAAAAAGAGGTTTCGCGTTTTATATTGTTGTTAGAAGTTTTCTTTAGAATACTAATTCTAGAAATAAAAAAAAAATTGAGGTGGTTTTCCTTTAGGAAATTAATATCTATAACTCAAGATAAAAATTGCTTTTATATTTCCTTTAGTATATTAAGACTAAAATTTAAAAAAAAGAAGAGAATTTTCTTTTAGTACTTCTTTAAAAGTTTTTTTAAGATATTAATTCCAAAAATCCAAAAAAAAAAGATTTTCTTTTGAGGTTCTTCTTTGGGAAATTAATGAAAAATGAATAAAAAAATCTTTTTATTAGATATTTAGGACATTGTACATAGAAGAAAAAAAAACAACATACTTTATCTTTGGTTTATTTTCAGAGTTTCTCCCTTAGGTAATCAAGTTGAAATCCAAAAATATTTTTTATCTTTTTCATTTCTTGTTTCGAAATCTTTCTTCAGGATATCAAGTGAAAATTCAAAATATTTTTCATTGGTTCATTCTTTAGATTTCCTTCAAAAAAAATCAAAAAATATTTCTGTTCTAGGGGTTTTTCCTTAATAATTTCTCATAGAGTATCTGTTCCAAAAAGAAAGAAAAAGAGAAAAAATATATGCTCGAGTTTAGAATAGGTTATAGAACATTAAGTCTAGAAAATTCTAAAAAAGGGATTTGCTTCTTTTATTTCTCTGTTTCTCCTCAGAATAGTCATTAAGGTAAAAAAGAAAAAAAAGAAAGAAAAAAAGAGAACGTTAGTTTGTTTACTTTGTTCCTGATCTTCCCTAACTACGCAAAGATCTGATTTATGCGGCGTCATAATACGTAGGCAACCTACATAGGGTTCGATCGAATCATTTTTTTTATTAAAAGGAAAAAAAAGAAGGAAACAAAAAAATCAAAAATAAAAAAAAAACAATAAAGAGAAAAGGAAAAAAAGAGGATGAAGTTGTGGGACGTGAGAAATGAGAGGAAAGGAAAGAGTGATAATCAGAAAGAAAAAAAGGGAAGGAAAATGAGCAAACCAAGAAGTGCTAGAAAAGAAAAGAAAAGAGGAGATTGAAATGAACAAAATTGGGATGATGCCAAATGACTTTCTGACCCTCGAAGTCATTCTAGAACCGTTAATTGTTGCTAGGTGCATTGCACGCAATGTGATATTTTTAGTTGTTAAATGCCCCAATGCTAACATAATGACCCTATTTTGTTCCTTTTGTTATCTTCATTGAGCAGAAAGTGGTTGGTTTGTGGTTTTTAAGTAACTCACCCATACAACATAAGGTCAAAGAGTAAGGTAGCCATGGCTAGCAAAGATTTGGACACATGGGTTATTGATCCATCTAAGGGAATGGTTGAGTCAGAATTTGAGTTGAAAGAAGAGGTCTTAAGGTTGAAAGGACAGATGACCGAAATATACCAAGCCTGGATTAGTGGGCGTTCTCCACCATCAGTTCCCACTAACTACATTAAAAGCCTTGTCATCATTCCGCCACTGTCACGAGTCCAGGATATCTCCCCACAACCCTTTCACACTCCATCCCCAAGAACCACCTCATATCCTGCTCCTTTGACCGCTCATGTTTTTGTAGCTCATCTTCCTGCTACCTTTCCTCGATCCTCTAGCGAGACTGTGTTCAAAATCGCCGATGCCCAACACTATGCTCCAGAACCAATTTTTAAGGTCTCGGGTCCATACTCTTACGCTCCTCATTTTGAGCCTCCCGATAAGACTGCAAAGCCTGCTAAGACAGTGGAACAAGATGAGATATCCAAAAAGCTGAAAGAGTTTAAGATACCAATGTTTAATTTGTATGATGGGCATGAAGATCCAGTAGCCCATCTGAAGGGTTATTGCAGTGAAATGATAAGTGTTTACGGGAAAGATGAATTGGTGATGGCACATTTCAATGAGAGTTTTAGTGGGGAAGCCTTGGAGTGGTTTACTCATCAAGATGTCAGTAAGTAGCATGCATGGGGTGACATGGCTCAAGATTTTGTGCGACACTTTCAGTACAATATAGACATTGTCCCAGACCGCTCCTTCCTATCTCAGATGGAAAAGAAACCCAAGGAAATTTTTAGGGAATTTTGGTTCAGATAAAACGAACAAGTTGCTAGGGACAGTCCTCCCATTGATAGAAAAGATGTTGCTGAGCCCCGCCAACAAAAAGATCCACTGGGCATTCCTGCTAAACGCTTTCAGCCTCAATACTGGCCCCATGAACATCCCCAAACTCCACATAATCCACCCCAGTATTATCCTCCGAACAACGCCTGACCATCTGTCCAACCACTAGGTCACTCCAAAAGGCGAGCACGAGCACCCCAAAAGCTTCACCAGCCTCCACAAAATTTTCAAGTGCCCTATAACCCACATTCAAGCCAAGGGTGTAGAAGGGAACAAAGGCTGAAAGATAATCTTACACCAATAGGAGGGTCCTATGCAAACTTGTTTGAGAGATTAAAGCATTGAGACATGATTACAGCTATTCCTCTATATTACATAGACCCACGTGCGAGATGCTTTGACCCTGCTAAAAGGTGTGAATACTATTCCAATGCCTAGGAGCACAATGTTAAAGATTGTCGTGCTTTGAAAAGGGAAATAGAAAGAATGATTCAAGAAGGAATAATTGTGGTCCAAGGCAGTGATACCCCAAGTGTCACACATAATCCTCTACAGGTACATGACAACACACAGATTGTTGGGATGGTTTGCAATGACGAAGGTTTGGTCAAAGGAGCCAATGAGCCACTTGGTGAAGTTAATGATATTGAAATTGGTAGTGGTCTTGGTAATATTGATGTGGAACTCAGTAGCTAAGATGCCGATCTTGGTAATTAAAAAGACTCGCCTTTCTTGGCTAGCCAGGGAGGAGTCTTGGTGGTTCATTTTGTTGTCATTTCAGTTGTCTAGGTTATTTCAGGGTTGTAATCTGGATATTGTCTTATGAGTCAAACCCTTCTATCCTTTTATTTTGCCTAGTTCCTTTAGTCGTAGTAACTCATTTAGTGTTAACTAGGTTTGTTCCAGGGTTGTACCCCAGTTTATTTTACTTGTCTTGTTGTTCAAACCCTTTCACCGTCTGTCTAATGCAATTTTCTGTTTTCTTTTATTTCTAGTCATTTTTTGTTTAGTTCTCTTCTCCTTGTATAGTTCTTTTCATGCTGGCTCTAGTGACATGACATGTACACATAATTCTAGGCTTGGTCTTAAAAGTTAGTTTAATTACGAAGCAATGAAACAATTTTGAAGATGATATGGACATTTGAGGGAAATAAGCACAGATTTGGACATTTTGAGATCACTTAAAGCCCGAACCATGTGAAACTGGGGCAGATAATTTGGGAAGTTAATAGGATGGCAAAAACTCGTTAAAGGAAAGTGCATCGTGGACAATTTGAAGCAAACAACTTTGAGTTCAATTGCATCTCAAGTTACAAGATAAAGTCAAGAAAGTTTTCTACGAATTGATGGAGAATATCCGTTGTGAAGAGGGAATCACCCAACGAGGGTTCTGTACTTGAAAAGGCACTAAAGAAAAGTGGAGGGCATATCAGTAATATCAATGCCGAAGCCGCAAAAAAAATATTGTGCATGATCTTCAATTTTTCATCCTCAAGTTGCATGTGTTGTACTTGGTCTTTTCAGGGATTGGGAGGCCCTCTTTCAGCTACGCAAATACTTATACCATTCAATACCCTTTTTGAACATGTACTGATTTTTTGACTTCCCCTCTTTTGGAATCAAGTTAGAGTCATACAAAAAAAAAAGTTCATGTCCCCCTAGGTTTATTTTAGAAAGTTCATTCCAGAAGGAAAATTCAAAAAAAAGGAAAAGAAAAATAGAGATAAAGAAAAAAAGAAGAAAAAAAATGTTCTCATGAAAAGTGTAAGAAGAAAATAGAAAAATGAAAATAGTAACAAAAAGTGTTCTCATGAACTACGTTCGACCTGATTCCTTTTAAGGATACGTAGGCAGCCTTACCGTTTGGTCCCATAAAAAAAAAAATTCAAAAGTCCCCAGGCAAAGAAATTGGGGCAGAAGTTGCGGTTTTGTAAAAGATCTGATTCCAAAAGTTGTAATTTTAAACCCATTCAAGTTGTTTTGAGCCTTTATGATATCCTTTCTTTGTAACCCTGTCCAAAAGCCACATTACAGTCCAAAAAAGACCTCCCAGATAATCTTTGAGAATGCCGGGTTAGACATGCCAAGAGTATATGATGTTTTTACCATGGTTAATGCCTTGTCATTTGCAGAATCAGAGGAAATAAGAAGAAAGAAAAATAAGAGAGTCTTATCGGTGAAAACCTTCACAGGCACCATAAGGCGACGATAAGTTGGGACAAAGAACAAAATGAGAGAGGCTTGATGGTGAAAACACTTCGGGCACTACAAGTCGAATAAGGATTGTGAATCAGATAAGATAATCGGAGCATTGAAGCCAGTTTCACAGCAAAGAGGTACAACAAGAGTTGAACATTAGACTTGCTTGATAGATTATGCCACTTAATCCAAAGGTGCATGTCATGGTCATTAGAGTTGGTATCCACATTTGATAAGTTTCTACTTTGTAGTTTTTCTTGTTAGGAATCATCTCTTTCTATTGTCCTTTACTCTGTTCATTTTGTCTTGTTTACCTCCTCTTCCTGAGTGTATTTGGTCAGAACAAGTGAGAACTAACTTCAAAATTTGCTACCAGCTTTCCAATTGCACAAAATGGAGTCTGACCAGCACATCGAGTGGCATAAGTCAGGAAAGAATAGTATGCGCACTGAGTTGGTAACAATCAATGTGCTTTGGGATTCATGTGAAATACAAAAGTTTGGTATATGTCAATTCATGAACAATGCAACAAATCGAGGATGTTGGGTGAACGGATCAAAGGTATTTTCTGTGATAAGGTTGACAGAGAAAGTGGTTAACCAATGACAAGCAAGGTCTTCCAAGCGGAAATCAAAGTTATCATGGCAAGTGAAGGAGCAATAGACCTCAAGGCCAAGGCCAGTAGTTTAAGTCAGGAAAGAACAACATGCGCACTGAGTGGGTGGCAATTGACGTGCTTTGGGATTCATGTGAAACACAAAGGTTAAATATATGTCAATGCATGAGCACAATGTAACAGATGAATGGTATTGGGTTTGAACGGATCAGAGGTATTTTTCGTGATAACGGTGACAGAGAAAGTGGTCAGTCAATAAACAGGCAAGGTCTTTCGAGTTGAAATCGCAGTTATCATGGGAAGTGAAGGAGCAATCGCCGTCAAATTCAAGGCCGCAAACCAACCACCATGTTTAAACTCACAAATTTTCTTTGATTGAAAGAGGGACAGGAAATTTTGTTTGTTCCGGAGAAACCCTCCGTAAGGAAAGTAGGTGCCAGACAGGCTCGACAGTAAGTTTCCAGTACCCTCATGGATAACGGGATTTAGTAAATTTTGAAACCCTCACAAATGACAAGGTCTGACGAGAGTTCTACTTTTGGGAAGTATAATTTAACATTTAAGTTTTTCACTTTTGATGTGAGACTTGGTTTGAAATTTTCAAGATAAGGTGTTGATACCCAATTTTTTTCTATATATTTTCAATATGTAAAATACCTTCAAAATAGCATATATATGCATATATAAGCATGTCCAAGGTTTTATTATTTTTCCATAATTTTAAAAGGTTTAAATCGATTTATTTTCTTCCTTTTTATCCATAAATCCCCAATAATTATTTCCAAAATTATTATTTTGATAATTCATCTATCATATTTTTATATTTATGCCAAAATATGTCTAAAGTAATTTTGACAGATTTTTACAATTTCATTTAGCATTTTTTAAAGTTAAATTGCACATAATTGCAAAATTAGCCCTTTTAAGGTTTAATTAGGTTTTATATGCATAAAGTTGGATTATGTATTATAAATTATTTTAGTACCTTAAATTAGTTTTCAGAAACTATTTACTATTTTTTATAATTTAAATAGGGAAAAATGACTATAGCCAAATTTGGCTTTTAATTATAGCCACATCAAGACCCCAATTCCAGCCTAATTAAAACCCATCGTACCCAAACCCAAACCCAATTTTATAATCCGTTCCCCAAACCTTTCAATCCTGACCGTTGATCATAGAGATCAACGGCCACGGTTCACTCTTACCATAATAAATCCCAAACGACCCCCCAAACCCTCTCATTCTTACAATTTGCCGCCCTTGAATCCCCTCTCCTCTCCAACTCTCTCTGAAACCTAAAGCTAACCCTAGATGCCGCCACCCAAACTAACCCTAATCCCTTCGATCCTCACTCAATCCATGGACTCCCATGGCTATTTGACACGTATACTTGTCTCCTACGTCTCCTGGTTGCCCGTTTTTGTGATTTCGTGGAAAGATCTTGAAGAGATCTAGTCCAGATCTTGTTCAACTTCTATCCATGGTCTTTTACGCTACTTTCCGGCCATCCATGGCTGTTCGAGTAAGATTCATGGCCTTTTCGGCTAAAACCAGTAACGATCTAATGTTCTCTCATCTTCTTTGGGTTCTCTGAAACCCTAACTCTTGAGATTTTTCACTTTTCTTTAGATCTGTCTTCGATCTAGGCGTATCCATGGGTTTTAACCGATCTTTTCTTCGTCTCTATTATTTTCTGAAAGAACCTAGCTATAAATCCTCCGATCTTTTTAGATCAGTGATGGATCTATGGGTTTCTTAAGGTTTTCACTTGTTTTCCTGAAAATGTTTCTCCGATTTTAAACGGTTTCTTCATTTTCCAAACTAAGATTTCAAAACCTTTTTTGCAAAAATGATTTCTTTTTTATTCTAGCAGTTATTTTGATTTTTAGCATGTTTAAACATTACCTGAGTCTTTTCTTTCTGCTCAATTCATTTTTGTCAAGAAACCCTAATACTTCTGGGTTCGATTCAAAGTTTGAATTTGTTTGTGGTGTGTTTGCATGACTATCATGATTATTCTGGGCTTTATGTGTGTTCTATATGCTCTTGTGCTTCCTATTTTAAGTTGTTCTTAAGGTTTCTTTGATTTTGTCCAAACCCGTGTTATTTATGGGTCCAAGCATTTGTTTTATTGATCGTTCACATAATTTATGTTTATTCTGTGTAATCTCCTTAAACCTACGTTTTTGATTTTGTGTATTTCCCTTGTAATTCTGTACTAATTTTTCGAAATTGCTTCCTTACTTTTGTGATACTTTCCTTAGTTAGTACCGATTCGTTGTGATTTTCAATCTCATTCGTGATTCTCTGAACTAATTTTCAGAATAAAATTGTACTCTACCTTGTTTATGTGCACAAATATGTTGTTAATCAGCATGTACTTTCCTTATGTTGAAACTATTCTGTACTTAGTCCTTATTACATGGTACATGCTTTTACTATTCCTATTATGGTAAAATCAGTCTTACAAGCAATTCTTTTCCTTATTTGATACAACTTGTACCCGTTTGAACCATGGCTCCCTAATTGAAGGAAGTCCGAGTCTTTAATTGATTCTGATTTGTATTATTTCTATAATTATGCTAAGTCAGTACTTATTACCTTATTTTCCTACATGTTTTCAAAAACTATAAATACTCTACCCTCTTTTGCTTAAACATACAAACAATTAGTTCAGAACACACATACACACTCAAACTCTCTCTTCTTTCCCTACTACTTGTGCTACTGCTTGTCTAGCCGGCTGAAAGCCAAGGCTAGACTGTGGAATCCTACTTGCTTTACTTTTCAGCACTTTGCTTCCTTAACTGGTATGTCCTAATTTAATTTTAAAGCCTCAACAACAACATGCTTCTCTTATTGTTTCAGTTTCTCTCATTTCTAGTCTATTTCTACTTGTGGTTCTGTTGTGATACCTGTAGTTGAGTTACATCACTAGCATGCTATTATGTCTCCCCTTCCCTTTAAATTAATGCATTCCCTTATGTGTGTTTCAAAGCATGCCTTGTCAATCACTTACTGTGTACTTACCATCTTATGAATCCCAAATCCCTATCCCTTCCATGTGTTTATGTTCTTTCTAACTAATTTGTGATTATGCCAGTATCAACTATTGCTGAGCATATCCAAACCTGTCCTAAGACCCTTGATGGTGTTATGTGTTTACAATCAAATGTCTGTGTATCCCCAAATCCCTTGACCCCCTATGTGACTACTGATTCTGTGTGTGATCCCATCTTAAGGTGTTTGAGTTTGGTTCACTACTACAACTGCTTTCAATTATCTCTGTTACTGATTGCTTTCAAAATGTATTTGTCAGTCCAGTTTTTAAGCAAACTCCTTTCAAACATGTGTTCTGCACTTTCACTATACTCTTAAAATACTAGGTTCTGCCCCTTTTGTGTGAGCTTTGCCTTAGGACCCTTGAACTCCCTCTAAACTTGGACACAAGAAAGTTGGCCTTTCCACACTGCACTTACTCTATCTTGGCTATGAAATCTGGGTGTGAGCACTGCCCGGGATCCCTTGAGGTCCTTAGGGAACTCTGACACACCTAGATATGAGGGAAGGCTATGAACAATCTTGGCACTTGAGATTATTGATTATATAACTCAAAGAGGAAGTCCTAATCAGGCTTCCTATAGTATGACTTCTTATTTCCATTATGTAATTCATTTCAATGTTGGTCTGTAATAACTTGTTGTAAACAAGTATTGGGGTTGGCCAGTGAAAAAGGATGGGGTAAATATGTATGCTATAGTTGTTAAGGGTAGAAAACATGTTATTAGGTTTATGTTCCTAATTGCGCAATATAAACCATGCCTAGGATTCATACATGCATTAGAAATCATGCCCTTAGGTCTCATGTTTATTATTTCAGCATGTGCACCCTTACAAAATCATGTGTTAAAATCTACTAATAATTAGCACTTTACTATTACGTTCTACGCTGCCATGTGCATTTAGAAATCCTGCTCTTAGGAAATTTTGCAATCCTGCCATGCGCATTTAGAAATCCTGCTCTAAGAATTCTACATCATGAGTTTTATACATGCATCATAGATACCATGTTTTAGGATCTTAGTCGTACTTGCATTCACACTTAGTGTAACCTGTTGATTATAAAAGAGGTAAGAACAACTTCACACTTAATTATCCTATTTAATATAACTAGTAATAACCTCTGCATTCGTATCGACTAGAACAACATGCTCCTAGGGTAAAATAATTTCCAAACTGTCTTAATAATTCTGAATAACTACTGCATATTGTTTTATGCCTAGGCAAGCCTTAGGTAATAACTTAAATAAAATTAGAATCGCCGTTCTTTAATTATCAACTGTTAAAATCAGTAGGCAAACCTGATTTGGACTTCTTTTCTGAGTCATGTAATAAATCTGGTTCTGCTGTTATCACTTAGATACCATGCTTTAGAATTTAAATATGGACTTTAATTGTGTATGAGTCATGCTATCTATGTGCATTATTTGTGGAGGTATATCTAAGCCTTCTACTTGTTTCTGTGTTTTCCCCCTTAAATGTAGTCCTACTTGTTTTGTATGTCGCCTTAGTATTTTTGCCTTTAAACCTGAGGGTCTGCCTAGATACTCTTTCTTATAAGATACGAATCCTAAATTTCTCCTGGACTGATAGGAAGGGATGGGTAACAACATGCAATAAGAGTCGAGACCAACTCTCGCTTTAATTACCTTCACGGGTGGGAAAGGGTAGATATGGATATGATGACCGGTGCACTAATACCACGTGTAGCCCCTCTTCTGAGGAGTGTCATACCGGGTATTGCATTTATGTGATCCATATTACCAACAAACCTAGGACACCCCCTTTACATTCATAAGCTTTCTTAGATTGTAACTCTTTTCAAAATTTCGCTTTTCACTAATTGTTTTCAAACACTTGTGTATTTAAACTTAAATCCCCTACTATTTGAGCCATACTTGTTTATTTTCTACTTGTACAAATTCACAAAAACTGTCTGGCCGGGAACCACACTAGTGGATCCTGAGGGGTTCCTAACACCATCTCCTTAGGATAATTTCAAGCCCTTACCCTATCTCTGGTTACCAAACGTAGCTATAAATGAACCCTATAGGTGCCCTAACGCACCTTAAAGGTCGCTAGGTAACAACTCTTTAAAAAATGCAAACCCCCTTTCCCAAAAGGAAAGAGTTGTCCCATAACCCAAAATGTCACGAACCCAATTTCTGCGAGAAAGGGAAGAAAAAGGGGGCGCGACATAAGGGAATTTAGCTTAGAACTTAATTTGATAACAAGAGTCGGTTAACACTCACAGATGTTCCCGGTACCAAACTGGGGCAGAAAAGTTTCTTCTATTTTGTCTGTTTTGTTGTAATCAGGTGCCCACCTGGAGAACAAGGGAAGGTAGCTCAAGTTTCGAAGGAGGACAATTCAAGTTCAGCAATTAGGCACCCACCTGGAGAATAAGGGAAGACAGTTCAAGTTTCAGGGAAAAGCAGTTCGAGTTTCAGCAATCAAGCGCCCACCTGGAGAATAAGGTAAGACAGTTCAAGTTTCAAGGGAAAGCAGTTTCAAAGGAAAGCGGTTCAAGTTCAGCAATCAGGCGCCCACCTGGAGAACAAGGGAAAGCAGCTCAAGTTTCTGGGAAAAGTTGTTCAAGTTCAGCAATCAGGCGCCCACCTGGAGAATAAGGGAAAATAGCTCAAGTTTCAAAGGAAGACAGTTCAAGTTTAGCAATCAAGCGCCCACCTGGAGAACAAGGGAAAACAACTCAAGTTTCAGGGAAAAGCAGTTCGAGTTTCAGCAGTCAAGTGCCCACCTGGAGAACAAGGGAAAATAACTCAAGTTTTGAAGGAAGACAGTTCAAGTTCAACAATCAGGCGACCACCTGGAGAACAAGGGAAATCAGCTTAAGTTTAAAGGAAAGCAGTTCAAGTTTCAGCAATCGGGCACCCACCTGGAGAACAAGGGAAAACGGTTCAAGTTTCAAAGGAAGACAGTTCAAGTTTTGGAAATCAAGCACCCACCTGGAAAACAAGGGAATTCACTTCAGAATGCGATTCAAGTCAGCAACAAAAGAAGCTCGCAGCAAGAATGTGGGCCAATAGTCCGAGATGACCAACAAAAGTAGTCTCAATCCAGAATATAAAAAAAGAGGGGAAAAAGAAAAAGAAGGGAAAAAGAAAAAAAGAGAAGTGAATCCAAAATACAGAAGCAGAGAAAGATGTGAACTGCTCAAGATGTGGTTGAAGTCACAAGCACCACATGTCTGATCTTGATCCGAAAAGCTAAAGAAGAGTGAGCTAGCACGTGCAGCTAACAAGCGCCAAGGTTTAAATCTAGAGTCTGCATGAAGAGCCATTCAACACTCAAGATCAAGCTTCAGAAGACTTATAGATAGGAATCTTGTAACTCATAGTTGACATGCTTAGCTAGTCTTTTTCATTTTTGATTTTTGATGTAATAACAGGATCGCGGACCGGAACCTCGATGGAACAGCACCTCGACTGGCTCTCCACCTCGGTATACTCCATCATCTCACTCACTTCTGAACTACACGTGGCCTGATTCCTTTATAGCCAAGGATATGTAGGCAGCTCAGATACCAGGGCTCGGTCACATTGTCATTTCTTTTAGCTTTTGGACTAAATAAGGGTCGGGTAAAAAAACCCGTCTAGTCGTTCTTTGTCTGAAAATACTTCATATTTCCAGTCAAAGAGGGGCAGCTGTAGACATGTGATTTTTGACCCTCCCCAAGACTTTTCACATTTTAGCATAAAATATTTACTTTATGCCTAATATTGATATTTCAATTAATTTTGACTCTTTTACTTTGTTTTATCAAAAAAAAGAAAAATATAAAATATTTCTTCTTTTTACTTGTTTTTAGTTTATCTACCTTTCGTAAAACCAAAAATACAAAAAATAGTACCTTATTTTTTTAATCTTAATATGATATTTGAAAATGCAAAAAAATAGGTTTGTTTTAACGATTAGTCTTATCTTAATAGTTGCTTTACTTAAGTAGGATTAATTGGTTAATGAGGTAGTATTTTTAGTCTTGTTCACCGAGAAAGAATAAATTTGGGCTCAAACAACCCTTTTTTAGGCCTAATTTTTGAACCTAGCCTATAATAACCCAAGCCCAATACCCCTAAGACCCTAGACTTAGACTATAAAAATTCCTAGACCTAACGCCTAAGGGGGACGGAGACACACATACAATCAACCATTTTTTTAGATTTGGGACACACAACCATCGTCTTCCTCACTAAAAACCCCAAAGGACCCTTAAACACAATGAAGCAACATATCCAGCCATCTATACATC
Organism: Nicotiana tabacum; assembly: GCF_000715075.1. Classification (NCBI taxonomy): domain Eukaryota; kingdom Viridiplantae; phylum Streptophyta; class Magnoliopsida; order Solanales; family Solanaceae; genus Nicotiana; species Nicotiana tabacum. Next base: position 120,642,127 of record NC_134082.1, read on the forward strand.
AAAAACCAAATCGTCTCTCACCATTCCGGCCTTCAATCGTCGACCAGAACACCTTCTTCATTACCTAGACTAGCCGATGACTCCCCCGCTCTAACGCAAGGCGACGATCCTCAGCCCAAAATGCCGGCGACCACCTTATTCTCTCATCTTTGTCACCCTCTCAACAATGTAACATACAAACACAACGAGAAAAGTGAGGAAGTTGCGCAACAACATTACAACAGAAATAACGCAACCATCGTCTCCATTTTCTACCGTCCAAAATAGCCATGAGGGCTACTCTTTTCCCTCCATGAATGCCACCTGAAACCTCCACCAAACAACCTCGAGTCTGTCCCGAAACGCAGTTGAAATCTGCCGCAACAGCCCCCAAAATGCCACCACAGATTCGAGTTCGAGCCGACGAGCTTTCCGGTATCGATTTGAGTTTTCGTTCGCAGTCGTTGCATTTTCAGTACGAAACAGTGAAACAATCACGATCAAATTCTATTTTGAGGTTCATTTCATTTCCCTTTACATAGTTGTTTGAAATTTTTTAAATGAGTTTCATGCTTACCTTTGTTTGATAGGCTTTAATCGTTCAATTTATTAGTATTGCTGGTTTGATTTATTTTATTTTGTTTGAAATCAGTTTAAAATCTCTAAGAATGTTGATTGCTAATTTATGAATTGCTTATTGTATAGTGAAGTTATAGTAGGAAAAGCAATGATAAATGGTCGTGGGGTTTGGGAATTAAAAGTGAAAACTGTTTTATTAACTTGACCATTAGGAGCATAATTAGGCCGTCAGCACCCAGGTAGGCGAACCTTTAGCCGCGCGTTTTGAATTTATTATCGTGATTATGGACACGTTCGCATGACATGATTACAATTTCTAAAATGTATATTCGTAGTTTGCTCTAGGTGCGACTAATCTACCATCGTATTGCGTACACGTTCGCGTGACATAATTACGATTTTTAAAAACAAATCGGAGTATGCGTGCGTGCAACTTCAATCGAATTTCTTACTAATAATAAGGCGTTATTAATTGTGGACACGTTCGTGTGACATGATTTTTGAAACGCCAAACGAAATGAGTACACGTACGCGTGACTCGCTTTAAGATAATTCCTTAAGTACGAATAAATCAAGATAAAAAGCGGTTAAGGGGGGATGCACATAGGTTCTAAAATGAGTAATTGAGCAATTTTAATAAGTCAAGTATAATCAAAGCGACCGTGCTAGAATCATAGAACTCGGGAATGCCTAACACCTTCTCCCGGGTTAACAGAATTCCTTATCCAGATTTCTGTGTTCGCAGACCATAAATAGAGTCAAATTTCCTCGATTCGAGATTTTAAACCGGTGACTTGGGATACCATAAATTATCCCAAGGGGCGACTCTAATTATTAAATAAATAATCTAGTTTCAATTGTCACTTAAATTGGAAAAAACTCTCTTATATACCCTTCCGGGGGTAGTAAAAAAAAAGGTGCAGCGTCACCTATGAATGGGTGTCATGAGGTTTGGCAAGAAAGGCAAACTTAGCCCACGGTATAATGGGCCTTATAGGATCATTCAGAGAGTGGGACAAGTAGCCTATGAGTTAGAATTGCCCTCGGAATTGTAGTCTGTCCATCCGGTCTTTCACGTATCTATGTTACGAAAGTGCATTGGCAATCCTACCCGAGTGGTGCCCATGAATGATATACAGATTACAGAAGACTTATCATACGAGGAAGTTTCGGTTGCCATCCTAAACCGACAAATCCGCAAGCTACGGAATAAGGAGGTAGCCTCTGTGAAAGTACTTTAGAGGAACAACAATGTGGAATAAATGACCTGGGTGGCCGAGGAAAATATAAAGTCTAGATATCCCTACTTATTTCCTCCTCCAGAAAAGGGTCCGACTGAGATGCCATAATCATAAGGTACGTGTACAAATTCTTTTATTGGCTATTGTCGTTGGTCGTGTGAGGCCATGATCGTTATTCATAATTGTGGTCCTGTGTGGCGTTGGGTTATTAAGCTTCTACGGGGAGAGTTGGTAGTGGTGTTGTTACAAAGGCGACCCTGCCAAAGTTATACAGATCACGGGGAGTTGAACATTCTAGGACGAATGTTTTTAAGGGGGGAAGGATGTTGCATCTCACATTTTCGTATGTTAAAATTTCTTTTTCAGTTAACCGACATGGACTCGGGGACGAGATCATCTTGACGTTAATATATTTACACTATTTGTAACAAGCGATAAATAAGTGTTATGAAGGATAAAAGGGTACACGGATTAAAGAAAAGGAGTTTCGTTGAAAGTGATCAATTTGGAATAAAATATGGGTCGAGCCTTAATACCCGATAATTATGAACTAGTACCATGCAAGGTACCATATGACCACGATGGTATAATGTATAAAGTATATTAAAAATAAGTTGAATTTTATGTAATTTATGGTAATTTTTAAATTATGCGGGTAATTGGTTAACTACCGGATAATGGGACATTACCCAATTAACTAATAAGTGGATAAAAATTTATAAATTATTCCCCAAACACGTGGCAAGAATCCACCAAGTTAAGAAGTGACTAAGAAGTCACTTATGCCTAGGTGGCAACCTAGGCATAAATGAGAAATGATGACTAACTAAGTTATCTGCTAAGATTCAATATGAATCAAATGAATCCAATGTTATTCTTTCAAAACTTAAAAGAACCCAAAAAAATGTTTTCCTCTCAAGGTTTCAAGGAAACCAAAAACGTTACTATCCTAAAGTAAAGTAATATCCATCCTTTTTGGTTTGAATGTTTCAAAGATAGAGGCTTAAAAATTCGTTCAAGAGTTCCTACGAAGCAGAAGAAAATTTCATTTAAGAGTTTTAACGAAGTAGAAGAAAATTTCATTCAAGAGTTTCAAAAAAAAAAGCAGAAGCTTAATCCGATTTTTGTAGTTCTAAGGAATATTACACGGAGTTTTCCCTGCTCTAGATATGTTAAGGCCATCCCTTCTTTCTTTTGGCGTGGTCCAAAATATACTGAAGAAACGAGCAAACGCATAGTTTCTATAAATTACTCTATTCATAGAGATATTAGGGGTGTCTATATTCTTGATTCCCGATGAGAATTTTTATTATCTTCTGTTCATGGGTCTCAGAATAATACGCAGTTGAAAAAGTTTATCCGGAAGGAATATTGAGATTATTACATATTTTTTATGCATTTCATTCATTTATACATGTGCATTGACCCATGACCAGATAATGTTATATACGCGTATATATGTAAATATGTGTATATGGGATATAGGAAAAGGTTACGGCGTTATATACGCATCACCACCTGATCAGTTGGTATATATTGATAATGTTGCCCACAGTGGCCGAGATGATATGATGGAATGCCCTTAGTGGCTTGATGATATTATGTGTACCCATACCTATGCATGACATGACATTTATACACACGGGCATGACATTATAAATATTTCAGAATTTACAAAGTTATTTAGATTTACAGATGGATTTCTTTATTCCATGTTTCGTCTATGTCATTTACGTACTAATTTTCACGCCTTACATACTCAGTACATTTTTCGTACTGACGCCCTATTTCACTGGGCCTGCGTTTTATGCCCGCAGGTGCAGGTAGGCAAGCTGACGATCCCCCTTCTTAGGATCCTCGATCAGCGAGATTTGGTGTGCTCCCCCTTCTTAGGATCCCCGATCAACGAGATTTGGCGTGCTCCACTTAATCCAGAGCTGCTTTGATTTTGGTACGATATATATGGGCATGACGTGGCACAGTCCCATCTTTGTACAGTTATGTTCTTATTAGAGGTTTGTAGACCGTATGCTTAGTTGGATTGTATATGGCCTTGTCGACTTTCAGTTTTGGATGTATAGTTGTATATAGCAGCCTTGCAGGCTCGCCCACTGTATTCTGCCTGTATACGTACATATGCCTTGAAGGCAAGTTTCCTTATATTATTTTCGTAATTCAGCAGATATTATTTAGGTTCATATATTAGATGCATGCTTAGGGGTGTTTGACAGGTCCCATCGGTTTGGTTCGTGACAGGCTTAGTCTCATGCAAAGAGAGGGCAATGCTTAGACTTATGCAAATGAGAGGCAAGGCTTAGCCTCATGCAAAATTTGAGACAGGGCTTAGTCACATGCAAAGATAAGACAATGCTTAGCCTTATGTAGGTATGGAGGCAGGGCTTAGCTTCATGCAAGGATCAAGACAGAGCTTAGTCTCATGCAATGGACAAATAGCAAATAGGAGCAGAATATTTCTTAGCTGGAGATATATTTACGTTTGGCAGCCTGATTGTTATGAAGGAATGATTTTAAGGCGCACACACTTGTGGTTCTTCCTTGCCCCTGCATTCAATGAAAAATCATGAGTTTTGTGGGGGAGGTTGGTTCGTGCCTTTGTCTGCTTGCTTTGCTTTGCTTTGCTCACCCTATTCGAGTTACCCTAGGTAACACCTGACTGCCATAGAAATAAAGTTTTCGAAAAAATATGCACTTATTAATGAAATAGAATCATTTTGGAAAACATAGTGGTATATAGTATCAAGTAAATTAGATGAACTAATGATTGTGACACTTTTAGAGACATTGCAGCTTCTTTGCATTAGAATTTTGAGGGTCCTCCTCAAAATTCTGCCCCAGTTTAGTAAGTAATCCTTCGGCCGTTCTGCATGTGACGAAGTTTGTTGGATCTGCTCGGAATTTTGAGATTCTTTCTCAAAATTCTGCCCCAGTTATTTTACCGATTTTCTGACTATCTTACACATGATGACGTCGGCTGGACTTGCTCCGAAATTTTGAGGGTCCACCTCAAAATTCTGCCACAATTTCTGGTTTTGGAAAAATGAAGATTTTATTAAGATGTGACTAAACCCATAAGGCTTCCTACGTATCCCCTCTTAAACAGGAATCAGGCCAAGCGTAGTTCAGTTACATCAAATGAAGAAATGTAAACAATCTAAACATAGTATCTCTTGATTGCATCTGAATTGATAGGTTTTGGCCAGACTTCTCTGTCCATATCTTCAAGTATGAGTGCTTCTCCTATTAGTACCCTATGAACTATGTGAGGACCTTGCCAGTTAGGTAAAAATTTCCCTTTAGCTTTATCTTGATGTGGGAAGATTCGCTTCAGCATCAGCTGCCACGGTATGAATTGTCTTGGTTTGACACTTTTATTGAAAGCTCTGGACATTTTGTTCTGATAAAGCTGACCATGACACACTGCATTCATTCTTTTTCTATCTATGAGGGCTAATTGCTCATAGCGGCTCCTTATCCATTAAGCATTACTGAGTTCGGCTTCTTGTGTGACCCTTAAAGAAGGAATTTCTACCTCGGCGGGAATGACAGCTTCGGTACCGTAAACTAGAAAATAGGGAGTTGCCCAGTTAATGTGCGGACGTTGGTACGGTATCCCAATAAGGCGAATGGTAACTTCTCGTGCCATTGCTTGTGATTTTCTACCATTTTTCTTAGTATCTTTTTGATGTACTTGTTAGCAGCTTCCATGGCTCCGTTCATTTGAGGCCTGTATGCTGTGGAATTTTTGTGCTTGCTTTTGAAAGTTTCACACATGGATTTCACCATATCACTGTTGAGATGGGCGGAATTATCAGTGATGATGGACTCGAGAACCCCGAATCGACAAATAATACGATCCCTGACAAAATATGCGACGACTTTCTTGGTTACAGCTTTGTAAGATACAGCCTCTACCCATTTTGTAAATTAATCGATGGCCACTAAAATGAAACTGCGCCCGTTTGAGGCAGTGGGCTCGATCGGACCGACGACATCCATTCTCCAAGCGGCAAAAGGCCAAGGTGCACTTGTTGCATTGAGCTCATTTGGTGGTACTCTTATCATGTTTGCATGTATCCGGCATTGATGGCATTTCTGGACATGCCATATGCAATCTGTTTCCATAGTCATCCAAAAATATCCAGCTCTAACTATTTTCTTAGCTAGAACAAAATCGTTCATATGTGGTCTGCAGGTTTTGGCATGTATTTCCTCGAACGATTTGGAAGCTTCTTTGGCGTAAACACACCTTAATAGTCCTAGATTAGGTGTTCTCCTATATAGAATTCCTCCGCTTTGGAAGAAATGATTGGACAACCTATGCAGTGTGCATTTCTGAGTGTGATTCGCCTGCTCTGGGTAGTCTCCTTTCGCCAAGTATTCCTTGATGTCGTGGAACCACGGGTTTCCGTCCGTTTCTTCTTCAACGTGAGCACAATAAGCTAGCTGACTATGAATCCTTACTGGAATGAGATCGATGAAATAATTATCTGGATGTTGTATCAAGAATGACAAAGTAGCCAGTGCGTCTGCGAACTCGTTTTGGATTCTTGGAACATGTTTGAATTCTATCTTTGTGAACCCCTTCATTAGTTCTTGCACATAGTACAGAAATGGTAGTATCTTAGTGTCTTTCGTTGCCCATTCTCCTTGAACTTGATGTACCAGAAGATCCGAATCACCAATTACCAACAACTCTTGTATATGCATGTCGATGGACAAATTGAGCCCCATAATGCAAGCCTCATATTCTGCCATGTTGTTAGTGCATGGGAACCAAAGCTTTGCGGATACCTGGATAATGTTGACCAATCTCTGACATCAAAATCACTCCAATTCCCATTCCTTTGAAGTTTGTAGCTCCGTCAAAAAAATTCCCCAACTGTCGTAAGCTTCAGCAATGTCCTCTCCTACGAATGACACTTCTTCGTCAGGAAAATACGTTTTTAGTGGTTCTTACTCTCTTCCTACAGGATTTTCAGCAAAATGGTCTGCCAACGCTTGTCCTTTGACTGCCTTCTGAGTTACATAGATGATATCGAATTCACTCAGCAATATTTGCCACTTGGCTAACTTCCCAGTGGGCATATGCTTCTGAAAGATGTACTTCAGAGGATCCATCCTTGATATGAGGTATGTGTTATAGGCACAAAAGTAATGCCTCAATTTCTGAGCTGTCCACGTCAAAGCACAACAAGTGCGTTCTAGTAGAGAGTACCGTGCTTCATAAGGTGTGAACTTCTTACTCAAGTAATATATGGCTTGCTCTTTTCTTCCTGTCTCGTCATGTTGTCCCAAAACACAACCGAAAGCCCCATCTAGTACGGACAAAAAGAGTAGCAAAGGTCTCTCAGGTTCTGGCGGGACTAGGACTGATGGCATAGACATATATTCCTTAATTTTGTCAAAAGCCTTTGACAATCTTCAGTCCAACTAGTTTCAGCATCCTTCCTCAACATTTTGAAGAGGGGTTCACATATTACTGTGGACTGTGCTATGAAGTGGCTAATGTAATTGAGGCATCCCAGGAAGCTCAATCACATCCTTCTTGTTCTTCTGTGGCAGTAACTCTTGGATAGCTTTAACCTTTGACGTGTCTAACTCGATTCCTCGGAGGTTGACGGTGAATCCCAACAATTTTTCGGCAAGAACCCTGAATGCACATTTTGCGGGGTTCAGTTTTAGATTGTACCTCCGTAGCTTGCCAAAAAACTTCCTCAAGTCTGCTATGTGATTTGTGGCCCCTCTTGGATTTGATGATGACGTCGTCAACATATACCTCTATTTCCTTATGTATCATATCATGGAAGATGGTCGTCATGGCCCTTATATAGGTGGCCTCAACATTCTTCAGACCGAATGGCATTATTTTGTAGTAGTAAACCCCCCTATGGTGTAATGAAAGATCTTTTCTATGCGTCTTCTTCGTCCATCCAAATCTGATGATAACCTACGAAGATCTACAAAGGATTGGAGTTCATGCTTGGCGCAATTGTCGATCAGAATGTGTATATTTGGCAATGGGAAATCATCTTTGGGACTCGCTCTATTTAAATCCCGATAGTTAACACACACCCTGACTTTCCCATCTTTTTTAGGAACCGGTACGACGTTGTCTAACCAGGTTGGGTACTCAACTACCCTGAGGATTTTGGCTTTGATATGCGTAGTGACTTCTTCCTTGATTTTTAGGCTCATGTCTGGTTTGAACTTTCTAAGTTTCTGCTTTACCGGCGGACACATTGGATTGGTAGGTAACTTATGAGCCAGTATGGATGTGCTCAGGCCGGTCATGTCATCATATGACCATACGAATATATCCTTATATTCTTTCAGGAAACGAGTGTATTCTTTCTTTTTTGATGATGATAGGTGAATACTTATGCGAGTCTCTTTGATGGTTTCAGAATCTCCCAAATTGATTGCCTCAGGTTCGTCTAGGTTGGACTTAGATTTGTTCTCAAAATTCTCAAATTCTATGATAACTTTCTCAGGTATTTCATCCTCTTCTTCCGAGTCACTATCTTTATGTTGTGTTGTCTCATTACATGTCATAGTCGTTGGTTCATCTAGGTAAGAAATAGTAATATTGTAGAGGAAAAATGTAAAAGATAATAATAAATACTAAAATAACAATGTAGTAATTAAATTTCGAAAAACATCAAAATAGGTACGGTTCGATGACTCGAGCAATTATTTCGAAACAAAAGCGTCTTTAAACAAAATACTGGAAATATCTTAAATGCTTAAATTGGCTTTTTAAAAAAATAGGTCATGCTAATTGCCAAGCTACCCAGGAACTCGATGGGCCCAGGATGGTGCGGTAGTCCAATTCTTGAGAACAACTCCCTTCTCCACGGTCTGAATGGTAAGGCCTTCTCCCTCCTCCTTCTCAACTATCACATTGCAATCTATATCCTCGTCTTCTAGAAACAAGTTCCTTAGCCTAGCCAAAGCTTCCTCCTCTGCAGATCCCCATACTATGTCAGCCTAGTGAAAGGTTTGACTCAGATGCGGTACTGGCTGATCGAGAGGGTAATAGGGACCATGCCATGGAGGCAACCAATCATCATATTCTTTCCGTGTATACTGGTATCCGAGCCCAAAAGTTGTGCCATAATGTTTTAATTGTATCAGTTTGGTAATGCCCTGGAGTTTCTTCCTAAGCTCTTTATCGGGCTCATACCTTGACCATGACAGTATGCTTTCTATTTTGTTGCTCCACCATTTATCTTTCTCGATTGCATTGACACACTCGATGCTGTGATAAGTTTCTCTACCCAGCTTTCTTCTATTTTCGACAACCGGGACAGTTTGATTGGTGTAAAAAGGATTACTTCCATCTCCATGGATGATTATCTCCTGATGGTTCCATTCAAACTTTACGGCCCGATGTATCGTAGAAGCCATAGCCCCAGCGGCATGTATCCAAAGTCGTCCCAGTAAAAGATTATACGTAGTAGATCTGTCTAATACTTGAAACTCAACATTGAACCAAGTCGGGCCCATTTGTAAACAAAGGTTGATTTCACCAATCGTGGCTCTTTGAGACCCATCAAATGCCTTCACATTCATACTCCCTGCTCGTATCTCATGGAAATCTTTACCCAAACTTTTCAGAGTGGTCAATGGACAAATGTTGAGGCTTGAACCCCCCATCCATTAAGACTCTGGCGATGAATTTGTCCTCATACTGTACTTTGATATGCAGTGCCCTGTTATGACTTAATCCTTCAGGTGGTAGTTCATCTTTGTGAAAGGTGATCTTGTGGCTTTCCAGTACTTGCCCTACCATGTTGGTCATCTCTCCATTGGTGATGTTGTTCGTCACATAAGCTTCATTCAACACCTTCATCAGAGCATTCCTATGCGCCTCAGAATTTTGCAGCAGCGACAGGATGGATATCTTGGCGGGAATATTGTTCAGATGATCAACAATAGAGTATTCCCTTGCCTGTACTTTCCTCCAAATATCATCTGGACCAGTTTCAATGATCGGTTGTTTGGTAACAACTTCTTTGCTTGTTCCTCCCAAATTTTCAGGTGTATAGATTTTTCCAGTTCTAGTCATCCCTTGTGCAGAACCAGACTCTTCCATCTTTACTTTCCCTTTTCTCCTAGTTTCGGCAACATAATCCCAGGGTATGGCATTGGAATTGAAAGGTGGTGTGGGTGCCACCATCACAGTGAAAGGTGTGACTACTTCTACTTCAAATGGAGTAGGTGTAGTCGCAAGTGCGATTACTTCAATTTCAAACGGGACTGATGCGATTACTTCAACTTCGACTGGTGGCTATATCTGTACCACAATAGGAGTGAGTGTGACTATAGGTTTAGGGTTATCACCTTCCCGAATAAGTCCAATCGACCCTTCAAGATCCTATTCTTCATCAGTTTCTATCACATTTGCTCCCTCACCCCTATGATCTGGGAGGGGATTGTTGTGGACATTTGGCGTGACTTCCTTTGCTTGTATGACTTTGGTATCAATCAGGGTTTGAATCTTGTATTTCATAGCATAGCATTCATCAATAGTATGCCCCTTCATGCCGAAATGATATGCACATGTTTTTTTGGGTTGACCCACTGGGAGGAATTTTCCATGGCAACAACAGGAATAGGGGTAACATATCCCGCAAACTTCAATCTTTCATATAGTTGGTCGATAGGTTCAGCAATAGGGGTGTATTATCGAAATTGGGTCTGAGTTTTTGATAGTTTTGACGGGTTAAAGGTGAATGGTAATAAGCTGGCTGGGTGTTATAAGTGTGATAGGTGGTAGCGGGTTGAGAATATCTGGGAGGTGAAGGTTGGTATGTGGATGGAGGTGTTTGGTATGTGAGTTGAGATTTTGGACCTTAGGCCACCATCATTGCCTCTACTTCTTTCTTCTTTGATATATCCCCTGACTGTAATGCTTTGTTCGTAGCATGCAATACCTCAAAATTGGTTACCATCCCACTCTTGATCCTTTCTTCAACCCTTTCCTCGAGTTTGATGATGTTGGAGAACTTGTGATTTTCGATGACCATTAACCTTTCATAGTATTGTGGATCCTGGGCCCTAACAAAGAATTTGTTCATCTGCTCTTCCTCTAGTACCGACCTGACCTTTGCGCTTCTGACCTCCATTGAGTAACATACTCGTGGAATATTTTTGTTGGTTTCTTCTTGAGGTTTTTATGTAGAAGACGTCTGGTGCATTCTATGTGTTAAACCTGAATCGGTCCATGAAGTCCGACGCCATACTTACCCAATTAATCCACTTCTTGGGATTTTGACTGATATACCAAGATGGGCACCTCCAGTGAGACTCCTCATAAATAGTTTCATCCGAATTCTTTCATATTTCCCAACTCCCACGAGCTTATCACAGTATGTCCTCAAACGTACCTTTGGGTCACCCGTTCCGTCAAACATCTCAAACTTGAGAGGTTTGTAACTTCCGGTAGTTCCACGTCCGGATGAATGCATAGATCTTCATAATTTAGACATTCAATTCCTTTGCCTCCTTCAACACCCTAGACTTGGCTTATGAGCTTCTTGAGCTCCTCCGCCATATTCTTAATGAGCAGGTCCTTCTCGACGGATTCTGGTGTGTATGAGATTGGTTGAGTGGAGTGGGGTAAGGTTTCCACGTATACGGGATTGTTTTGGTGGGTGCCGGGGGTTTGAGTGTAGTGGTGATCATTAGTTAAATTATGCGGATCAGGGATAGGTTGTGGGGTATTCTGAGGAGTATGGTAAGTGGTTTGCGGGTATTGAGTCAAGAGATGCTGGTGTTGAGAGGGTGTCAGTATGGGTAGAGGATTAGGATTTTGAGGAGGTATTGCGTATTGGTGGGGTGCAGGAGGATTTTGCGGATATCGGTTTGCTGTGTTTTGAGGAGGTGCTCAGTTTTGGGCATTTTACTGGTTAATGTCTAGGACGTTTAGGGTGAGGGAGAGGTTTTCCAAGTTGCGGACATGCTCAAGTTTGTCACGACCCGGATTTTCTACTCTCGGAAGTCGTGATGGCGCCTACTAGTGAGAGCTAGGCAAGCCAATCCTGAACTACTTATTTAATTATCAAATTACTTCTTTTAACAATTAAGAGGCGATAACATGTAAATCTGCAGAATTTTAAATAATTAAGCGGAAGTCAACAATTAAATATCTTACATCTACATCTATTACAACTTTTAAAACCTCAAATACCCAAAACCTGGTGTCATAGTATCACAGACTATCTAAGATTACTACATACAAGGTCTGAAGAAATAACAATACACTGTTTCTGAATAAAGGAAAATGAAACAGGAAATAGAGATAGAGGGAAACGCCAGGGCCTGCGGACGCCTGCAGGTCTACCTTGGGTCTCCGGGTGGACTGAAGGAAGCACTCCAACTACTGTCCGAAAACTGCTCCAGGATCTGCACACAGTGTAGAGTGCAGTATCAACACAACCGACTCCATGTGCTGGTAAGTGTCTAGCCTAACCTCGGCGAAGTAGTGACGAGCCTAGGACCAGATTACCAAATAAACCAATATAGTTCAAATATATATAGCGGAAAAGAAATACAGAAATAACCAGCCAATGTGGGAGGGGAACATGCTGTGGGGGAGATAACTGTGCCGAATAGAAAGGCATCAAGTAAAGAAAGAAACAACATAACTTGAATATCAACAAAGAATCAGCAATCAACAATTGCACGACATCACCCTTCATAATTTTACTCGTGTCCTCACCAAAGCAATTATATAATAAAAGTGTGCACGACATCACCCTTCATGCTTTTACTCTCGTCCTCGCCAAAACAATCATATAATAAAGATGTGCATGGCATCACCCTTCGTGCTTTTACTCTCTTTCCTCACCATATAATCATAAAATCGGCACGGAATGGTACATCGTGCGGCACGACATCACCCTTCGTGCTTTACACTCTTTCCTCACAATAGAAAACAATGCACGGCATGACCCTTCGTGCTTTAACACTCTTCCTCACCCAAACAACAATCACAAACAAAGGGCAAGGAAATAAACAAGATCATATAGGAATACCGGCAAGGGAACAACAATTAAACGATTAAATCCCAGCAAGGGAACAACATCAATAATATCAACATCCCGACAAGGTAGATAACTAATAAAGCAACAATATCCCAACAAGGGAACAATTTAAGAATTCTTTCTCTTGCTTTCTCTTTTTACTTCGCAACTCACTTTACAACTTGAGTCAATGCTCCAAAGGGTTCAATCAACTCATTTACTTTCATAATTCATAATATAACTTGAGCCAATGCTCCTCGATGTTCAAAGGACACAATTCCTTCCACAAACTTTTCACAACAATTAAAAATCATCACCAAGGCATGAAAGATACAACAAAAACAAGATATTCACAATTTAAAGACTCACGGTCATGCTAGACATCAATGTATAGATACTGGTCACCATGCCTATATGTCGTACTCAACAATTATCACATAGCAAATAGGACTCAACTCCTAATCCCTCAAGCTAAGGTTAGACCAAATACTTACCTCGAACTTCCATGGCCAACTCAGGGTTCAATTATAGCTTTACCCCTTGATTCCACCGCCAATTCGCTCGAATCAAGTCACAAATTACTTAATTACATCAATAAATGCTAAATGAATCAACCCCAATGCATAAAAATGAGTTTTCCAAAGTTTTGCCCAAAAAAGTCAAAAATCGCCCCAGGCCCACATGGTCAAAATCCGAGGTTCGAACCAAAACCCGATTACCCATTCCCCCACGAACCCAAATATATGATTTGTTTTGAAATCAGACCTCAAATCGAGGTCCAAATCCATAATTTTTGAAAAACCTAGGTTCTACCCAAAACACCCAATTTCCCCCCATGAAAATCATTGATTTTAAGTTGAAATAATGTTAAAAGATGTTAATGATTGAAGAAAAATAGTTTAAAACGATTTATAATTGATTTGGAGAAGAAGGAATCCTTGAAAAATCGCCTAAGTGTGTTTATGTTTGAGGGAATATGAAAAATGGGTTTTAAAATCGGTTAAGTATAAAAGTTGCAAGTTGCAGGTATGGGAATTGCAAACAGGGGTTCGCAATTGCGAGCCCCGACCTCTGCTAAGCTGGAAAATGCAAAATAGGGATCGCATTTGCGAACCCTTCAGAAATCCCAAACTTTCGCATTTGCAAAACTATTGTCGCATTTGCGACTTCACATTTACGAAGAAGACATCGCATTTGCGATCCCTGGACAATAGGCAAATCTTCGCATTTGCGAAGAAAACTTCGCATTTGCGAGCCAAGGCAGGCCTGGGCTGGTTTCGCATTTGCGATCCAGCCTTCACATTTGCGAGCCAGGCTTCGCAAATGCGAAGCCTGCAGGCCTGTTCATACCAGCAAAATTTTCTGCAATTTCTAAGTTCAAAATGCAACCCGTGGCCTATCTGAAACTCACCCGAGCCCTCGGGGCTCCAAACCAAATATACACACAACCTCAAAAACATCCCACAGACTTGTTCGTATAATAAAATTACCAAAATAACCTCAATAACAACGAATTAAACCTCAAAATCATAGAATTTTCTCAAACTTCTTAAAATATCAACTTTAGCATTTTAGGTCTGAATCACGTCAAACGACATTCGTTTTTCACCAAATTTTACATAAATGTCTTAAATCATATATAAGACTTGTACCGGGCACCAAAACCAAAATACGGCCCCGATACCATCATGTTTTAATCAAATTTTATTTCAAATTTCATTAAACAATGTTTCTTTGAAAATTCATTTCTCGGGCTTGGGACCTCAGAATTCGATTCCGGGCATACGCCCAAGTCCCATATTTTCCCAAGGACCCTCCGAGACCGTCAAATCACAGGTCCAAGTCTATTTACCTAAAATGTTGACCGAAGTCAAATTAGCTCATTTTACAGTCAAAATTTATCATTTTCACAGATTTTTCATATCTAGGCTTTCGGCTATGCGCCCGAACTGCGCACGCAAATCAAGGTGATGCTAAATGAGTTTTTTTTCAAGGCCTCAGAACACAGAATTTCATTTTAAAACAAGTGATGACCTTTTGAGTCATCACATTCTCCACCTCTAAAACAACTGTTCGTCCTCGAACGGACAGAAGAAGGAAGTACCTGAGTCAGGGAAAAGATGGGGATAACGGCTCCGCATATCGGACTCGGACTCCCAGGTCGATGCCTTAGGAGGCTGACCTCTCCACTGAACACGAACAAAAGGAAAACTCTTTGACCTCAATTGATGAACCTACCGGTCTAGAATAGCCACCGACTCTTCCTCGTAAGGCAAGTCCTTGTCCAACTAGACAGTGCTAAAATCTAACACGTAGGATGGATCACCGTGATATTTCTGAAGCATGGACACATAAAACACTAGATGCACGACTGATAAGCTCGGGGGCAATGCAAGTCTATAAGCCACCTCTCCCACTCGATCAAGAATCTCAAATGGACCAATGAACCTAGGGCTAAGCTTGCCCTTCTTCCCAAATTTCATCACGCCCTTCATAGGCGACACTTAGAGAAACACCCGCTCACCGACCATAAAAGCCACATCTCGAACCTTGCGGTCTGCATAACTCTTTTGCCTGGATTGAGCTGTACGAAGCCTATCCTGAATAATCCTGACCTTGTCCAAGGCCTCCTAAACCAGATCCGTACCCAACAACCAAGCCTCTCCCGGCTCAAACCATCCGACCGGAGACCGACACCGCCTACCATATAAAGCCTCATATGGAGCCATCTGGATACTCGACTGGTAGCTGTTTTTGTAGGCAAACTCTACTAAAGGCAAAAATTGATCCCATGAGCCTCCAAAGTCAATGACACAAGCTCGGAGCATATCCTACAAAATCTGAATAGTCCGCTCGGACTGCCCGTCCGTCTAAGGATAAAATGCTTTGCTCAACTCAACTTGAGTGCCCAACTCTCGCTGAACTGCTCTCCAGAACCACGAGGTAAACTGCGTACCTCAGTCCGAAATGATAGACACAGGCACACCATGAATACGAACAATCTCCCGGATATAGATCTCAACTAACCTCTCGGATGAATAGGAGACTACACAGGAATGAAATGCGCTGACTTGGTCAGCCTATCAACAATGACCCATACTGCGTCGAACTTCCTCCGAGTCTGTAGGAGTCCAACAACGAAATCCATAGTGACCCGCTCCCACTTCCACTCGGGAATCTCAATCCTCTGAAACAAACCACCAGCCCTCTGATGCTCATACTTAACATGCTGACAATTCAAACACCGAGCCACATATGCAACATTATCCTTCTTCATTCTACGCCACCAATAATGTTTCCGCAAATCCTGATACATCTTCGCGGCGCCCGGATGAATAGAGGAACGGAAGCTATGGGCCTCCTCTAAAATCAACTCTCGGAGCCCATCCACATTAGGCATACAAGCTCGACCCTGCAATCTCAAAACTCCATCATCGCCTAAGGTAACCTACTTGGCACCTTCGTGCTGCACCGTGTCTCTAAGGACACATAGATGGGGATCATCATACTGCCGATCACGGATACACTCCAATAAAGAAGAACGAGCAACCATGCAAGCTAATACCCGACTATGCTCAGAAATATCCAACTTCATGAACCGATTAGCTAAGGCCTGAACATCCAAAGCAAGCAGCCTCTCACCAACTAGAATATAAGCAAGACTGCCCATACTGGCTGACTTCCTGCTCAAAGCATCGGCCACCACATTGGCCTTTCCCAGATGATATAAAATGGTGATATCATAATCTTTCAACAACTCCAACCACATCCTCTGCCTCAAATTCAACTCCTTTTGCTTGAACAAATACTGAAGACTCTTGTGATCTGTGAACACCTCACATGCTACGCCATACAAATAATGCCTCTAAACCTTCAATGCATGAATAATGGCTGCCAACTCTAAATCATGAACCAGATAGTTCTTCTCTTGAGTCTTCAACTGCCGCGAAGCATAGGCAATAACCTTGCCATCCTGCATCAACACTACACCAAGCCCAATACAAGATGCATCACAATAAACTGTATAAGGCCCTAATCCTGTGGGCAAGACCAACACCGGTGCCGTAGTTAGAGCTGTTTCGAGCTTCTGAAAGCTTGCCTCACACTCATCCGACCATCTGAACGGGGCACCCTTTTGGGTCAACCTGGTCATCGGGGCTGCGATAGATAAGAACCCTTCCACGAACCGACGATAATAGCCTGCCAACCCTAAGAAACTCTGAATCTCTATAGCTGATGCTAGTCTAGGCCAGTTCTTGACTGCCTCAATCTTTTTCAGATCAACCTGAATGCCCTCTGATAATACAACATGACCCATGAATGCAACTGAACTCAACTAGAACTCACACTTCGAAAATTTAGCATACAACTGACTATCCCTCAAAGTCTGAAGAACCACTCTGAGATGCTGTTCGTGCTCCTCCCGGCTGTGGGAATATATCCAAATATCATCAATGAAGACTATTACGAACGAATACAGATAAGGCCTAAACACTCAGTTCATCAAATCCATAAATGTTGCTGGGGCATTTGTCAACCCGAATGACATAACCAAGAACTCATAATGCTCGTACCGAGTGCGGAATGCTGTCTTAGGGACATCAGATGCCCTAATCCTCAACTGATGGTAGCCAGATCTCAAGTCAATATTTAAAAATACATTGGCACCCTGAAGCTAATCAAACAAATCATCAATCCTCAACAATGGATACTTATTCTTGATTGTCACCTTGTTTAACTACCGGTAATCAATACACATTCTCATCGACCCATCCTTCTTCTTAACAAACAACACCGGCGCACCCCAAGATGAAACACTAGGTATAATGAAACCCTTCTCAAGAAAGACTTGTAGCTGCTCCTTCAACTCTTTCAACTTAGGCAGGTCTATACGATACAGTATGATAGAAATGGGCTGAGTGCCCAGAGCCAAATCAATGCAAAAGTCAATATCCCTGTCGGGTGGCATACCTGGCAGGTCTAAAGGGAAAACATCAGGAAACTCACGGACAACGGGCAAAGAATCCATAGAAGGGACCTCAGCACTAGAATCATGAACATATACCAAATAGGCCAAACACCCCTTCTTGACCATACGCCGAGCCTTCACATACGAGATAACACTACGGGTAGAATGACCAGGAGTCCCTCTCTACTCTAAACGAGGCAAACCCGGTAAAGCTAAGGTCACAGTCTTGGCATGACAGTCCAAGATAGCGTGGTAAGGTGATAACCAGTCCATCCCCAATATAACATCGAAATTGACCATGTATAGGAGCAACAAATCTACTCGAGTCTCCATACCCCCAATCACAACTACACAAGAGCAATGGACTCAATCTACCATAATAGCTCACCCACCAGTGTAGACACATAAACAGGAACACTCAATGAATCACTAGGCATGACCAGATATGGTACAAAATAAGATGACACATAAGAGCAGGTAGACCCTGGATCAAATAACACTGAAGTATCTCTATCACAGACCAGAATAGTACCTGTAATGACTGCATCTGAAGCCTCAGCCTCAGGCCTGGCCGGAAGGGCATAACATCAGGGCTGGGCCCCACCACCCTAAACTACCTCTCTGGGACAGTCTGCTACTGGATGGACTCCACCTCTGGCGGCCTGAGCTCCACCTCTAGTACCTCTTCCTCCACCTCTAGCACCTCTACCCCCACCTCTAGCTAGCTGGGCGGGCTATGGAACACCTGGTGCCTGTACCATAGCACGAGAACCCTGATGCTGAGAGCTACTCAGTGCTAAGGGCAAAACCTGGAAATGTGACTCGTATCACCACAAGTGTAACAAGCCCTCGGCTGCTGAGACTGCTGGCCCTAATGACCTGAATGACCACCCCGAAAACTCTGAAGCGACGGTGCATTAATAGGAGCAAGTGGTGCACTGTAAGCCTGCTGATCAGGATACTGCATCTGGGGACCACGGCTACCTGAAGTACCATGAGAAACCTGGAGCACTGACTGAAAGGGCCTAGGAGGATGGCCTCTACCATACGAGTCTCAACCCCCAGACGAGGTACCACTGAATCGTCCTAAATGACGGGGCCTCTTGTCTGACCCATGACCGCCTCCCTAGGACAGAACCATCTCAACTCTACGGGCCACATTAGCCGCCTTCTAAAAAGTAATCTCACTCCCAGACTCTCTAGCAATCTGAAGACGAATTAGCTGAATAAGACCGTCAATAAACCTCCTCACCCTCTCTCTCTCGGTGGGAAGTATGATGAGAGCATGGCGAGTCAAATCGATGAACATGGTCTCATACTAGGTAACCGTCATGGAACCCTGCTGGAGGCACTCAAACTACCTCCGATAGGCCTCTCTCTGAGTAATGGGGAGAAACTTCTCTAGAAATAGCTGTGTGAACTGCTCCCAAGTCAAGGCTGGCGATCTGACTGGTCTAGCTAAGCAATAATCTCTCCACCAAGTCTTGGCGGATCCAAACAAGCGAAATGTAGCAAAATCAACCCCATTGGTCTCAACAATACCCATGTTCCTGAGAACCTAGTGACAGTTGTCTAGATAATCCTGGGGATCCTCAGTAGATGCACCGCTGAAAGTGGAAGTGAAGAGCTTGGTGAACCTATCCAGCCTCCACAAAGCATCGACAGACATAGCTGCTCCATCACTGGCCTATGCTACCACACCCGGCTGTACTGTCCCAACTGGCTAAATCGCTGGAGTCTGAATCTGAGGAGCTACCTGCTCCGGAGTGCGAGTAGCAGGAGTCTGGGCCCCTCCTCCAGCCTGAGAGACGCCTGGTGCTACAGGAAGCAAGCCTGCCCGGGTGACACTCTCCATGAGGCCCACTAATCAGACCAAACGTCCTGCAGAATGGGGGTAGCAATAAACCCCTCTAGGACCTGAGTTGGACCCACCGGAACTGCTGGGCCTAGAACCTCCTCATCAAAGTCAACCTGAGGCTCCGCCACTGGTGCTGCTGCTTGGGGCTGAGCTCTACCCCTACCTCACCCTCGCCCTCTGCCCCTTGTGGGAGCTACTGCTGGGGGCTCGGGCTGCGGAGCGATGGATGAGGAAGCGCGTGTTCTCGCCATCTACAAAAGAACAGAGTAGAAGTCCAATTAGCATTGAGAAACAAAATCGCACGACGAGAAAGAACAAATGTGAAGTTTTCCTAACTTTGTAGCCTCTGGGGATAAATAAATATGTCTCCGTACCGATCCCTCAGACTCTACTAAGCTTGTCTGCGAACTGTGAGACTCATGTAACCTAGAGCTCTGATACCAACTTGTCACAACCTGAATTTCCCACCCTCGGGCGTCGTGATTGCGCCTACTAGTGAGAGCTAGGAAAGCCAATCCTTAACTACTTATTTCATTATCAAATTACTTCTTTTAACAATTAAGAGGCGATAACATGAAAATCTGCAGAATTTTAAATAATTAAGCGGAAGTCAACAATTAAATATCTTACATCTACGTCTATACAACTTTTAAAACCTTAAATACCCAAAACCTGGTGTCACAGTGTCACAGACTATCTAAGATTACTGCATACAAGGTTTGAAGAAATAACAGTACACTGTTTCTGAATAAAGGAAAATGAAATAGGAAAAAGAGATAGAGGGAGACCCCAGGGCTTGCGGACGCCTGTAGGTCTACCTTGGGTCTCTGGGTGGACTGAAGAAAGCACTCCAACTACTGTCCGAAAGCTGCTCCGAGATCTGCACACAGTGCAGAGTGTAGTATCAGCACAACCGACCCCATGTGCTGGTAAGTGTCTAGCCTAACCTCGGCGAAGTAGTGACGAGGCTAGGACCAGACTACCAAATAAACCTGTGCAGTTCAAATATATACAGCGTAAAAGAAATACAGAAATAACCAGTCAATGTGGGAGGGGGAACATGTTGTGGGGGAGATAACAGTGCCGAATAGAAAGGCATCAAGTAAACAAAGAAACAACATAACTTGAATATCAACAAAGAATTAGCAATCAACAATTACATGGCATCACCCTTCGTGCTTCTACTCTCGTCCTCACCAAAGCAATTATATAATAAAAGTGTGCACGACATCACCCTTCGTGCTTTTACTCTCATCCTCACCAAAACAATCATATAATAAAGATGTGCACGACATCACCCTTCGTGCTTTTACACTCTTTCCTCACCATATAATCATAAAATCGGCACGGAATGGTACATCGTGCGGCATGCCATCACCCTTTGTGCTTTACACTCTTTCCTCACAATAGCAAACAATGCACGACATCACCTTTCGTGCTTTAACACTCTTCCTCACCCAAACAACAATCACAAACAAAGGGCAAGGGAATAAACAAGATCATATAGGAATCCCAGCAAGGGAACAATAATTAAACGATTAAATCCCAGCAAGGGAACAACATCAATAATATCAACATCCCGACAAGGGAGATAACCAATAAAGCAACAATATCCCCGCAAGGGAACAATTTAATAATTCTTTCTCTTGCTTTCACTTTTTACTTCGCAACTCACTTTACCACTTAAGCCAATGCTCCAAAGGGTTCAATCAACTCATTTACTTTCACAATTCATAATATAACTTGAGCCAATGCTCCTCGATGTACAAAGGTCACAATTCCTTCCACAAACTTTTCACAACAATTAAAAATCATCACCAAGGCATGAAAGATACAACGAAATCAAGATATTCACAATTTAAAGACTCATGGTCATGCTAGACACCAACGTATAGATACTCATCACCATGCCTATACGTCGTACTCAACAATTACCACATAGCAAATAGGACTCAACTCGTAATCCCACAAGCTAAGGTTAGACCAAAAACTTACCTCGAACTTTCACGGCCAACTCAAGGTTCAATTGTAGCTTTACCCCTTGATTCCACCGCCAATTCACTCGTATCTAGTCACAAATTACTTAATTACATTAATAAATGCTAAATGAATCAACCCCAATGCATAAAAATGAGTTTTCCAAAGTTTTGCCCAAAAAAGTAAAAAATCGCCCCGGGCCCACATGGTCAAAACCAGAGGTTCGAACCAAAACCCGATTACACATTCCCCACGAACCCAAATATATGATTTGTTTTGAAATCGGACCTCAAATCGAGGTCCAAATCCTCAATTTTTTAAAAACCTATGTTCTACCCAAAACACCCAATTTACCCCATGAAAATCATTGATTTTAAGTTGAAATCATGTTAAAAGATGTTAATGATTGAAGAAAACTAGTTAAAAATGACTTATAATTGATTTGGAGAAGAATAAATCCTTGAAAAATCGCCTAAGTGTGTTTATGTTTGAGGGAATATGAAAAATGGGTTTTAAAATCGTTTAAGTATAAAACCTATAGGTTGCAGGTATGGGAATTGCGAAAAGGGGTTCGCAATCTGCTAAGCTGGAAAATGTGAAACAGGGTTCGCATTTGCGAACCCTTCAGAAATCCCAAACTTTCGCATTTGCGACTTCGCATTTGCGAAGAAGACATCGCATTTGCGATCCCTAGCCAATAGGCAAATCTTCGCATTTGCGAGCCAAGGCAGGCCTGGGCTGGTTTCGCACTTGCGATCCAACCTTCGCATTTGCGAGCCAGGCTTCGCAAATGCAAAACCTGCAGGCCTGTTCATACCAGCAAAATTTTCTACAATTTCTAAGTTCAAAATGCAACCCGTGGCCTATCCAAAACTCACC
This sequence comes from Nicotiana tabacum, assembly GCF_000715075.1. Taxonomy (NCBI): domain Eukaryota; kingdom Viridiplantae; phylum Streptophyta; class Magnoliopsida; order Solanales; family Solanaceae; genus Nicotiana; species Nicotiana tabacum. Next base: position 120,664,657 of record NC_134082.1, read on the forward strand.
CAAGCCCTCGGGCTCCAAACCAAATATACACACAACCTCAAAAATATCCCACGGACTTATTCGTGTAATAAAATCAACAAAATAACCTCAATAACAATGAATTAAACCTCAAAATCATAGAATTTTCTCAAACTTCTTAAAACATCAACTTTAACATTTTATGTCCGAATCACATCAAACGACATCCGTTTTTCACCAAATTTTACAAAAATATCTTAAATCATATATAAGACCTGTACCAGGTGCCGGAACCAAAATACGTCCCCGATACCATCATGTTCTAATCAAATTTCATTATAAATTTCTTTAAAAATTTTCAGAATACAATTTTTCTTTGAAAATTCATTTCTCGGGCTTGGGACCTCGAAATTTGATTCCGGGCATACGCCCAAGTCCCATATTTTCCCATGGACCCTCCGGGACTGTCAAATCACGGGTCCGAGTTTGTTTACCCAAAATGTTGACCGAAGTCATATTAGCTTATTTTACAGTCAAAATTTATCATTTTTCACAGATTTTTCATATCTAGGCTTTCCGGCTACACACCCGAACTGTGCACGCAAATCGAGATGATACTAAATAAAGTTTTTTTCAATGCCTCAGAACACAGAATTTCATTTTAAAACAAGTGATGACCCAAGGTCATCACAAAGTTCCCCTTGTAATTCCAGTATTTTCTGTTCCAACTGTAGGACCAAATCATTCTGGTCCGGAGTACTGTCACGACCCCAACCCCGGCTGTGATGGCGCCCAACACAATGCTAGGCAAGCCCGACCAAGTAACATCTCACAACCTCTTTCTTTATGATTCAATACCAATTTTCGGGATTTAATACCAATTTGATATAAATAGAAGTATGAATTTAACAGATGAAATGTGCAAAAACCATAATCACGAAAAATCTTTGTAAAACAGCCCACTGATCCGGTGTGACAAGTCTGAGCCTCTAATACAAGGTTTCAACAATCTAATACAGAAATATGTCTGAAATGCGGAATAATAAGTGGAGATAGAAGGAGAAATCGGGTCTGTGAACGCCATGCAGCTACCTCGATAACTCCGATGAAAACAGAACGGCAGGAAAGCTCACTCCATGCCTCAGGAATACTTGTACCTGCACACATGGTGCATGGAGTAATGTGAGTACTCCAACTCAGTGAGTAATAACAATAAATAATGGCTGACAGTATGAAATCACGTAAAGGCACTAAGCAGTTCTATATCAAAACAATAAAATATATATATATATATATATATATATATATATATATATATATATATATATATATATATATATATATATATATATATATATATATATATATATATAGAGAGAGAGAGAGAGAGAGAGAGAGAGAGAGCGGCGTGCAGCCCGATCCATATAGTATACTGCTGTGGCGCACATCCCGATCCATATATATATATATATATATATACTGCTGCGGCGTGCAACCCGATCCATAGCATATCAAATACCATCACAATGGGGTTCTCGACCCCTCTCAGTCAATATAGACTTGGCCTCTCGGGCACACTAAGATAAGACGGGGTTCTCAACCCACACGTTACTCTCATTAGGATTAACAATTTCTAAAGCTGGTTCATATTATGTTTATCAGTTAAGAACATGACTGAGGGTATGATTTCGATAAGAAAAGTGAGGTCAACCAATACAAATGCCCCCTAAGGGTTCTACAGATCGGCACAAGGCCCCAAACATGGCAACTAGCCCATAATATAATGATATTAATTAAGTCTCAGTCAAAAGTACAACAGAGTCATCAAACGAGATGGACCGAGTCCAAATCCCCAGTAGTAACAGACCCCACGCTCATCATACAGTATGTGTCTCATCTCAACATAGCACCACGTTGCGCAAATCCGGGGTTTCAAACCTTCAGAACATCATTTATAACCCTTACTCACCTCAAGACGGTCAAAGTCTAGCTCGCAATGCCCTTGCCTCTCAAATGAGCCTCCTCGTGCGACGAATCTGCTCAAAATCACAACGAATATGTCGCATTATGCTAAAGAGACAATACCCAATCGAAAACACTCGAAAAATATCAAAATTGACGAATTTGACAAAACCCGAGCCCGGGCCCACGTCTCGAAACTCAGAAATTTTTATGTCATCGGGTTCCTTATCTCGACACGAGTCTATACATACAAAAAGCTCTCAAATCGGACCACAAATGGCCCCTCAAATCCCAAATTTAGAATTTCAATTTCAAGCCCTAATTTCTTACAATTTGGCTATATTTTCATGAATTTCAAGGATGATTTCACAATATAGTCATGTATTTAGTTCATAGGACTTACCTCTTATCACTTCCCGTCAAAACCCCCTTCAAGTCCTGTCCAAAAGCTCTCAAGGTTGCTCAAAAATGGAGGAAATGGGTTTGGGTTCGCGGATGAAATATTTTTAACATTTTGCCCGGATCACTGTAGCTAAGTCTATGCGATCGCATTCAAGCCCCTGCGATCGCATAGACCAAAAATTCCATGGTCTCAAATTACCCTATGCGATCGCAACAGGCCCTATGCGATCGTAGTGCCTTACCAAACAACACTGTGCGATCGCAACCCCTTCATGCGATCGCATTGAACAACCAAACAGCCCCTAAAATCCTTCTATGCGATCGCAGCTCTTTGTGCTATGCGATCGCATAGAGCAAAATTGCTCTGCACTGACTGCTGCATTTCTGCAGCATTTTCCAACTTCAAAAATTCCCGTTAACCATCCGAAATCACCCCGAGGCCCCCGGGACCTCAACCAAAAGCACCAACATATCTTAAAATATCATCCAAACTTTCTCCAATCATCAAAACACCTCAACTAACACTAAAATCATCGAATTACATCGAATTCAAGCCTAAATTTCTTAAAAAACTTCCGAAATACACATTTGATCAAAAACCCGACCAAGACACCTCTGAATGATCTGAAATTTTGCAGACACATCCAATATCACCTAACGAAGCTACTGCAACTCTCAGAATTCCATGCCGACCCCCGTATCAAAATATCACCTACCAACCGGAATTCGCCAAAATACTAACTTCGCCAATTCAAGCCTAATTCTACTCCGGACCTCCAAAATCAATTCTGATCACACTCCTAAGCCACATATCAACCCCTGAAGCTAACCGAATCACCGGCAATCACATCTGAGCCTTCTAACTCAATAGTCAACATCCGGTTGACTTTTTCAAAACAAGCCTTCCTTAAAGAGACTAAGTGTCTCATTTCCTATCAAAACCAATCCGATTTAACTCTAACACACCGAATACCGATAATGAAACATGAAGAAGCATAAAATGGGGGAAACGAGGAAGTAACTCATGTGACGACGGGCCAGGTCGTCACATCATCCCCAACTAAAACAAACGCTCGTCCTCGAGCGGGTCAAGAAACATACCTGGAGCCTCAAACAGGTGAGGATATCTGCTCCGCATCTCCCGCTCGGTCTCCCAAGTAGCCTCCTCCACGGGCCGACCTCTGTACTGCACCTTCACCGCAGCGACATCCTTTGATCTCAATCTCCAAACATGACGACCCAAAATAGCCACTGGCTCCACATCGCAGGTCAAATCATCATCCAACTGGACCATGCTGAAGTCTAAAACATGAGACGGGTCCCCAACATACTTCCGGAGCATAGAAACATGGAATACCGTATGCACACTCGACAGGATGGGTAGAAAAGCAAGCTCATAAGCCACCTACCCAATCCTCCGAAGCACCTCAAAAGGCCCAATGAACCGCGGACTCAACTTGCCTTTCTTCCCAAACCTCATAACACCCTTCATGGGCGAAACCTTCAGCAAGACCTTCTCACCAACCATATAGGACACATCTCGAACCTTCCGGTCCGCATAACTCTTCTGACGTGACTGAGCTGTACGAAGTCTTTCCTGAATCACCTTCACTTTCTCTAAGGCATCCTGAACCAAGTCTTTTCCCAACATCCTAGCCTCGCCAGGCTCGAACCAACCAACTGGAGATCTACACCGTCTCCCATACAAGTCCTCATATGGTGCTATCTGAATGCTGGACTGATAGCTGTTGTTGTAGGCAAACTCTGCAAGCGGCAGAAACTCATCCCAAGAACCTCCAAAATCAATAACACAGGCGCGCAACATGTCCTCCAGTATCTGAATGGTGCGCTCGGATTGTCCGTCCCTCTGAGGATGAAATGCTGTGCTCAACTCCACCTGCGTACCCAACTCTTGCTGAAATGTCCTCCAAAACTGAGAAGTGAACTGAGTACCCCTATCTAAGATAATAGACACTGGAACCCCATGCAATCGGACAATCTCCCGGATAAAGATCCCTGCCAGCCGCTCCGAAAACTAGGTGGTACATACTAGAATGAAGTGCACGGACTTGGTCAGCCTGTCCACAATCACCCAAATCGAATCAAACTTCTTCAAAGTCCGAGGAAGACCACTTACAAAATCCATAGTAACTCTCTCCCACTTCCACTCAAGAATAATCATCCGCTGAAGTACGCCACCCGGTCTCTGATGCTCGTACTTTACCTGCTGACAGTTGAGACACCGAGCCACATACCCTACTATATCCTTTTTCATCCTTCTCCACCAGTAGTGCTGCCTCAAATCCTGATACATCTTCGTGGCACCTGGATGGATGGAATACCGCGAGCTGTGGGCCTCCTCCAATATCAACTCCTGAAGCCCATCCACATTGGGCACGCAAATCCGGCCCTGCATCCTCAACACACCATCACCATCAATGGTCATATCCCTGGCATCATCATGCTGAACCCTGTCCTTAAGGGCAAGCAAATATGGATCATCATACTGGCGCTCTCTGATGCGGTCATACAAGGAAGACCGAGAAACCACACAAGCCAACACCCGACTAGGCTCTGAAATGTCTAATCTCACCATACGATTGGCCAAAGCCTGAACATCAACTGCAAAGGGCCTCTCCCCAACTGGAATGTACGCCAAACTCCCCATGCTAACCGCCTTCCGGCTCAACGCATCGGCTACCACATTGGCCTTCTCGGGTTGATACAAAATGGTAATATCATAATCCTTGAGCAACTCAAGCCACCTCCGCTGCCTCAAATTAAGATCTTTTTGCTTGAACAAATGTTGAAGACTGCGATGATCGGTGAATACCTCACAAGATATGCCATATAAATAGTGCCTCCAAATCTTCAAAGCATGAACTATGGCAGCCAACTCAGTCATGAACAGGGTTGTTCTTCTCGTGGGGCTTCAACTGACGAGAAGCATATGCAATCACTCTACCCTCCTGCATCAACACACAGCCAATCCCAACTCTCAAAGCGTCACAATAGACGGTATAAGAACCTAAAGCTGATGGTAACACCAATACCAGAGTTGTGGTCAAAGCTATCTTGAGCTTCTAAAATCTCTTCTCGCACTCGTCCGACCATACAAACGGAGCACCCTTCTGCATCAACTTGGTCAAGGGCGAGGCAATAGATGAAAAACCCTGAATGAACCGGCGATAATAACCCGCCAAACCGAGGAAACTACGAATCTCTGTGGCTGAGGTCGGTCTAGGCCAACTCTGTACTGCCTCTATCTTCTTCGGGTCGACCTTAATACCCTCGCTAGACACCACGTGACCTAGAAAGCCACTGACCCAAGCCAAAACTCACAAGTGGAGAACTTTGCATAAAACCTCTCCTCCCTCAATCTCTGTAATACCACTCGCAAATGATGTGCGTGCTCCTCCTGGCTACGCGAGTACACCAATATATCATCAATAAAAACAATCACGAATGAATCCAGATATGGCTGAAATACACTGTTCATCAAATGCATGAACGCGGCTGGGGCATTAGTCAGCCCAAAGGACATAACAAGAAACTCATAGTGCCCATATCTAGTCCTGAAAGCAGTCTTCATAATATCTGAATCCCTGATCTTCAACTGGTGATAGCCTGAACGAAGATCAATCTTGGAGAATACCCTTGCCCCCTGAAGCTGGTCAAATAAATCATCGATACGGGGCATAGGATACTTGTTCTTCATTGTTACTTTGTTCAATTGCCTGTAGTCAATGAACATTCTCATTGTGCCATCCTTCTTTTTCACAAATAGAACCAATGCACCCCACGGTGACACATTAGGCTGAATGAACCCCTTATCCAGGAGTTCCTGAAGCTGATCCTTTAGTTCTTTCAAATCTGCCGGTGCCATACGATATGGATGAATGGAAATGGGCTGAGTGCCCGGCACCAGGTCAATACCAAAATCAATATCCCTGTCCGGTGGCATGCCAGACAGGTCTGCAGGAAACACATCGAGAAACTCCCTCACAACTGGAACCGAATCAATGCTAGGAATCTCAGCTCCAACATCCCTCACAAGAGTCAAATATGATAGATAACCTTTCCCAACCATACGCTGGGCTTTTAGAAAAGAAATCACCCTGCTAGGCACATAGTCAGTCACGCCACTCGATCCTCGGAACACCCGATATAGCCAAAGTGACTATCTTAGCATGACATTCAAGAATAGCATGACACGGAGATAGCCAATCCATGCCCAGAATAACATCAAAGTCCACCATGCTCAACAACAATAAATCAACTCGGGTCTCCAGACCCCCAATAGTCACCAAACACGACCGATATACATGGTCTACAACAATGGTATCACCCACCGGGGTAGATACATGAACAGGTAAGGCAAGACATCCTCGGGTCGTACCCAAATGATGAGAAAAATATGAAGACACACAGGAATAGGTGGAACTGGGATCAAATAATTCAAAGGCATCTCTGTGGCAGACTGAAACAATACCTGTAATGACAGCATCCGAAGCAATGGCGTCGGGTCTGCCTGGGAGTGCATAGAAACGGGCCTGACCGCCCCCTGATCGACCTCCCCCTCTAGGGTGACCCCTGGCTTCCTGACCTCCACCTATAGCTGGCTGGGCAGGTGGTGAAGTAACTGGAGCAGAAGTCGAAGGCTGACCCCTCTGCTGAGATGAGCTAGTAGCACGGTGAGGACACTCCCTCCGCATATAGCCGAACTCTCCACACTCATAGCAACTCCCGGGTGCTGGGAACTGGGACTAAAGGGAACCCCTCGTGCCAGAGTGGCTAGCTAATGCACTCGGCCTGGAAGAACCCTGAGCAGATGGAGCATGAGACAAACTCTGTGCTGGAAGAGCGTTGAGAGATGGCTGACTTTGCTGAGAACCCTGATAACCATGACCAGAAGATCCACCTCGGTACTCAGGTCGAGCTGATTAAGCGGGCCTAAAAGAACGACCCTGCTAGAACTGGCCCCTCGAAAGAGCGCCACTAAAACTGCCAGAACCTCGAGGCCTCTTGACCTCTTTCTCCTCTCTCTCCTAATGGCGAGCCGTCTCAATATCACGAGCAATATGAACTGCATCCTCGAAGGAAATACCCAGAACTCTCTCTCGAGTCATCAGAATACGAAGGTGATAATTAAGACCATCCACGAACCTCTTAATCCTCTCCCGATCAGTAGGAACTATCCATGAGGCATAACGAGCCAACTCAGAAAATCTCGCCTCATACTGAGACACAGTGATATCTCCCTGGTGAAGCCACTCAAACTGTCTATGCAACTCCTCCCTCTGAGACTACGGTATCCACTTCTCCAAGAAGATAGTGGAGAACTCCTGCCAAGTCAAAGGTGCTGCACCTGCCGGCCTATGCCGCTCATACGCCTCCCACCAAGTGAAGGCCGCTCCAGCAAACTGAAGTGTAGTAAAAGCCATACCGCTGGACTGAAGAATACCTGCTGTCCGAAGCATACGCTGACACTTGTCGAGAAAACCCTAGGCATCCTCGCCCTGAGCACCACTGAAATAAGGAGGCTGAAGTCTACTGAACCTCTCGAGACGACGCTGCTCATCGTCTGGCATAACTGGAACCCTGTACTCCTGAACGGGTACCACTGGCTGAGCTAGAGGTGCCCCTGGAGTCTGTAATCCCTGCACTACCTTCTTAGGTATGTGAGCAGCGGGGGTCTGATTGCCTCCCCCGGCCTGCGAAGTAGCTGCTGCTACTGTGGTGACTGAAACCACCTAAGCCAGGCCCGTACAAACTGTCAATATCTGGGCCAATGTCTCCTAGAGACCCGTTATCACAATGGGCACAACTGGTGCCTGCACTGGTGTTGCTGGAGCCTGGTCCTGAGCTGGGGCAACTTAAGGATCCACAGGTGCTGCCCCTGCTACTCTGCCTCTACCACGACCACGACCGCATCCACGATCTCTAGTAGCCTCAGAAGGTGGTACTGGTGGTCGTCCGGTACATCAGGTAGCTCGAGTCCTCACCATCTGTGAGAGAATGGAATAAAGAGAAGTTTAGTATTCGGATCAACAAGTTCGCACGACAAGAATTTCAAGAATGTGGAATTTTCCTAACAGGTTCTGCAGCCTCCCGAGGATAAGTACAGACGTCTTCGTACCGATCCGCGAGACTCTACTAAACCGGCTCAAGACTCGCGAGACCTAGTAACCTAGGCTCTGATACCAACTTGTCATGACCCCAACCCCGGCCATGATGGCGCCCAACACAATGCTAGGCAAGCCTGACCAACTAACATCTCACAACCTCTTTATTTATGATTCAATACCAAATTTTGGGATTTAATACCAATTTGATATAAATAGAAGTATGAATTTAATATATTAAATGTGCGGAAACCATAATCACGAAAATTCTCTGTAAAACAGCCCACTAATCCGGTGTCACAAGTGTGAGCCTCTAATACAAGGTTTCAACAATCTAATACAGGCATGTATCTCATCTCAACATAGCACCACGTCATATGGTTCCTTATCTCGCCACGAGTCTATACATACAAAAATCTCTCAAATCGGACCACAAATGGCCCCTCAAATCCCAAATTTAGAATTTCAATTTCAAGTCCTAATTTCTTACAATTTGGCTATATTTTCATGAATTTCAAGGATGATTTCACAATATAATCATATATTTAGTTCATAGGACTTACCTCCAATCACTTCCCGTCAAAACCCCCTTCAATTCCCGTCTAAAAGCTCTCAAGGTTGCTCAAAAATGGAGGAAATGGGTTTGGGTTCGCGGATGAAATGTTTTTAACATTCTGCCCAGATCACTGTAGCTAACTCTATGCGATCGCATTCAAGCCCCTGTGATCGCATAGACCAAAAATTCCATGGTCTCAAATTACCCTATGCGATCGCAACAGGCCCTATGCGATCGCAGTGCCTTACCAAACAACATTGTGCGATCGCAACCCCTTCATGTGATCGCATTGAACAACCAAACAGCCCCTAAAATCCTTCTATGCGATTGCAACCCTTTGTGCTATGCGATCGCATAGAGCAAAATTGCTTTGCACTGACTGCTGCATTTCTGCAGCATTTTCCAACTTCAAGAATTTCCGTTAACCATCTGAAATCACCCCGAGGCCCCCGGGACCTCAACCAAAAGCACCAACATATCTTAAAACATCATCCAAACTTTCTCCAATCATCAAAACACCTCAAGTAATACTAAAATCATCGAATTACATTGAATTCAAGCCTAAATTTCTTAAAAATTTCTGAAATACGCATTTGATCAAAAACCCGACCAAGACACCTCCGAAGGATCTGAAATTTTGCACACACATACAAAATCATCTAATGAAGCTACTGCAACTCTCGGAATTCCATTCCGACCCCTGTATCAAAATCTCACCTACCAACCGGAATTCGCCAAAAATACTAACTTCGCCAATTCAAGCCTAATTATACTCCGGACCTCCAAAATCAATTCCGATCACACTCCTAAGCCACATATCAACCCCTAAAGCTAATCAAATCACCAGCAATCACATTCGAGCCCTCTAACTCAATAGTCAACATTTGGTTGACTTTTCCAAAACAAGCCTTCCTTAAAGAGACTAAGTGTCTCATTTCCTATCAAAACCAATCCGATTTAACTCTAACACACCGAATACCGATAACAAAACATGAAGAAGCATAAAATGGGGGAAACGGGGTAGTAACTCACGTGACAACGGGCTGGGTCACCACAAGTACTCCGACCGTCTGAAGTTTCAATATTTTCCACTTGCGCAACAGTTTCTTTTCGGATACCACTCATATCATCCATCTTAGCCTTTCCCTTTTCTTTCAGATTACTTGGAGGAGGAGGAGGTGGAGGGCCTCTAAATTTGGTGTGATATGCTGACGATGCCAGTATATGCGAACCAACCCTGGGGGATGAGAATAATCAAAATAATGAAAAGTGCAAAAAGGTAAACAAGTCAGTAAGGATTCTGAAAAGCATTTGCAGTATTTAAACACGTATTGAGAGAATGTAAATTTAAATTCTAATTTGGGGAACCTCCTTGTGCCCAAGGTAGGCCTAGATACAAGTAGATTTGGAGAGATTTAATGCTGATAAATGCCTCATTTCATTAATGTAATAAATAAGATGAACCTAAAAACGACAATAAATAAATGAGTTACTAATGACGTCTACCTTATTACATTCGAATTTCAAAATGACTCAAAACAGTTAAACCTAATCTACTTGGTCCCAGAACATAGTAGCAGCCTCGATCAGCACGTTGTTCGGTTGGATGTCCAATAAGGGAGGTAAATTTCCAAAAACCCTTTTCACATAATTTTTGTCGCTTGGCGGAAGGTTTTCCCACCAATATAACAATAACGGTGGTATACTTCAGACCATGCCAAACCTGGGAACTTCATGCCTCATTTTCTGCAAAAATAAACAGAGTTAGGCCCTTGCCCCTCCGGATTCGACTACTTACACATTAACGATTATTATGTCGGCATTTATCTCTCCAAATAATGCACATATCGTGGTTGCGCCCGATGGGATTATGGAAATCCCGGCAGACTTTGACAAGGCTTTCTTAGAGGGTTATTATGCGGACAACATATTAACCCAGGCTAGGTTTGATCATGATGCATGTACAGTTATTATCAGAGTAAGGTTTCTATAGAAGTCTCGACTGGTACCCTCAAGCGGACAACTTGAGAGGGAAAGGCACGGAACCGTCGACTACACCACTGATCGACTAGTTTTACTGCAAATAAGCCTTTTCAAATTTAAAGGGTGTTTTTAGAAGAGTGCGGACACTCATCAAGAACCACTATAGTATTAGTACGCACGAGTGGAATATGATATTGAGTATGAAGTTATACAAAAGAAAATAACATGTTGCCAAGTATTTGCACCATGAATAATGATAAAATGCGGTATTTAATAATTGTAAAGATATTTAAGAAAGAAAAACAAGGAGACAAGTCAGTTTCCACAGTAAAAAGTGATAAAACAGAGAAATCATAAATGAATAAAGATAGGCAAATGAATTCACATAGAGTGGGAAGGGGAAGGGGTGTGCAAGTATTAACGAAATAATAAAGACATGCTTAAAGACTAATTCACAAACAAGTTTGTTATGGTAAGAGCCTAAAGATATCCCCAGCAGAGTCGCCATGCTGTCGCGCCCCCTTTTTCTCGTGAAATCGGGTTTCGACATTTCTGGGACAACTCCTTTTCGAGAGGGTAAGGAATTAGAATTTAAAGAGTCACCACCTAACGGATTAAGTTGCATCAGAGCACCTAGAGCAGATAACTCACGTTACTAGTTTACATCACTAAAGATCGGGTAAGGGCTCGAAATTACCTTGAGGGAAAGGTGTTAGGAACCCCTCGAGGTCCACAACAGTGGGTCCCGACCGAACATAAATTAAGCGAATTAGTCTAAAAGGGAAGAAAACAATTTGGACAAATACAATATTCAATTTATTTTAAAAAGGAGTATAGGGGGTGGTCCTAAGTTTTTTAACCTTTAGGATCATTCCATGCAATATTTTGTAACTCTCTCAAGTAGGGGTGTTACTCATAGCATTAGCACACGAACTATCATCTCCTTACTACCCAATTACTATTTTTAAGTTGTTACTTAAGCGCTCTAGTAGTTTCTAGCTTGTTCCTTATGCGTGCACTACCCGTCCCTTACCTATGGTCCTGGAGGTATTAGGACCTCTATTTGGGAATGGTTCTAAACCAACCTATGTTACTTAAAATTGTGAAATCTAGGCGACAAACAAATACGAATAAGACTTTCAGATAAAGAACAATCATGGGCTCACATTGACCTCCACACATAGGCAACAAAAGCACGCAATTGAATCAGCAAACTTTATTAACTTTGGAATCCTATAGGCATGATATCTATATGAGAAAATAGAGTGTAGAGATAGCTTTGTTAAGGCGAGAATTAAGACCTATTTGTTTGCCTACTGATTTTATTCAGCATGAATATGGGCATTTCAGGCAGTAATATGTCACAATTATAAACCCAGAATCATTATTAAGTCCTAGATATATTGCTTAAGTGATTGACAATAGCGAATGAATTCAGGACTGGTCGACAGAATCCTAAAGGCATGATTTCAAATTACTGAATTGACTTAAACCTTATAGACATGATTTCTAAATTTGAAATTGATTTTAATCCTATAGGCGTGATATATTTTACTGATTGATTTAAACCATATAGGCATGATTTCTTAATTTGAAATTAATTTTAATCCTATTGGCATGATATCTATTGATGGATCGATTTAAACCCCGTAGGCACGATTTCTAGGTTTGAATGGATTTAAATTCTATAGGAATGATATATATTAACTGTGTACTGGCAGAAATTAAACAGATTGCCAGGAAGAACAGTTAATTCAAACAACAAGATCCTATAGGCATGCTTGCTAATACACATTTATTGGAAACATGTACAGATACTATGAGTGGGATTTCTAATATACGAAATTAAATGAAAGTCCTATAATCAGGATTTCTAGTATGCCAATGCAAAGTATAGAAAAATGATCATGAAAGCCCTATAGGCAGGATGTCTAAACACAGTATAGAACTCACACAATTTTCACTTAACGAACATAATTGACATCATAAATAAATCCTATAGGTAGGATTTCTACCCAGTTTTAACAAAAGATATAATAAGAAACCCCCCAGCTTTACTAAATATCCCCGAATCTGTTATTACATAATTATTACAGACCAGAATAGCCAAATGAATTACATAAAGGTATCAGTTACACTATAGGGAGCCTTCATAGGCCCAAATAAACCTTGGAACTAGGCCTTCCCACATAACAGCTTTGAAGCATAGCAATGATTCATTCACAACACATTAGAACCAGGCTTCATGTGTATCAAAGTTCTCAAGGGCCTCAGGGAACCCAAGAATTTCTCACACCAGAACCACACATTCAGAAAAGGGAGCTTGAGAGATTGGAAAACCAGTTCCCAATGCGTCAGAGTTCATAGGAGTCTTGTCGACCCTAGCAGTGCTCACACTAGTGTGGTTAAGAACCTAAGGGACTAAGAGTGTATAAAAGAGAGAAGGGGCAGGTTTTTTTAAAAGATAGTTGGATTTCAGAAGAAACAGGATTTAGAACATAGAGTTGCAGGCAAAAGTGCACCAATGAAACATATAGAATTCATGCTTAAACACATAGTTCAAATAAGTTGAAGTCTAGTTAATCTAAATACTCATGCTAGTACTTAAAACAACTATGGCTCAATCACAGAAACATTTATGTAGAAACGATTAAACTGGTCATACATATGAATTGTACAGGCAGGGTATATGAGTTGAGCAATAAAATTAATTGATTACATGTCTATAGTGTGCAAGGTTCAAAACAAGTATAAAATTAACAAACAGTGCATGAGACAACTTAAACCTTAGGCTAAACTATGAAAAAGATTCATATTATTCAAAATAACTTAGTCTTAAGCCAACAATGTTACTAAATGAGATCATATAATCATATAAAGGACAGAGTTGTGCTAGGAATTGAAACAAACTAGTCAAGCAAAGCATGAAATTGCAAAGGTTAGGGCATACCAGTTAAGTAAGAAAATAAGCAAGTATGCCACAACAGGGAAATCCCAAAATAACTTGGCCTTGGCTTTCAGCCGGCCAGAATCAAAAGACACTTAGCACAGAAATCAGGACACCAGAGAGAGCTTAAGTTTTTAGTAAGAAATATGAGAGTTCGAGTCTTGTCTTTAAGGGGAAAGGGGGAAGGGTTTAAATAGTACTCAACTAGACAGACAAATAAAGTAATAATTCAAACACACATAAGTAAGGAATGAAAATAGAAGTAGAATCAATTCAAGTCGGATTCAATCAATTAGCAGAACATAACCACGTATAATCAGGTGAGTACTATTTAGACTAATATATAGAATCAATCAATAGTCAAGTACCAGATCAAATAAGGTAAGAAAATAATGAGAACATGTAAATCGAACAAAATAAGGAAATATTAGTACCATACAAGAAAGGAAAGACTGAAATCTCAGTAAAGATTTTAAAAACCTTAATTTTGGGGTAAGTAAAGTCAACATAAATAACCAAAAGGAAAACTATAATAAGGATGCACAGAGATGGAAATACTGAAGATTAACATAGATTTAGTTCGTCTTTGAAAAATCAGAAACCCTAAATTTTAGGGTAGGTAAAGTCAATCAGAGGTAATAAAGAAATTATAAACATAGAGATAGATATACTGAAACATTAAAGAAAAAATGCTGAAAATAAAAAATTATTTTACATCTGGAAAGATCTTGAACCCAAAAGATGAATTCAGTGGTAGTGCCATGGAGAAAAGGATCACATGTTTGGAGAAAGATGTTGGAGTGCAGAGACCTTGTTGAACAACTGATCATTTGGCAACCAAGGATGGGTTCTTCTTTGTTTTGGTATGACAACTGGACATGCTTAGGGGCTTTGTATTTTTTGATTCCTCAAAATTTTGGAGTTGATGAATCAGTCCATATGTGTGGGATGTGGTGGATGGAGGAGAATGGAATACACAAAGGCTTTATGAAATATTACCTGAAGAATTTGCAGAACACATCATAGTAAACCTTCAGCCACCTGCAGCTCAAGGGGTCTTGGATGTACCTGTTTGGAGTTTGGAATCAAAGGGTCAGTTCAGTGTTAGAACAACATGGGAGTATGTGAGGAACAGAGCTGAACCAATGTCAGCTTATAAGAAAATTTGGGTGAAAGGTCTGCCATTTAAGATAGCCTTTTTCATGTGGAAAGTATGGAGGAACAAGCTGCCGTTGGATGAGTTTTTCAGAAGATTTGGCTATCAGATGGCATCTAAGTGTTGGTGTTGTGCAGATCCTTTGGAGGAAACAACACAACACTTATTTTTTACATCATATGCTGCAAACAAAGTATGGAGGTATTACCTTGGGCATGCTGGTATTGTAACAGAAGGACTCACACTATACCAGGCAATTATCAAATGCTGGACTGCAGATGTAGTACCTCGACTGAAGCCAATTTTGCAAGCCTTGCCATCAGTCATAGTATGGGAATTATGGAAGAGGAGAAACAGTTATAAATATGGAGATGCAGTCACTATTAACAGGGTGGTGTACCAGATCTCTTCTACTCTGCAGTCATTGATTAAAGTAAGGAAGTCAGGAATTAGTCAGGTTTCTCACAGGTGGCCAGATATGTTGAAGATGATGGAGCACTTCACACCAAATCTCAGGTATACAAAGGTGAATTGGGATTTTCCAGAACAAGGTTGGGTGAAAGTCAACACAGATGGAGCTTCAAGAGGTAATCCGGGAAGGAGTTCAATTGGTTTTGTCCATAGAAATGAGGAGGGTGATGTCCTGTATACATGTGGCAAGGAGATCCAAGAGGGCACAAATTCAGTTGCTGAAGCTAAAGCTATCTCTGAGGCTTTGAAATTTTGTATACAGCATGACTATGTCTTGATTGACTTGCACATAGACTCTATGGTGCTGTAGAAAGTGATTACAGGAGAATGGAAGCCCCCTTGGGTCTTGGGAAGTCTGGTAGAGGAGATTATGGATTTGATGAAGAGGGCTAATGTTAAGATATCTCATACACTCAGAGAAGGAAACAAGTTAGCAGATCACATTGCAAATTATGCCCTGGACAATGGCCTGTTGGAGTGTTATGGATTTGAAGATTTGGATGTTCAGGGGAGAAAGTTGGTGAACTCTGATAAAGTACAATGTCCATTCATAAGAGTCTCAGCTTCAAGAAGATATGAAGAGGTGGAGGAGCTACATCACCTGTAGAGGGGGATCAAAGGAGTCTGTATAAACATCATCATACTCAAATCCTTTTGGAGGAGAGTATGATGAGATTTTTATCTAACAATTTTTTCTTTTTTGCAGGTACAAATGCTGCAGCTATGTTTTGGATCTCGAGGGAACTTTTTATGGTGGTATTAGTGCTTTGCACTCAGCCCAGAGAAGGAAACTCAAATCCAAACATAGCTACAGAAGAAAATCAAAAATTTCTCAAGCCACTGAAGGTTTTCAGCAAATCTAAGGTCACAACAGGAGCTTTAAAGCCCAGAATGTCTAATTGAAATGGGTTACCTGATCTTGGCTATGTCAGCAGCAGGGGGTACACTTATTAGAGGGGATAGGAGCATGGAGTGCATGTAGAAGGAAGGATCAGGTGGAGGAGCATTTCAGCAGAACAAGCAGGGTCCAGATTCTTAATCTGGTTTTGAGCAGCAGGGCATTTTAAGGGATAGGGAGTAATATGGGAGTTCAGGGGTTGGAAGGAAGGGGTCTAATATGGGGATCCACAGCAAGAGAGGGAGTAGTAGACATACATTGGGATTCAGGGAGCCAGGCAGGTGCTAGAGGAAAAGGAATGGTGACAGAAAATGAAAAGGTGAGGAAAAATGAAGTGCAGCAGCATAGCAGCTGCAAGTTATCTGTATGGCCTCAAGAAGTACAGGATACCTTATCATATGATTTGGTGTTGTCTGAACGCAGTAGAGGGATGATATTAGGGTGCAAGGAGCAGGTAATGAGGAAGGGTAAGGAGATAGGCAGAAAAACAGAATATACTCCAAGAGAAGATGGGGAACAAAGATGCTACTATGATGAACATCATGCTCAAATCCTGTTGGAAGAGAGCATGATGAAGCTTATTTCTAACAAAGTGTTCTTTTTTGCAGGAACAGTCTCTAGGCCCTATTGTTCACTGAAGTTCTTACTAGTGGTATTGGTGATTTTCACCCAACCTAGTGGAATGAAGGTAGAAATAGGATACAACCTAGAGGAACCAGGGTACAAAATTCAGACATCAAGCAACAGGACATATAGATCATTATGGCACATTAAGTCAGGGGTGCACAGCATAAACAAATTCACAAAGAAAGGAAAACTACAAGCAATCGAGAAAAGAAGCACTCAAATGGTTGGGGTCACACCTGAACACACATTGTGGACAGTTGAGGTACATAAGATCAACTAGATGAAACAATCGTGGACATCATACAGTGGGAAGTGGTTAGCAGATCTTCAGTTTACATGGATTTTACACGACCTTATGAGGAGCTTGCTGCTGGTGGTATTAGTACTTTGTACTCAGTCCAGCACAAGTGAATTATGGGGGAGTGTAATTACAGTTCAGGAAGTCATAGGTACTCAGTCATTAAGTTGGTACTGTTCTCGACTTTTGGACTATAGCAGAAGAAACATTCAGGAAATGGAGCTCATGCAATGCTCGCTGCAACTGAAATGGACAAGGCAAGGCACAGGGCAACCTTGATTAGGTTTTTCAAACAAGAAGGGATCAACAAGGAAAAAGAATACAGCACATCAACACAACAGAAAATGCAAAGAAGGAATTCAGAAGTGGAAATCAAGCAGACATATCATAATGGCAGAGGAAAACTACAACAAAGTAGAGGCAGATGGATGCGAAAAGCTGGAACACTGTTACATTGGTAATGATCTCAGAAGGACATTTTGGCACTCACCCTTGATCTGGATATCATTTACAAATATGGCTAGATTAGTTACACATTTTGTGATGCCAATGTTGAATTCACTACTCAATATTGGTAATAGGATTAATGTAATCTTCATTTGTTATTATTTTCATAGCTTAAGACCTCCTGACAAATTCATTGTATTCTTTTGATTTTATGAATAAAACCTAGCCCTAGGCCATGCCTAGTGGATTGCTTAAAAAAAATCTTGAACCCTATTTTTAGGGTAAGTAAAAAGATTCAACTAAAATAGACGGATTTGGTGAGTAATAGAGAAAATATAGATGGACAATAACATAAAACAAATAGAAATTGAACCAAATCTGGTCCGAATCAAAATCTAAAACCCTAACTGAAAAATACGAAAAAAATTGTACTCACAAAGGTTAGGATGAACACACATGGAAGTAACCAAAATGTAAGAGATTTTGAACCAGATCTGGTTCGAATCTCTCGAGATCAACTTGCCATTTGAGGCAAAGCAGTCAAGTAATATAAAAACTGAGTCGCTAATAAAGAAGTAAGTCCAGATATGGTAAGGAATCAAGAAATGATTCCATTTCTAGGTAGGAATCACAGGGAAATGGTGACAGCGGGTTAGGGTTTGAGAGGGAAAAGGGGAGAGATGAGAGTGTTTGAGGGCGGCGGAAATGGGATAATGGGATTAGGGTTAGGTTTGGTTAAATTAAAAAAGGCGGATGTAATATGGATCGTTGATCTTAGAGATCAACGGTCCTGATTTAAGGGGTTTCTGGGTCGGGTGGTTTAATTGGGCAGGGGTAATTAGGATCTTGTGTTTTGGGCTGGTGTTTAAGTAGTTGGGGTGGGTTATATAATTGGGCTAGGTCAAAAAATTAATTAAGAAAAAGGGTCAGATTTTAAATACCCAATTAAATCAGTAAATAATTTATAAAAATAATCAATAAATAGTAAAAATATCGTTTATGCATGAAAAAAATGATTTAAAACAGTTTCTTAACATTATAAAAATATAGAATGTCATTTTTATGTAAATAATGTAATTATGCATATATATGGGCTATTATTGCAAAATATGCAATTCTAGCCTTAAAAATATAAATGTAATTATGAAAATGCAATTAAAATATTTAAGCACTATATGGGCATAAATAATAAATTTATATGATTAAATAATCATAAAAACAATATGAAGGATAATTATTGGATATTTGTATAATAAAAAATGTAGAAATAAATTGATTTAAAGCCTTTAAAATTATAGAAAAATTTAAAAAACATTTATGCATGTTTGTAAATCTAATAATAATGCATGTGAAATATTTTAAAAATATATATGCATGTTTAAAATATATGAGGAAAAAATTCGGTATCAACAACTTTTATTTATTTGTAGAAAATGAAGTATGAAATTCCTAGGTTTGGCATGGTCCAGAATATCACACTCTGCTGATTGATTGGTTGAATGACCTAGCACCATGTGGCAGAAACCACGTAAGAAGAGTGTTGGGTAACTTGTCGTCTTTGCTGAACATTCGGCCAAACAGAGAATTAATTGAGGCAGCCACTATGTTCTGGGATGAAAAGAGAGCTATTTTTCAATTTGGCAATATAGAAATGACTTCTCTTCTAGAAGAGATAGGGGGTTTTGCCAAACTGCCATGGAATAGTTCGGGTCTGTTGGTGCTAGAAAATCATACTTCACGCGGTTTTCTGAAAATGCTAGGGTTCAAGAAGAACGACAAGTTGGTTTGCTTGAAGAAATCCTACATCCCTTTTGATTTTCTCTACGAGAGGTATGGGCACAACAAGTCTTACTGCTTGCATTACAAGGAGTTAGCTATTTCCTCTTTGGGATGGGTCTACCACCGAGTTTATTCCTTCACAATTTGTTTCTTGGGTTTGCTAATCTTTCCAATGCAAGGAGGGAAAATTTACACCCGCTTGGCCATGGTCGCTACGACCGTGATGGAAGGTATCGAAGGCTAGAAATACACCATCATCCCTATAATACTAGCTAAGATGTACCGAGCCTTGGATCAGTGCAAATATGGGTTTCGACACTTCGGGGGTTGTAATATTCTACTAAAAGTTTGGCTGCTAGAGCATTTTTAGAGGGAAAATTACTGCCAGGAGCTCTTGTGTAGACAATTGAATGACTACATCACCAGTCATCATCAAAATAAGATGATGTTTGTTCCAGATATGTTTGCAAAGCCTGGGAATGCTGAAAGTTGGGTACGTTTCTTCAGTAATTTGACGGACGAACAAGTGCATTGGTTGTTCGAGTGGTTTCCTAGTAGAGAGTTTATCATCAGGTCCAAAGGGACCAGTCATTTGGTTCTGATCGGGTTGTGAGGCATTTACCCTTACTCTCCTATAAGGGTAATGAGGCAAGCTGGGAGGAAGCAGGTCATACCTCGGGTTTTCAACATGGTTCAATATAAGGCAGACTTCAAAGGAGATATTATTCCATTAAAATTCGAGGCCCAACTGATAGCATCCTAGGAAGCTCAAATCTATTCAAGAACAAGGATGAAGCTTTGCAATCTCAAAGAGGGCCTTTAACAAGATCTCAAGCTAAAAAGTTGCAAAACACGGTCATTGGATTTCAGGAACAATCAAAGAAGTTGTTATTTGGGAAGAAGAGATTAAGGATAAAGGATATGAGTTACCTAGGTGTTATAATTATTTTATGGACCAAATTCATGTCCAATAAGAGGTGGATTAGATCCCAAGAAACATCCTCTGAAGAAGGTCTAAATCAGGCTACTATTGGACCAATTTAGCACCTAAAATGTGTCCAAACTTGCGGCCCATGAAGTCTTACATAAAGCCACATGTTTATAGCATAAAAAGGATGTACTTGATGTCCAAGAATGGTACAATAGTCGCGCTAGATGTTGAGTGCAAGTTGGTGCCAAGTTGCTTGCAAATTTCCTTCAAGATTTCCAAGATTTTCAAGATTCTATCCAAGATTGGTTTGGGACTTATTTCCATATATTATGGGATTATATTTATTGCTTTCCTAGTTAGTTAAGGTTATGTTTTCCTTTTACTAAGATCTTTGAAATTATTTTCCAAGAATGACTTGGTTTTTGCTTCCTAGTATTTTCCTTTTCCTAAGGTAGTTAGACTTGTCGTCCAAAGTAGTTTAGGGCTTTATTTCCTTGTTTTTAGGTATAATTTCGTGACCCCCTCTCTATATAAAGGGGTGTATTTTTGTTTTTAGAGGTAGATTATTCAAATTATTATCAATAAAAATTATGAGATTTTTCTTGCACTTTTGTATGTGGCTACTCTTGGATTTATTTTTCAACCTTCATGACTCAACTTAAGGTGGTAAGATTAAACCCTATTCAAGATCTTAGATCACTTCTAGGTATTCAAAAAAGGTGATAACTTTAGGCTTATTGTTGTTATTGTTATTTTAAAGGGTCGGGTTTTATAATCTATCTCTTGTTTTTAAGTCTCTACCAAAGGCGATTAGTTCTTTGTTAGCTAACTGTTGTTGTTAGGATTCAACTTCAAGAATAGACTTCTTGAATTCAAGAAACTCTTTCTTGAATTCAATCTATCTTTAATTTCTGTCTTCTTTTTTGTTTCTTTATTTTCTTTTAGCTTCCGCATATTTCTTGATTTTTCTTGTTTTTCTTTACTAATTCTTGAATTCCATATCGTGTTGTTATCACCAGCACATGTGGAACCAAAAGATCATTGTAGATAGGAGAGACTATTGAACCAAACAGGTACCACGCCGGTCATATGTACTACTACCTCTCATGGTTGGAGGACAACATAATCGGGGACGCCAAATTGGGGGTCAATATGAATGACAGAATCATAGATGAGGTGGTTGAGGCTCAGGTGAAGTACAAGAGGCTACGTAAAAGAGTGTTCGAATCTGATGCAAAGCTTCTGGAACAACATAAAGTGGATATGAAGGCAGTCAAAGAATGGAAGGAGATTGCGAACAAATCGACAGAGAGGTTGGAGCACCTAGAGCAAGGGTTGATGGAGCTGGAGGGGAAGATGAGAAAGAGCCTTTGGAATTGTCAATGTATGGGCTACAACGAGGGAGGGACGATGGCAATGGCTTACTTGCTACTCGATATGCGTGACCTGGAAAGTGTGGTTGATAGAGTCAAAAGGGCGAAGCATGGATAAGGTCCTTCTAGGACCAAATAGATTAGGAGAAAATGTTGTTTATTGCTTTTTAGTTAGATTTCGTTAGATTTCGATGTAATAAGGCTTCATGCCACCAGCGATTTCATATTATTATTTTGTTTTAGTAAAGATTGATTTGATTTATTTTCGCATTAATGGAATGAAACAAACTTGGCATAAAATTTTCTCCAAGTCTATGTGTCGCTTAGGCCTACCTCAGGCATAATGAGGTCTCCAAATTAGGACACGACATGAATTATTATATGACCTTATGTGTTACTTGCTTAAATACCACAAACACTCTTTCATTTCGTCTTACTGACTTAGTTACCTTTTGTTTTTCTTTCTTTTGATTATTCTCATTCCCAAAGGTTGGTTCGTGCACTCTAACATCTTCAGCATACCACACCAGATCCAAAGGTCCTCCACCTCATCCTCCACCTAGTGACCCTGAAAGCAAAAGAAAAAGCAAAGGCAAGATGGACGATTTGAGTGGTATTCGAAAAGACAACACTACCATAGTAGAAAATGTTAAAACCTTAGATGGAAGAAGTACGCCAAGATAAAATGAGTTGGTTCTACGGTTGGAGCAGAAAATTTTGGAGATATAAGGTGAGCTTGCGCAGGTCTAAAATCTCGCAAACCTCTCCCTTACTATGAATGTCCCAGACATCAACCATCAGAACCCACCACCCAAACACACAAACCCAAAATCCACCACCCTTAGCTCCACAAAATCCTCCTGCAATGCACCAATATCACAACCCACACCCCCTCAAAACCTTAGGCCTCCACTGTTACAAACCCCTCAACAACATCACCATCGCACGACCTACTATCCGCAAACAACTATCTATTATACCCCTCAGAACGTGCCATAACCTACCCCCGATCCACCTCAGACCTCGATTAATGATCACCCATATACTCAAGTTCCAGGAACATGACAAAGCAACCCAATATACGTGGAGACTCTACCACACACCCCACATCAAACACTGTACATACCCAAACCAATCGAGATGGACCTGCTTATCCAGAATATGGCTGAAGAGCTAAAGAAGTTGATAGGAAGAGTTCAGAGTGCTGAGGGTGGAAAAGGTGTTGAAGACTTGAATTATAAAGACTTGTGTATCCAGCAAGACATGGAACTACCAGAGGGTCACAAACTTCTAAAGTTTGAGATGTTCGATGGCACCAGTGATCCTAAGGTGGATTTAAGAACCTACTGCGATAAGCTTGTAGGAGGGGGCAATAACGAAAAAATCCGCATGAAGCTATTCATGCGGAGTCTCACTGGGGATGCTTTATCCTGGTACATTATTCAGAATCCAAAGAAGTGGGAAAACTGGGTAAGTATGGGATCTGACTTCATGGATAGATTCAGGTTCAACACAGAAAATGCACCAGATGTTTTCTATATCCAGAACCTCAAGAAGAAGCCAACAGAAATATTCTGTGAGTATGCTACTTTTTAGAGATCAGAGGCCTCCTAGGTGAGGCTTCCACTAGAAGAGGAACAAATGAACAAATTCCTTGTCAAAGCTCAGGATCCACAGTACTATGAAAGATTGATGGTTATAGAGAATCACAAGTTCTCCGACATCATCAAACTGGGAGAAAGAATAGAAGAGGGAATCAAAAGATGTATGGTGACTAATTTTGAGGCACTGCAAGAAATCAATAAAGCCTTATAGTCTGGGGGAATTTCTAAAAAGAAGGAATTGGGTACTGTGATGGTAGCCCAGGGCCCTAAGTCTCCCCTTACCTATCAGACACCTCCACCAACATATTAACCCTCACTTCCAAAATACCATTACCCCGCCACCACCTACCATACCTACAATACCAAGCCTACATATTACCAATCATCTCCTTCCGCTCGTCAAAACTACACGAAACCACGATAAAAATTTGAGCGCAGAACTCCCGACAATACACCCCTATCTCCGAACCCATATCCCAACTATATGAGAGACTGAAGGTCGCTGATTATGTCACTCCTATTCCTGCAGCTGCTATTGAAAATCCTTCTCAGTCGGTCAACCCCAAAAATACTTGTGTCTATCACTCTGGTATGAAGGGACATACTATCGAGAAATGCCGCATAATGAAAGATAAGATCTAGACACTAATTGACACCAAGGTTATACATGCGAAGGAGTCCGCACCGAATGTCCGTAATAACCCTCTTCATGATCATAGGGGTGAGGGAGTGAATGTAATTGAAACTGATGAAAAATGGGACCATGAAAGATCCATTAGGCTTATTCGAGAGGGGGATGCTCCCAAAACATCTCCTGTCACCCCTCTCGCTGATTGTGATATAGACCAAGGCACCATTCGAGGTCAAGGTAGCTACGCCCTTCACTGTGATGGTAGCTCCAACGCCATCCTACAAGTCTGATGTTGTTCCGTGGGATTCTGTGGCGAAGGCAAGGAGAAAAGAAAGGGTAAAGATAGAAGAGACAGGTACTGCACAAGGGATGACCAGAACCGACAGAGTTTACAGGCCAAAAAATCTTGGAGGAACGAGTAAAGAGACCTCACCAAAACCACCTACTCTGGAGACATGTACTGATGATCTATGGAGGAAGGTACATGCGAGGGAATACTCTGTTCTCAATCACTTAAACAAGACTCCCACCCAAATATCCATCTTGTCACTGTGGCAAAAATCAGATACACATAAGAATGCCTTGATGAAGGTGTTAAGTGAAGCTTATGTACCTACCGGTATCACTAGTGGAGAGATGGCAAACATTGTGGAGCAGGTGCTGGAGAGTCATAAGATTACTTTCCACAAAGATGAGTTGCCGCCAGAAGAACTTAGTCATCACAAAGCATTGCACATCACTGTGCAATATGAAGACAAGTTCATTGCTAGGGTTCTGATCGACGGGGGGTTCAAGTCTGATTATATGCACGCAGACTACTCTGAAAAGATTGGGTATATGCCTGCATGAGATATGGAAGGGAAGTATGAACGTGAAAGCATTTGATCCATCTCATAGAGCTACTATTGGTGAGATCAACTGGATCTAATCTAAATAAAATTTAGTGCAGTGAGACCAAAGGACAGGGGAAATTGAGAAAGGACAGGGGAAATCGTGAACACTGAACCTCACGTCATATCTTGTGCTTTTTTGCATGGGCTGTCATGTATCCTCCTTTTGTCGCACCTTAGCGCATTACGCAGGCGACTCTTCTATGCAACAAAAGTATGGCAAAGTTGGGAGTTGGGGACCAAATGTGTGCTCGATCAGTGAGAAAGGTTGATCCTACTGAATCTCAATGTTGCACATGTGGTGGGCGCCCTTAGTTTGACTTATGACTAGAACGCCATAAAGTGTTTGTTAAAGAATATTGCAAGCAGCAAATTTTTTTCTATTGGTCCAAACCAAAAAGAAGTTTAAATGGGCTAAGCAACAATTATCAGTAACTGCACATCCCTTGAGATTTTATTTCTTTAATGCGCTGAATTGTATTGGTATTAATTGCTCGTTCAATACTAATGAAGTGAAGAATTTCATCAACCAAGCAATCTTCGACAGATCTTTCCAGTTTCCTACTTCTGCAGTTTATATATTGCGCAATAATGGTTTTGTTTCAAGTAGAGGTAGAATCTGCTTGTATGGGCCATACCATAAGACAGAGGGGCAGGGATAAGGGAGGCCTTTATTGTGATCAAGAGAAGTTTCATTCATGATCAATTCGAACTGCTGCTAACTCTTCTTAATGATTAAGTAAATTATAAGGAAATCTTTATTAGCCTACCTCCAAATATGCTATTTCAATCCTCGGAT
Organism: Nicotiana tabacum; assembly: GCF_000715075.1. NCBI lineage: Eukaryota > Viridiplantae > Streptophyta > Magnoliopsida > Solanales > Solanaceae > Nicotiana > Nicotiana tabacum. The sequence continues at coordinate 120,690,494 of NC_134082.1, forward strand.
TAAAGAAAGCAATTAGAGACAAGAGTTAGGCAATGCATAGCCAGAGTTGTACTAAAAACTTCATTAATATAATAAACTATCTTAACTTTTATTTTGTGATTATGCTTATTGATCTCCGAACGCGAAATTTGTCGGGACATCAAGCTAATCAAATCAATAAGATTAGTGGAATGTGTATCGTAGCTATTGATTGGCAAACCTTGCAATCAACTTATTCCTATGCCGGGATCTTTACACAAATAGTCGATCATATACATTATTTACTTTTTCTAGCAATATATATAGTTTATACATAATTATACACATAAAATTCAAAAATTATGTATATGTTATATCTTCACCAGTTATTTTTAGTTTAAGCGGTTGAATGAGACGCTATTTGGGTTAATTCTTCTATTCCTTATGAGTTTAGAGAATTCAACTTGCTACACTTTATTGATGCATCTTTTGGTCTATCATAAGCAACCAAGTGAAAGTAAATTTTCCTCTTTCTATTTAATAGAAACTAGTATATATGTCCGCGCTTTGCGCTGTCATAAAAGATATCAAATATGAAAAAAATAATTAAATATGGATACTAAAGTTCTAGCACAATACTTATGTTTGTGAAATAGCCTATCAATTAAAACCTATTCAGATGAACTTTTACAACTTCACTTCTTTTGGTCAAGTGTCTAATTTTATAATAATGCTCCAAGTACATAAATTATGCTCTAGAATAAAGCTTCTCTGTGTATTACATTTACTTCCCTTTTTAAAATTTTAAGAGAATTTTCCTATTTCTTAATGGACATTTAGGGTTTTTATTTCATTTTCTTAGAAAAAGATTACTCCTTCGATAAGTTTGAATTATCATAATCCATGTAGTTTTCTATTCATAATATGTGCGCCCAAATCCTAATTTTTAATAATAATTTTTAATCTCTATTTGCAATGTCTCATAAGGCTAAAGTTCTACAGATTATACTATTGATTATAGCGAGGACACATTGACATTTACTTTATTTAAAATGCAACTCCTCTCGCAAACATTTGAATAGGATGTCACAAACGAAGTTTCTTCGTCTTTCTTTAATCAGTAGTTGAGAGTGAAAGCATTGCAATTTAAGAAAATCTTTTTAAAAAAACTAGTAAAAGAAAGGAAAATAATTATCGTTATTATATACTAAAGAATAAATAAACACTGATATATACCTAAAATATTACTATAGTACAATCTTGTAAATTGGAATAAAAAAGAGCACCGAAGGGTATAAAATGCTAAATGGGAAACAATCACCAAACTCTTCTGATACGATGGAACTATACTTCAGTAAATTTAAGTATTTTCTGAAAAAATCTATTTTAAACAACATTTGTATATAGATTGATATAGTTCTCAATCTTAGCAACTAACAAACAAATATTCTTATACTATCTAGTAAAATACATTAAAGATATCAAAGTATCCAAGCTATTTATATACTCTAACATAGAGAAAGTAAGATGTATAAATTTTCAAAAAAATATATATTACAATTGAAACCTGAAATTATAATACCTTGATACTTGCTTTCACTTCAAGAAAACTCAAATCTATTAGAAACCAAAAAAGATATTCTACTTCTATATACAAAAAAACAGAATGAAACAAAAAAAGGAAGAGAACAATATCAATTAAAAACTATAATAATCTGCTAAAAATAATATATTAATGGATCACTAAAAATAAAAACATGACAAAAGAATTATATCCGCCAAATCAGAAAAATAGAAGAGAAAAAACGACATGCGAAAACAATTATTATCAGGAAATCAATACATCAAAGTAGGGTAAATGGTATTACATTCAAAGTAACAACCTTCTATAGGACAAATATTACAAAAAGATAAAGAGCAAAAAAGAAATTCCAAAAGTACCTGACGCCAATAGGAATGACAACATTAGTAGAGAGCAGAAGGACTATTTGAAGGAGACGGACTCTTGAGTGGCATATTTATTTCATTAAATTAGAGAAAAACATGGTCTTAAAGGTTATAATAATGATAGGTACTAAATAGGGTGGTAAACATTGAGTAATTACAAAGATAAGTAACGTACCTTTAGGAGTTGTAATATAATCAATATTAATTGTAATAATTGTAATACATTTAATAGTAAAAAGTCCATTGAATGGGAAAATATTTTTGAACACAGAAAAGCCAAAAAAATGAGAAAAAAGATAAATGGCAATCCTAATCAAAGAGATGTGCCAACTCATTTCCTATTTTCCCAACTTTATATATATATATATATATATATATATATATATATATATATAGATGTAGATATAGATAGATGGTCTTTTGAGGAGGCCCAATAAGCTTGCTAATAGAAATCCAATATGATATAGCTTTGAATCAGTGGGAATTGGAATTGTAGCTAAATGAACAATAATGACATTTTATTATGGTTGATGGTGGCTAACATACAATTATTATTTTTATTTTTTAAGAATCACGGGATAAAATCCAACTTTATAAATGTTAATCATGTTGTTCACCTCCATTATCTTATTACCAATTTATCATACCTATTTTGGGCGTGGTGGAGGACAAAGTACGCTCAAGATGTTTAACAATCAAACAAAAAGAGAAAAGACAGGCTTCTCTAAATACACAAAAAATGCTGAGAGCTTAACTGCTTAAGGAACGCGGAGGTAAATGAGGAAGCAATGTTGGTTTCTTTCATCGATTTCTTTTAGATTTTGCCGAGTCCTTAATTATTTTTAGTTTTTTTGCCAGAAGGGAGGTTAGCTAGGGGATCGAGTGGGTTGAAGAAGAAGTTCTAGACGTATTAGCGTGTGCAGAACATATGAGCTTTGCCTCTATAGTTTTGAGCTTAACCTGTTTTTCTCCTTCAGTCTTCACCAGAAAAAGAAAAATACAATGTATCGTATTGTACTGTACTCTATTGTATTGTTTGATTAATATAATGTTTGAATAAATTATATCGTTTGTCGTCGTTTCATGATGTCAACACTTACAATATAAAGAATAAACTTGCAACATTACTAAGAAAAAATAGGATACGGGGTAGAATCATTATATAAAAAAGTAGGATATTAATTAATAATAAAGAAAGGCAAGATGCGAGGGAAAAAGAAAAGAAACGACGCCACCACACCAGATATGTCGTTTCATAAAGTAGCACTTTTTTCGTTACATAATGATGAATTTAATGACACGATTCAATAAAATTAAAGTAACAATAAAAACAAATATTATATTAGTGACATTGCAAAAAATTATATTGTATATTATATTTGTAACAATAATTTTGGAAACATCTTCCCAAGATTACAGATTCCTTCCATTTCCTTTTATAATATAGTAGTAACTTATATAATAAAAAAACTAAAAACTTTGGTAAGATTTGTGTGAGTAAAAATTCACTTTATCCCCTTAATCTTTAAGGATAGGGAAACAAACTTTTTGATGGGAACGATAACTATTAACTCCCTTATATAATATTTTCCGGTAAGACTTAGAATTTTAACACCAAAGAAAGTATAATTATCTTCTTCTTTTTTTCTCTTTAAGATTTTTTTAATCTAAAGTCATAGAAAGCATCCGACAAAATTCCCAAATGCATGCTAATCACTTTTTTGGAAGTTTTAATGTGTATGTATACGGATAAAGTCGCAGAGTTCGATTTTATGATCATTATGATATTTTATAGCCCGTCTCCAGAAGGCTCGAGGCACCACTCGAGGTTCGACCTCAAGGATTCCCTATGCTCGATCTTGGGGCAGCGCAAATCAGGGGCTATCATGGACAAGTGGAAAATTCCCAAGGCACGTGGTCAAAGCTGATAACGTCTGCAAGAATAGTACAAAGTCCTTACTGGACCATTAAGTAGTTGTACCAGCTATGGGATTCCCCCTCCTATATAAAAAAAAGGGGACCCTTGTTATTTCTTGCACACAGAATATTGAATACAAGAACAAGAACATTCTCTGCTCTTCAACTTAAACATTTTCTATTGTTGCTCCCTTGATTTTATTGCTTATATTTATTGCGTTTTATTGGTTGTTCTTCATTTATTACTTATCATTGATCATAAAGAGCCATCACCAAGGTCCTTAGAACTATTAGTTCTTCACTGACCATCCCCAGTCTGGCACTTTAGCTTGACCTCGAGGCCCAGCGAAGGCCAGCTCGAGACCCCGATTCACGGCCATTCGGTTTGCATAACATACTATCCTCACGTTCTTATATCATTTTCTTTACTCACACTTAGCATCTATCGCTTAACAACTAGTGTTAAAATAAATTACGTATTTTTAGAACCACAAAATCAAATATAATTGTAATTACCATTTTCAAGGTAAATAGTTTGGCACCCACCGTGGGGCTAAAAATAATAGTGATTGTTTTTGTGTTGGTTTATTGAAAACACAAGTTATTCTTCACACTTTTTCTTGTCCAAGAATTTTTGATTTCAGGTCAAAATGTCTAACTCAGTGAATGCACATGAAAACAACTGTCCTGAGGACCATGGGGAGAATGGTGTAGTTGTTCCATGTGCTGGTGTACCATTGCGAAACCTTGAGGACGCACCAGAGCCAATCCCCGTGGGTGTGGGATCACACAACACCAAACACGTTGATATAAACTCCCACATTAACAGAAGTATACGCCAAGAAAACCAACAGGAAGCTCAGAAAACTCCAGCCCGAGAGGAAAGAGAGGCAGACACGAGGAATGGAACAGGAAAACCCCAGCACATCTTTCATATGATCATTGGGGGGAGAGACGTTCCTCAAGGACCCGTGATCAAGCGGACAAAAGTCTCCACTGTAACAGAAGGGAAAATTCGGGGCCGCATGCCCAAGGACATCCTTGCATTCAGTGAAGAGGACTTCGAGACCTTATCTTATCCACATAACAATTGTTGGTAATTTTATTTCTCTTGAATAACATTCAAATTAAACGTGTACTCGTGGATCCAGGTAGCTCGGCCAACGTAATCAGGTCGAGGGTGGTAGAACAACTCTAACTACTCGATCAAATCATACCTACCTCCCGAGTCCTCAATGGCTTCAACATAGCCGACGAAGCAACGAAGAGGGAGATCACCCTCCCGATCAACATGTTTGGTACAGTTTGAAGTTCCAAATTTCATGTCATCGAAAGTGACATGAGGTACGATGCATTGCTTAGAAGGCCATGGATACACAACATGAGGGCAGTACCGTCAACTCTTCATCAGATGATGAAGTTCCCAACAAAAGACGGTATAAAAATGGTATATGGGGAACAACATGCGGCGAAGGAGATGTTCGCGGTTCACAGGGAGGCACCAGCTTCCATACCCTTCACTTCGGAGGAGCCCGAGGGCAAACAGACACCCGAGGACGATGAAGAAGACTTCCTCGCTCCCCGAACCTTCGTTGCCCTCGAAGAATCGGATGCAACAAAATCAACAATTGAAGAACTGGAGCAAGCTGTTTTGATCGAGCATCTCCCAGATCGGAAGGTATACCTGGGAACGGAATTAACCTCTAAACTCAGGAAAAAACTCATTCAATTTCTTATCAATAACATCGATTGCTTTGCTTGGTCCCATTTAGATATGACAGGGATCCCGCTGGAAATAATCACCCATCGACTAAGTGTTGACCCAAGGTTCAGACCGGTGAAGCAAAAATGGAGACCTCAGTCCGAGGTAAAACACGCGTTCACCAAGGACGAGGTAACAAAACTCCTCAAAATAGGGTCTATTAGGGAGGTAAAATATCCCGAATTGTTGGCCAATGTGGTGGTAGTTCCCAAAAAGGGGAATAAGTTAAGAATGTGCGCAGATTATAAAGACTTAAATAGAGCATGCCCCAAAGATTCATTCCCGTTGCCCAACATCAACCGCTTAATTGATGCCATGGCCGTCCACGAGATCCTCACCTTTCTTGACGCCTACTCGGGTTATAATCAAATTCAGATGAACCCCGAGGATAGGGAAAAAACTTCATTCATCACGAAGTACGGTACGTACTATTAAAATGTGATGCCCTTCGGGCTAAAAAACGCGGGAGCCACGTACCAATGCCTAGTTAATAAGATGTTCGAACATCAAATAAGCAAATCCATGAAAGTTTACATTGATGATATGCTAGTTAAGTCCCTGTGCGCATATGACCATTTGACTCATTTGCAGGAGACATTTGACATCCTCAGAAGCTACAACATGAAATTCAATATCGAGAAATGTGCCTTCGGAGTGGGTTCGGGCAAATTCTTAGGCTTTATGGTGTCAAACAAGGGGATTTAGATCAACCCCGAAAAAATCAAAGCCATTGAAGAAATCACAGTGGTAAACAATGTGAAGGCCGTGCAACGGCTGACCGGGTGGATAGCAGCCTTGGGTCGATTCATATAGAGGTCATCAAACATGAGTCATCATTTCTTCTCATTGCAGGTAATGGGAACTTCGAGGTTCGAGAAGACAGGATGCAAAGATACTTAGACAAAATTCAAGTCACATTGCACCGCTTCAAAGAATGAACTCTGGTTCACATACCTCGGGAGCAGAATAGCGAGGCCGATGCCCTCACAAACCTTGGATCGTCTGTCGAGGAAGATGACATACTCCCCGGGGCTGTTGTTCAGCTATCCAAATCAGTGATCGAAGAAGGCCATGCCAAGATCAACTCCACTAGCCTGACATGGGATTGGAGAAATAAATATATTGATTATTTGAGAAGTGGGAACTACCCGCAGACCCAAAAGAGTCGAGGGACATGGGAACCAAAGCAACCCGGTGCTCGCTCGACAAAAATGGAACTCTATATTGAAGAACCTTTGATGGGCCCCTAGCAGTATGCCTAGGACCGCGGGACACAAATTATGTACTCCGAGAAATCCACGAGGGCACCTACGGAAATTACTCCGGTGCCGATTCCTTAGTCCGAAAGGTGATCAGAGTAGGCTAGTATTGGGATAACATGGAGAAGGACACCAAAGAATTCGTCAAAAAATGCGACAAAATGCCATAGATTTGCACCAACGATTCACCAACCCGGTGAACAACTACATTCAATCTTTTCACCATGGTCGTTCATAAAGTGGGGGATGGACATCGCCGGACCCCTACCAACGGCACCAGGTAAAGCTAGATTTATTTTATTTATGATTGACTACTTCTCAAAATGGGTGGAAGCACAGGCCTTCGAGAAGATAAGAGAAAAAGAAGTCATTAACTTTATCTGGGACCATATCATGTGTCGATTCGGGATTCCCTCCGAGATAATATATGATAACGGGAAGCAGTTCATCAGAAGCAAAGTAACAAAGTTCCTCGAGGACCATAAAATCAAAAGGATCTTGTCAACACCCTACCACCCATGTGCAAACGTTCAGGCTGAGCCCATAAACAAGACCATCATTCAAAACTTGAAAAAGAAGTTAGAAAATGCGAAAGGAAAATGGAGAGAAATGTTGCCCGAGGTGCTATGGGCATATCGAACAACTCCAAAATCGAGCACGGGAGAGACACCTTTCTCTCTGGTATATGGCTCCGAGGCTTTGATACCGGTCGAGGTCGGAGAGCCAAGTGCCAGATTTTGACATGCCACCGAGAGCTCAAACAACAAGGCCATGACTAAAAGCGAGAAGCTTCACTGGTCCGAATGGCCGCCCAAAAACAAAGAATCGAAAGGTACTATAATAGGATAGCAAATCTCCGGCATTTGGAGTCAGGGACTTAGTCCTAAGGAAAGTTACCCTAAACACTCGAAACCCTAATGAAGGGAAGGACCGTACCGCGTCCTCGAAGTGATCGGCAGAGGGCCCTACAAGTTCGGTACCATAGAAAGCGAACAGCTTCCAAGCAATTGGAACATATCAATGCTCAAATGCTATTACTGCTAAGGTGTCCGATGGAAGACACCGAAACATCCTCTGACTCAAAGACCTTGGGTTTTAAAGCATGCATTGCACTCTTTTCCTTCGATCGGATTTTATCCCAAAAAGGGTTTTACCGGCAAGGTTTTTAACGAGGCTACATCTATATGCTACTTAAGGTGGACTCAACAAGTATTCAAGACTTCTCTCCAATCACCCTCGAATACTGGGAGGCATCCCCCCGAGAGATCGCCCCATCGGAGAGATCAAAATAAGCCAAAGAAGGTCCCGATAGGAAGATAGTGTATCGCGTCAAACGGTCAAATGAACTGTGCCCGCGTAGAATAATCGAACCCTCGACGGAGAAAACTATGTATACTTGTGCCAAGTAATTAAGGAATATTTTTTTACCATAAAAACACTTTGCGCTTTAAAGAAGTTTGCTATTTTCACAAGAAATGGCTCCAGGGCCAGAAATTTCCCGAACACTCGGGAACTGACATCAAAAACTTGAAGCCATAAGACCTCTGAGCTGGAAACTTCGAGCTCATAAGCCCTCAATGAGGCAACATCAAGTTTACAAGGAATGGCTCTAGAGCCAAAAACTTTCGACGTCTTGGGGACTGTCGCCGACTGTCAGCTCATTAAGCTATCAAAAACTCGAATCCATAAGATCCCAAACGCACAACCTCGAGCCTGAAAACCCTCCATGTGGCATTATCAATAGTGTAAGACCTCCATAAGGCAACCTCGAGCTCATAAGACCTCCATAAGGCAATACCAAATCTATAAGACCTCAAGCAAGGCGTGAATTATACTTGTGCCAAGTAACCTATCTGTAAGACCTCAAGTAAGGCATGTTCAAATTTATAAGACCTTACAAAAGGCATAATCCCGATCTTAAAGTCAAGGCTATATATTCAAACTTGTAAGACCCCTAAAAAGGCATACCCTCGTATAAACGCCGAGGGTATCTCACTCGGGGACTAAAAGGATGGCCAAACACAATGACTTCGGTCACAAGGCTCCAGCCAAACTAACGCAACTCGGGGATGCCCGACCATCGCCATAAAATCATAGCCTCAAATTACTTCGAGAATAGTTTGAAAAGAACCGGTTAATCAGGGTACCATCGACATAAGCAAAAGAGCTTCGATCATGTCAACTCCAAACAATGAAAAGGCTTCGAAACAATTTAGCCATCGAGCAAAACCTCCTGAGGTGCTCATTTATCATTACATAACGACTCACAATCGAGGTCCTTATCGAACCGTCGAAGAGTCGGACGAACATAAAAACTTCAAAAAGTCTTTAACGAGGGAAAAATAAAGCCATATTAGAGGTCATACCGACCCAACACGTAAGAGCCTAAGCGCCATCCTATATCAAAGGTTGCACCGACCCAATTCATAAGAGCCTAAGGACCAGCTTAAAAGAGCCTCAAGGCCGGATTAGAGGTCGCATCGACCCAATGCGTAACAGCCTAAGGGCTAACCCAAATAGCCTTTGGGCCGATATTTAGGCCTAAAGGTTGATGAACTAAAGTCAAAACTTGACTCGTGGACTAAGCCCCAAACGGTGAACTTTCCACCGTTACAAATCGTTCAGCAGTAGCAAGAACCTAAGGGTTTAATTTGAGGTCCAAAATTTTGGACCAATTGTCAACAAGCGTCACAGTTTATTCTTAAAAAGTGAAGGAAAAATGAGAAATGATGAAAAATGAAAGGCTTTTTACATATATATTGAAATTTCACAAGGGTGCATTTACAAGGCCTATGCCTAAAGTCCTTTCAAGGGAGAGAGCAAATAAAACCCTAATCTACCACCAAGGCTATTCCTTCGACGGTTCCCTCGTAAGTTTTGCCCTCAACAACTCCGTCCACGGCCCCCGGGTCTTCAATGGCACCCTTCCCCTTTAGGGATCTCTCCTTCATCTTCATCATCTTCCGAGCCACTGATCGTCTCACCTTCAGAAGCAAGAAGGGCTGCAGCCTCCTCTTCTAGGGTCTTCACCCTCTCGATCTCGGTAGACAAATCGATGCCCCCTATATGTATATCCTCGAGAGCCTGCCTCCGATATTCTAATCGGGCATGCTCCATGGCTCGGGTCAATTGCAACTCGGCCTCCTCGGACACCTTCCTGGCCTGGGCCTTTGCAGTAACAACATCCACTTTGTACGAGGATATGAGCACCTCGGCTTTAGCCCTGGCCCTGCATAGCACAACAACCAACTCAGTGTGAAGATCTTTATATTTATTACTCTTTGCCCTCGCATCATGAAGTTGATGTCCGACTGAGATCACCTTCCCCTAGAGGGTATCTCTCTCATAGGCTATCTCACTCACATACCGTTTGAGTTCGAGAATTTCAATATCTCTGGCTCGGAGCTCCTCTCTCATTAGGACATCTTTCTTCTCAAGCTGCAAAGATTGGCCCAAAGGTGTTAAAACACTAAAGTCGGGTAAGCATGTGGACAAAAACAAACAGAAACTATATAACTTGCTCAGTGAGATGAGTCCTCTCTCGAGACGCCACCTCCAAACAATCCTAAAGGCCACAGAATTCCTCCTGCTTCTTGGTAAAAAGAGCTCTAAGCTCGTCGGCTTCCGAGGTGAGCTTCCTGTGCTCACCCTCGTAGCGAGTCAACTCGGCTTGAAACCTGGCAAAGTTCTGATCATAAAGCACCTTGGGCTGGAATCGTTAAAGAAACAAAGTTAGAAAGACGACGATCAGGGCACCGAGCAAAATTTACAAAGAATTTCCTGCTCACAGAGCCTATCGATCTCACTGAAAATAAGTGAGGCATCGAGCTTAGGGTTTTTCTCGGGCATAGCAAGAAGCCTTTCAAACACATATTTATCTTTGATGGGTGCCCCCACATTGGAAGATTCTTTATTTTTACATATATATGTGGGATGGTCAGGTTTTTTACTCCCTCGGGTACTACCGAGGAATTATCTTTCTTTGCGCCTTCCACTCGGGGACTCCTTGATACTTTTGGAGTTAAGGCTGCTGAATCAGCCTTAGGTTCTTCCACTTTGGCCTTCTTGGATTTCGAAGGCTCAGTCGATGATTTCTTTCATTTTTTCTTCTCTTTGTCAGGTTTTGGGGTATCCACTTCCCCAAGCAGTGCTTCTCTCATCAAGGACGCCTCTCCCAGACCTGCGCAAATACAAAGTATAAACACATGGAATGAAGGCACAATCAGTGATATTTCTTCTGTGAGATTCAATTACAGTAGAAGTGAGGGCTCAGCGTGGTTCTTGGCCTCCCATCGAGACCTAAACAGGTCACGCCACACGTGCTTAACAAATGGGCAAGTCGAATCTATCCAGCTAACCCAGCCCGAGAGATCCTTAACCGCGTTAGGATACGCTACGGCAGCTGCATCAGCGAAGGAAGTTAGTTCATGGGGAAATTGATCCAAAGGGAAAAGAAAATACTTAATTAGCGTATCCACTTACGTTTTATGTTCCACCTTTCAGGGAACGGCATCTTCTCCACTGGAATCAAGTCATAGGTCCTAACTCGGACAAAACGGCTCATCCACCCTCTGTCCCTAACCTCGCTAGTGCAAGCAAGAAAGGCTTTCGAGGCCCGACATTAGAGCTTAATCAGGCCCCTACGGAAGAGTCGGGGACTGTACATTCTAATCAAGTGGTTGAGAGTGAAGGGAATCCCCTTAATCATGTTTGCAAAATATCTGATCATGTAAACAATATGCCAAAACGACAGATGAATTTGACCGAGAGTCACTCGATATCATTCGTAGAAGTAGAGGATCACATGATCTATTGAAGGCGAGGATAGCTCCACCAGGCCAAGGGTAAATGGATAGGTATACACACTAAGGAAGCCGACCTTGTATGTCATTATGTCCTCTCCCCGAGAAGGAATCTCCACTATCACTGCGTCCCCCCTGCGACAGTCAGTCTTCACCTTCTCGGCGTCTGCTACTAAACTAATATATCGGGACATGGGTTCACATCGTCCTGGCTTCGATGAAGGCTTGTCGAGCTTGAAATCAGAGGTAGTTTCGAAGGATCCTAGGATGCATTCATCAAGATGAGGGGGTACTGTTGCTTTTCCCTTAGACGAGCGTGAAGAAGGGAAGGCACATCTTCCTGAGGGACAGAGGTGGAAGTCTTCTCCATTCTTGTTAAAAGATTTCAGAGGAGAGAAGAAATTGTAATTAGAGAAAGAACACAAGAGAGAAGTAAGAAGAACTCTTTTGAAGGCTTAATGATACAATGAAAAATAAGGGGCGAAGAAAGAAGTATTTATAGAGGCTAATCATGTACATTGGAGCAGGTCAAAAGATCGCCAACCGCTATAATCAATTCAAAGTCTTTTTCAAGGGCTGTGAGGACGCAACCTTTAGACACCTTTTCAGTCACATCAATTGATTGATATAGCGTAATTGACGTCATGATGGAAGTATCGAAGATGCAAGAAGTCAAGACCGTTTCTTATTATTTTCACTCTAAGAAATGCGGGGACTATCTGTATACGGCTAAAATCGGAGAGTCCAATTTTATGATCATTATGACATTCCATAGCCCGTCTCCAGAAGGCTCGAGGCACTGCTCGAGGTTCGACCCCAAGGGTTCCCTATGCTCGATCAAGGGGCAGTCAAATTAGGGGATATCATGGACAAGCGGGAAATTCCCAAGGTACGTGGTCAAAGCTGACAACGCCTGCAAGAATAGTACAAAGTCCATACCGGACCATTAAGTTGCTGTACCAGCTACGTTTCTTTGTGATAATCATACATATACCATGTTGGGATTCCCACTCCTATATAAAGGGGACCCTTGTTATTTCTTGCACACAAGATATTGAATACAAGAACAAGAACATTCTCTGCTCTTCAACTTAAACAATTTCTACCGTCGCTTCCTTGATTTTATTGCTTACATTTGTTGTGTTTTATGGGTTGTTCTTCATTTATTACTCATCATTGATCATAAAGAGCCATCACCAAGGTCCTTAGAATTGTTAGTTCTTCACCGACATCCCTAGTCTGGCACTTTATGCAGATAACTCTATTTGACTAGTCTATACCACCAAAGATCGGGTAAGGGCTCAAATTAGCTCAAAGAGAAGTTGTTAAGCACTCTCTGAGGTCCACAACTGTAGGTCCCGACCGAACTTAAGATTATGTAGATTACGGTTAATCTAGGTGATCAAATAAACAAAGGGAATTCAGAAGTCAAAGAACTTTATTACAATGTAATTAATATAGATCTTAGTGCGAATATAGGGGTACAACTATTTAGATCTAATAACAACGTATAAAGAGGGGGAAGGGAGGGGTCCTAAGTTTTTTAGCCTAAAGGATCACCCCGTGCAATATGAATAATACTTCGCAACTCCCTTGGGGTAGGGAGTTACTCATATCATTCAGCGGGCACAGACTATCATTTCCTGCTACCCGATTACTATGTTGAAGGTCTTTACCTAGAAGCGTTCTAATTCAATTCTAAGTCGTGCTCTATGCGTGCACTACCCGTCCCATACCATGGTCTAGGAGGTATTTGACCTCTATTTGGGTGGTTCTAGACCTTACTTAGGCTGCTCAGAAATGTCAAAACTAAGTGACATACAAAAAATACATTGGACTTCAAATATGGGCTGTTAAGGGCTCACGCTTGCATCCACACTTAAGCGACAAATGCACATAAGATAAGTTTTCAAGTTAGGCAATTTAGAATTAAGAACCTTAAGCCCTATAGACATGATTTCTATGTGACAAGGCATCAAAGCATATAAGTGGTTTCAGAGGCCAGGCGCTGCTCATAGATATACACACTGATTTGAGATTACAGGTATCCAGTTATTAAACATGTTGTGTCTAGGTGACTTGCGCAGTAAGGAATAATGAAGACCATTCAGAGGAGCCCAGAATTACTTATGCTTGCTGATAGTGGCCCAAGTGAACAATAGACAATATTGAGAAGTGTAACATTAACAATTATTAAGGCGAATAGTGGTATCCTATAGACAGGATCTCAAACGATTAGCACTTGGAACTCATTTTATTGTTGTACTTAGTCCTATAAACATGATCTCTAGTGAACAGTGCGATAGAGTAGCAAACAAAGTGATCAAAATCCTATATGCATAATTTCTAGTGATCAGTGCAATACAGTAGCAAATAAAGTGATCAAAATCCTATATGCATGATTTCTAGTAACACGTAGCAATAAGAATAATTACAACATTTGAATTAATGTTTGCTAGCAGACAATGTGTGTGTGTGTGCGCGCGTGCTTCCCCTAGTAACATGATTTCTATGGTGCACATAGTGATGGAATAGTAAGTAAATTACTGGATCCTATAGGCATGTTGTCTATCCCAAACATTAAGTATACCCGTTTCTCATTTTTACTAACACCCCAATTTTTTATTACAATTATTACAAGCTCAATAATAAATTAATTACAAATATGGTACAACTAATGACAGCAGACCCACAACATGCCCAAAAGAAATACCCAGCACTGTCTGGGCCTTCAACAATTCTTATGCAGCATATCCAAACTTCCAACAAGGAGCCATATTCATCAACACAACCCATAATCCATAGAAGAGCTCAAAACCAAATCATACAACCATATTGCTAAGCGTTGCATCACTCAAACCAACCAGAACATAATAGGAAGAAAGTGCTCACACTAGGGAGGTCAGTAATAAGAGCCTTAGTAGCCTTGGCTTTTAGCCGGCTAAGAATGAAAAGTTCATAACAGCATAAGTAACAAATGACGAAGGGTGGACAATGGTTGAGGGACAGAAGTTGGGGGGGATACACTTATAACCTAAAGTAGATATAGCCAAGTTGAGATATAGAGCAGCTAATCAAGCAGATCACAGGACTTAGAAGCAGGTTCAACAAGATTTCAACACTTAACAAAGTAACACATGATAACTACATATTGAAAGAGTTCGGGAAGAAACGATTTGCAAAATTGATAGAAGTTATCATTCACAGGTACACAATACTAAATAAGTTTAGACCTAAAATGTCCAAATTATGCTAAGTATGCATCCTAGTGTCATAAGACAGAAATGTTAGCTCTTATCAGTAAGCAAGACTGCATTGAGACATGATAGGGAGCACACATTATAACAAGCCAAGTTATCATTAAAGGAACAAGGAATTAGGTAAGCCAAAGACATACCGAGGGACATATTAGCAGGGAAAGAAAATCATAGTTGATAGAAAAGGTCTTATCACATATTAAACACATTATATATGCAAGACAAACATTACAAAGATTTAGAATAGAGTGGAAAGTAAACTCATGTCAAATAGCATACGTAGTTATTCTAGCATTGACACAGTAGACAAATTAACTAAAGAAGGTCCAGATTATGTTAGAGATTCATCCTAATATCATGAAGCAGTTCAAGAAAATTGAGATGGCTGTTCTAAAACCTCAAACAATCACTAAAGGGGTATGAGATCAAGTGAGCATGCTGAGTGACAAAATAGCAGAGGAACATATCATAATTAACATAGAAAGTTCTAACACAAGTGTGAAGCATTCATTACAAAGATCCAGTACAAAGCAAGTAAGCATATTTATGAACATTCAGGCACAAATATACTAGTTAAACGAGCTTAGGAGAGTCAGATTATCCTAGTTAAACTTAGACAATCTCAGAACTAGCAGTATTAGGAGAAGTTAAATGCTAAAGAGACTTAAAACAAAGCAAAGCTAACAGAGTCGTGCATAAAAGTAACCCAGAAACATATTAAGCCACGGATTTCAGAGGTAAGAGCACATGTAAATCAAGGACACATAAGGATGAGTTTGCAAAAGTCAAGTGGCTTACCAGTTAAACGGACAACAATAAAGAAACAAAAGATTCATAAGAACCCAGAACCTCAGTGCATCAAAGTTCTCAAGAGCTTCAAAAGAACCCCGGACAATGCTCGCACCAAGAGAAAGTTCGAACAATAAAATCTCAGTGTCCTTGGCTTTCAGCCGGCCAAAACAAAGTACAGAACGAGATAATGAAGTAGAACAAAGCTTCAATTTTTTTGTGAGATTATATCGATTCAAGTCTATCTCAAAGGGGAATGGAGAGGGGTTTATATAGTAGTAAAATTGGATGAACAAACAAGGAAAATAACTGACTAAACATAGATAAGGAAAGAAATCAAGTAAACATGGACGAAGAAAAAGGGAAAATCTTGTGTGCAAGTTAGTAGAGTAACATAAAAGGAAAAGTATCAAACTCCCAATCTTAGTTAGGGTTTTAAACTCAAAATCTGTCAACTGGTATGAAGAATCCAGTTCATCTTGCGTATATGGATGGGATATCATCCAAATCTTCAAGATTGAGTCGAGTCGTCCGATATAGATGTGGTATTTGAAAAAAATAGGCAAATACCTAAGTCATACCAAAATTGCGTAACCAGTACCCAAAAGATCCATATATGGTAAGCAAACAGAGGTCGAATCCCATTATTAGTAGGATTAAGAGAGGGAATTAAGGGGAGGCAGCTAGGGTTTCTATGGAGAGGAGAAGAGAGAGTGTGAAGGCGGATGTAAAGAGACAAAATGGGTTTCTAGGGTTTAGGTGGGGAAGTAATTAAAAGTGGGGGGACGAACGAGGACCGTTGATCTTGAAAGATCAACGGTTGGGATTTAAAATGAATGGGGCGGGTCGATTGAATCGGGTACCGACTGGATTTTATAAAGAAGTCGTTTGACTTTTGGGCTGGGGGTTTTGGGCTAAAGTATTGGGCCATTTTTGGTCCGAAAATTAATTTAAAATTGGGCCAGCCTTTAAGCATACATAATTTAGCAAAAATAATCTATAAAATAATTAGTAAATGAGTAAAAAATATTTTTATGCACTAAAATGATTAAAAATAATGATTTGGCATTACAAAAATATAAATACTATTTTGGCACAAATAATATAAATAAAAAGTATTTGTGTATGAATATAGGTTATTTCTTGCAAAATTGTGCAAATAGCTTTTAAAGATGTTAATGTAATTATATGAAATGAAGTAAAATATTTGAAACATATAATATAGGTGAAAATAATAATTTTAGGTAACTAAGTCATCACAAAATAATTTGAAGGAGTAATTAATAATTATTCAAGTAATTTAAATGTAGGAAAATCAATTTAAAAGCTCTAAAAAATATAAAAAATTATAGAAAATTCTTGTATAGATTTGTAAACTAAATAATGATGCAAAATTGATGTTTTGAAAGCAAGCAAGCAAGCGCGCGCGCGCGCGCGCACACACACACACACACACACACACACATATATATATATATATATATATATTAAAAATATGAGGGAAAATTAGGTATCAACACTAAGTAAGCCAATTATAATAACAATTCAAGCCATTTTAAAAGAAAATAGATAATCAAAACCAACAACGGAAATATTCAAACAACCTCCCAAGACTGGTACTACAGAGTCAGGAACTCTAACTGAATACATGAAATAACCTCGAGGATCAAATACACAATGCTATTCGAATAAGAATTATCAATACAATAAAATAGAAAGACTCCAAGGGACTGCGACAACCAAGCAGCTCTACCTTGAATCCTTACGATCACACTCTAACTCTGTTCGAGTCTGATATCTCCAATACCTGGCTCTGCACAAAAATGTATAGAAGTGTAGTATGAGTACACCACAGTCGGTACCCAGTAAGTATCAAGACTAATCTCAGTGGAGTAGTGACGAGGTACAGTCAAGTCACTACTAGTCTAATAACCGGTGCAATATAGCATATAAAAATAATAGAAAACTAATAGCAATGATAACAACAATAATCAACCGGTGATATAAATAGCAAGGTAGCAAGAACGTCATAAATATTGCTCAAACAATAATGAACACAAGTACAACCAAATGATCAAGTCCTACAAAATATACATCTTTCATCTATAAGTTTTTTAAATAAAAATCTTTAGATTATAATCCTTTCCAATAAATATATTTCGAATATACTTCCTTCAAATAAATATCTTTCAAATATAATTCTTTCAAATAAATATCTTTCGAATATAATCATTTCAAACAATATTTTGAATATAATTCTTTCAAATAAAAGTCATCCTGTGACACCTCAGTTATAATCATAAATAATATGGGTCTCAGCCCACTTTCATATTTTCATGGCACCTCGTGCCCATATTTCTATCATAACCGCAAGGACAACTCACGTACCAAAATATCAATATATAAAATCCGCACGATCAATTTATTTTCAATAAAGTAAGGTTACAATTTATAAATCAAGTAAGAAATCAACAAAGAAATGAGTTTAATTTTGAAATAGTTTGAGTGAAGAAAATAATATTTTAATTAAAATAAAGCATCCGATCAACTACTGATTTGGATGGAAAACTTATTAAATTAAAATATAATAGTAATTTCTTTTATTGAAAATAACTCATTAATCGAAAACAAGTACAAACCAAAAATATGAATCCTCAGACTGTCGTACGCAAAGCCAATACAATACAACAAGAGTAAACAATAGGGGCGCTCCCGAGATACCGCCCCGTAGTCCCAAAAGTAAATATGCAAGACAGGGGAGCTCCTGAGGTACCGCCTCGTAGTCCCATAAGTAAATATCACAGCATAATACAACTTGCACCTCAAGTGCTCACATATCACAACACATCATAAATTGCATATCAAGTGCTCAACTATTACAACATGTTACAAATTGCCCATAGACCACAACCAATTCGAAATATATGACAAAATCAATTAATTCCACAGCAATTAGCCCAAGGCTCCACCCAACGTATATAAAACCTCAAAAACAACTACAAGGACAGAAAAGTAACTCAACATAGGACAACACCTTCTTAAATCAAAATTTCTGTTCATAATATAATTATTTTCGGGGAATATCGATCAACAGACACAGAGAATTCACATAAAAATTCAAGTAGCAATCACACCAATTTATCATATAAAAACAAATTCGACAAATAAGGATTTGAGGCATGGCAAATAGAGGATTAAATAAATGCCCACAATTATTCTGTTTAATACGTACAAATGCTTAAGACTTTAAACCAATAAGTTTTACACATATAAGCCCGAGTATGTGCTCGTCAACTTGCATACACGGCTTTTCACATTTCACAAATGTCACATAATACTCAATGCCTGAGGAATAATTCCCCAACTCAAGGTTAAACAAGATACTTACCTTTACGGAGTTAGGTCGATATTCCAAAATAGCCTTCTGGCTTGAATTGACCTCAGGACAACTCAAATCTATCCAAATTAATTGTATAACTTCATTAAAATTCATCAAAAATAATTTCAGATAATAAAATGCCGACTTAAAATTTCACATTAAAAAGACAACCAAAAGTCAACGCGGGCCCGCCTCTCGGAACCCGATAGAATTTTACGAAATATGAACATCCATTTCGATGCGAGTTCAACCATACCAATTTTATCAAATTCTGATAATGGATCGACCTCTAAATCTTAAATTTTTATTTTTGAAAAGTTTTACAAATTTCTCCAATTTCTTCCAATTGTTTTCACTAATAATTGGTGAAAACAACCATGGAATCATAAAGTATAATAACTTTTGGATATAGAACACTTAACCAAATTCATATGGTAAAAATGGCCGAAACCCTCGTATTAAGACTCTGTCCAGGCAAGTCGCATTTGACATTTGCGATTTGCGTCAGCCCTGAAAAACAGCATTACCAGTCTTCAGTAAAGTGATCATATCTTTGTGTACAAATGTCCAAATGATGAATGCTTTAGCTTTCTGAAAAATAGACACCAAGGACTATTACTTTCATGTTTTGCTCATCTCCCAATTCCTTGTATATTGCGAGATATAAGTTTCCAAAGTCAGCCATGTGCAACAAAAATTTCTGGCGATACACATTGTTGTAGCCAAAATCTGCAGTACCAGTCTTCAGTCAATCGATCGTAACTTTCTATACGAATGTCTAAATAATGAATGGTTTATCTTTCTGGAAACTAGAATTCAAGATCTACGGTTTCTATGTTTTGAAAATTTCCATATTTGTCACGACCCAAAACTAACCTTGTCGTGATTGTGCATAACGTGGTACTAGGCAAGCCGACACACTACCAAAACCAATCAATATTTTTATTTTAAGACAAAACCAACAGTGCATAAACCTGCATAAGGAGTTTAAACCAAAATAACAGTGCGGAAAGAAAGCCCGACATCGGGGTGTCACTAGTCATGAGCATCTACTACAACCGTTTGACAACATCAAGACTAACATAGCATAGAAATTAGTGAATACAACTAAGGGAGGATAAGAAGAGAGAAAAGCAGGGCTGCGATCGCCAGACAGCTACCTTACTAACTCCGATGGACCTGCCACTGAGTAATCAACCCCCGCTACCGGGTTCAAAAATACCTGGATCTGCACACAAGGTGCAGGGAGTAATGTGAGTACACCAACTCAATAAGTAATAAAAGTAAATAGAGACTGAGCAATAGTGACGAGCAATAAAACATATATAGTTCATATCATGAAATCTTATTAAAATACATCAGGTTTTTAAAATTAGGGTTTTGAATCAACTCAACTCTTTTAAATCCAGTTTAAGTAAAACCATTTAAAACATCTTTTAATAGTTTTCAACGAAGTGATGAAACAGTGAGTAAAAATGATAAAAACATAAACAGCCCCTCAAGCAATACTCACTCGTATACAACCCCTCGGGCAACATAAAGTAAGAACAGCCCCTTGGCGAACATAACTCGTGAAAAACCCCACGAGCAAACATGAGTCATAAACAGTCCCTCGGGCAAACCTCATAGTCACTCATATACAGCCCCTCGGGCATTACCTCACAATTGCTCGTAAACAGCCCCTCAGGCACAATATGAATCAAGAACAGCCCCTCAGGCAAAACATCATATCACTCACTCAGGGTACCTATGCTCACTGGGGTGTACAGACTCCGGAGATGCTCCTACAGCCCAAGCGCTATAACAAGCCATCTCGTGGCATAATCAATTAGGCCCTCGGCCTCACATAATCACAAGCCACCTCGTGGCATAAATCAATCAGGCCCTCAGCCTCATAATATCATGAATCAGTAACAACCTGCTGCGGCATGCAACTCGATCCCATAATATCCTCACAACACAGACCCTAGGCCTCACTTAGTCAGAAAACCTCTTAAGCCACTCGGGCTAATAGTAAAAAAAAGGGCGCTCAACCCAAAATATCATTTAAAGTATCAAAATGGAGTAAATATGACTGAGTTATGAAATCAGTAAAATACAGCATGACTGAGTACAGATATGAAGTCAAAACAGCGAGGAATAGTAGTAAAAAGCCCCTAAGGGTCCAAACAGTTGGCACGAGGCCCAAATATGACATCCAGTCCAAAACATAGTAATACTTCCCAAAACACAATAATATCAAATAGTTTTTAATCAAATATGCGACTTAATAGTCATACGGGATGGACCAAGTCACAATCCCTAACGGTGCACGCCCCCACGCTCTTCATCTAGTGTGTGCGTCACCTCAAAGTAGTGAAACAATGTGAAATACGCGGTTTCATACCCTCAAGACTTGATTTACAATCATTACTTACCTCAAACAAGCCAATTCTAATACCGAGAAATGCCATCTCGTGCGTTCCGACCTCCGAACAGCTCAAAACCCAATATATATGGTGAAAATCGCCTCCAAAATCGCCCAAATCCGAGCTCCCTAACTCAAAATATGACCAAGTGACCAAACCCTTGTTTTATATATTTTTTGCCAGCTATTCTGCCTCGATTCTCATGCCAAACGATCCCGAAACTCTCTTTTGATGCCTCCAATGGATTCCTTGTGAAATTTTAGTCAAGTTAGGCTCTTGAATTACTCCATTTGACTTTATATTGAAGAAGATATGTTGGTTTCAATATTTGAAAATTGTGTAGATTTTTAAATACGAATTCAGTGGCAATTCCGTAATTAATCTGAAAAATCTAGCAACCCAATTCTTAGTAAAATGACCATAAAATCCTCATACGATGTCCAAATTCGACGATTCTTTTTGTTATGACTCTGTTATTACGATACGGATCTAATGTTTCAATAAAAATAGAAATCAAAGCTCATTTGCTTAATGTAGTACCATTTATACTTGATAAACGACGTCGAAACATAAAATAAAACGAGCGCAACACAACTCAAACCTATCCGAAACTCACTCAAGCCCCTCGGGACCTTGCTCGAACATACCAACAAGTCTTATATCATAAGACGAACCTACTTGAGGCCTCAAAACACACATAACGACACCGAAACGACGAATCACACCTCAATTCGAATTAATGAACTTGAAACTTCAAACATCCACAACCGATGCTGAAACCTATCAAATCATGTCCGATTGACCTCAAATTTTGCATGTAAGTCACATTTGCCATTATGGACCTGCTCCAACTTCCGGAATCGGAATTCGACCTCAATATCAAAAAGTTCACTCCCAGTCAATCTTTTCAAAATTCCAACTTTGGCTATTTCAAGCCAAATTCTACTACGGACCTCCAAATCACAATTCAGACGCGCTCCTAAGTCAAAAATTACCCAATGGAGCTAACAGAACCATTAGAAATCCAATCCAAGGTCAAATTCTTAAAAGTTAAAACTTGGTCAAACCTTTCAAATTTAAAGCTTCTAGCTGAGAATCATTCTTTCAAATCAATTCCGAGTAAACTGAAAACCAAAACCGACGATTCACATAAGTCATAATACTTCCTACGGAGCTATTCATGCCCTCAAACAACCAAGCAATCAAAATGACCGATCGGGTCGTTACATCCTCTCCCACTTAAACATACGTTCGTCCTCGAATGTGCCCATAGTTATTCCAAAAGCCATCAACTCGTTGTATAATCTCACTATGCACATACCTGGGGGTGATCCCACGTCACCCTATCCTATATAGGTTTGATAACGCAACATGACTAAAATTTCTTAATCCAACCTAGTCCATAAGTCTTAGGGCCCAATTTCTAACATCCAAAATTTTCTATAAGATCAAAACCTCGCATCTACACACTGTATAAGTCCGAACAAGTTGTATCAAACCATATCCGTAACCCAAGATGTAATCACATGATATACCACATAACTCAAACACTCATGGCGATAACTCCTAATCACAGTAGCTGCTCAAAACAATCCAATACCGGTAATACACCTCTTAACAAACAAAGCCTTATTCTAACACTTTCATATACTGCCAATGATGAAAGAAACATACAAAAACTCATAACCATTCGTCAGATCAACAAGTCATGGAGCTCCCTCTTCTCCGATAGAAACTATAATAGATTTCTAAGTCGACTTCCGATATTATCCTTCCAACCATGCTGTAACCAATTCTGATAGTATTCATTCTAGGTCCAATGACCTCATCTCGTCCAACACGACCACTCTGTTGACATGACACATCAATACAATCCAAAGCCATAACCTGTCAACTCGTGCACCCAATAGCAACATCCCAAATGTACTCAAATCATGAAAAAAATGACTCAAACGAGAGGACTATCCCGCAAGCTTAACAGTACTGCCACAACAAAATACTAAAAATTCATCACACCCCGTAGGACCATTACACGAATCTAACACAAAGGTTCATACCTCAACATAATTTCGCTGTAATGTGTGCCCCATCCAAACACTAATCCATGGCATATACCTCAAGCCACCTTACTCAAAATCAATAACCATGCACAACGACATCAAGTGCTCAAAGTGCATTACCATAACTACGGAGAAGCAAATGACATAACACCACATGAAGCCGAAAGAGTATAACCAATATGCCATCCACCAAGTAATACCCAATACTCTTCCCGCTCAAATTCCATTATAAGACCCCAATAGAACCACACCATATGTGCATATAACCAACAAATCATAACCCCTCATAACATAGACAAGTAGCTCATAGATCACTCTAGAACACGAATAAGCTCAACAACAATCGAATGGAACATCCCTCAATAATAGCAGTTCGGAGTCAACAAATCCGACCCGATATAGAACATACCTCCATGTTGGGCCTACCAATGAACCCCAAATCAGCTCTGGTCCCTACGATAGATAAATAACCCTCCAAAAGTCTACAATGACTGAATCACAATACATACTAACCTCTGACGAACCTTGGCTACTTTTTACGGTCCACAACCACAAAACAATCTACTCACGAGAACTCCCAGTCTCCAAATCCATAGAACATATGAATCACCACCTCTGATCTCAACTCCACTGCCTGAATGACCACACTTCTCCAATTACATAGTCACGCTACAAGGAATACTTCTAAAATTCTTCTGTGCCACATGTCGCGCCCCCTTTTTCCCTTCGCAAAAATCAGGTTTATGACATTTTGGGTATGGAACAACTCTTTCCTTTTGGGAAAGAGGTCTTGCAATTTTGTAGATTTGCCACCTAACAATTTTAAGGTGCGTTAGGGCACCTACAGGGTTTATTTATAACTACGTTTGGTAACTAGAGATAGGGTAAAGTCTTGAAATTATCCTAAGGGGAAGGTGTTAGGCACCCCTCAGGATCCACTAGCGTGGTTCCTGGACAAATAGTTTTTGTGAATTTGTACAAATAGCAAACAAGTATGGCTCAAATAGTAAGGGATTTAAATATAAATATACAGGTGTTTGAAAACGATTAGTGAAAAGCGAAATTTTAAAAAGAATTACAATCTAAGCAGGCTTATGAATGTAAAGAGGGGTGTCCTAGGTTTATTTATTATATGGATCACGTCAATGCAATACCCGGTATGACACTCCTCAGAGAGGGGATACACGTGGTATTAACGCACCGATCATCATATACATATCTACCCTTTCCCGCCCCGTGAAGGTGATTAAAGCGAGGGTTGGTCTTGACCCCTATTGCATGCTGTTACCCGTCCCTTCCTATCAGTCCTGGAGGAATTTAGGACTCCTATCCTATAATAAGGAGGTTCTAGGCAGACCCTCTGGTTTAAAGGGCAAAATAGTAAGGCGACATATAAAACACGTAGGACTACATTTAAAGGGGGAAAATATAGAAACAAGTAGAAGGTTCAGATATACCTCCACAAATAATGCACATAGACAACATGACTCATACACAATTAAGGTCCATATTTGAATTCTAAAGCATGGTATCTAAGTGATATCAACAGAACCAGATTTATTACATGACTCTAAAAAGAAGTCCGAATCAGGTTTGCCTACTGATTTTAATAGCTGGTAATCAAACAAAGGCGGCCCTACTTTTATTTAAGTTATTACCTAAGGCTTGCCTAGGCGTAAATCAATATGCAATAGTTATTCAGAATTAAAAGACGGTTTGGAAATTGTTTTACCCTAAGATCATGCTATTCCAGTCAAATGCAGAGATTATTACCAGTTAATTTAAACAGGATAATCAAGTGTGAAGCCGTTTTTACCTCTTTTATAATCAGCAATTTACACTAAGTGTGAATACAAGTGCAAATAAGATCCTAAAATATGGTATCTAAGCTGTATATATAAAACTCATGAT
Source organism: Nicotiana tabacum (assembly GCF_000715075.1). NCBI lineage: Eukaryota > Viridiplantae > Streptophyta > Magnoliopsida > Solanales > Solanaceae > Nicotiana > Nicotiana tabacum. The sequence goes on from NC_134082.1 coordinate 120,715,943, forward strand.
GCAGAATTCCTAGAGCAGGATTTCCAAATGCATATGGTAGGATTGCAAAATTTCCTAAAAGCAGGATTTCTAAATGCATACAGCAAGATTGCAGATAATAGTAAAGTGCTAATTATTAGCAGATTTTAACACATGATTTTGTAAGGGTGCACATGCTGAAACAATAAACATGAGACTTAAGGGCATGATTTCTAATGCATGTATGAACCCTAAGCATGGTTTCTATTGTGCAATTAGGAACATAAACCTAATAACATATTTTCTACCCTTTAACAACTATAGCATGCATATTTGCCCCATCCCTTTTCACTAGCCACCCAATACTTATTTACAAATTATTACAGACCATATGAGTGAATTACACAAGTAGAAATGAAAAATAAGAAGTTATACTATAGGAAGCCTGATTAGGACTTCCTCTATGAGTTATGTAATAAAACACATCAAATGCCAATGTTGTTCCATAGCCTTTCTCATATCTGGGTGTGTTAGAGTTCCCTAAGGATCTCAAGGGATCCCAGGCAGTGCTCACACCCAGATTTCATAGCCAAGACAGAGTTTAGTGCAGTGTAGAAAAGGCCATATTTCTTGTGTTCAAGTTCAGAGGGAGATCAAGGGTCCCAAGGCAAGACTCACACAAAAGGGACAGAACCTAGTAGTCTAGGAGTATGTGTGAGAATGCTTGACATAGATCTAAAAGAGTTGAGTTGAAAATAGTTTTTTTTTTGAAAATGATTAGTTTGAAATAAGTTTGCAACAACAACAGAGAATTGCTTGGAAAAACAATTTTGAAAGGAGAAAGGGACAGGAGCAACAACAACACATACATAATAAGTTCAAAGAGTAGTGCAACTTCAGAGTTACAAACAGGGGAAGTAGGGGTTGGGGACATAGAGGGCCCAAATCAGAAACATATAATCATGGTTGCGAAGAGATGCATATAGACCAGCAAATACAAATAACAAGTAGGGACTGATTAGTCTTCAGAACACAAACAACTACTTCAAAGAGTTAACAAAGGAATCATGCTTGAAATTAGAATTGTAACGAGGCATACGGACATGGTATGGGAGTAATCATGCATGGGTCTATTACATATAACTAGTCATGACTTATCATTAACCAAGTACATTGGGGGACATACTAGAATAGGAAATCACATAGACATGCTGATTACATTTGAACAAGAGAGGGCAGAACTTAAAAATGCTGAGTAAAGCAATGAACAAGAAGTGTAATTAAACAACATGTGCCATTAAATTAATGCAGAAAGAGACAGGGATTGACAAACAATGGAGCACATAGAGTTGAGTTTCAGAATTGGACTAGGAACATACCAGTTAAGGAACCAAAGTGCAGAAAAGTAAAGCAAGTATTGTTCCACAGTCTAGCCTTGGCTTTCAGCCAGCTAGACAAAGCAGTAGCACAAGTAGTAGAGAAAGACGAGAGAGTTTGAGTGTGTATGTGTGTGTTCTGAACTATCATTCGTGTCTTGTTAACGAGAGACTTAGGGTATTTATAGCTTTGAGAGTAGGTAAAAAAAAGGTAACAAGTAAAGGTTTAGCACAAATATGGAAATAATCACAATCAGAATCCAATTAATACTAAACAAGGAATTACAGCTTAACATATACTAACAGGGACAACTTAAGGAAAGAAAATCAGTTAAGAAAGATCGGTTTTTACCATATAAGGAGTAGTAAAAGTATAGAGTATGTGATTGAGTCTAAGTACAGAATACAATGATTTGAGGAAAGGATTAAGCAAGAATGATGCGCCACAGTAAATAAGGGAATGGAATCAATCAACTTAAACAAACGAGAATTTTTTAGGGGTCTATAAGAGAACCTTACAATCAAACCATAACTTATGGAAATCAGGATCAATCAAAAGGGAGTCATGATTCTGCAATTCGACATATAAATATAGAAGAATGAACATGCGTATCAGATATGCAAGGTCAAACATATTGATAAAAAGAAGCAAACTAGATGAACACAAACATACAGAAGTGACATGAGTAGGCTAAGGACTACTCGAAGCATGGTAATCAACAAAGTCAAGTAGTCATGGCAAACACATAGAACCAGAGTGAAAAACCAACCTAACAGGTAAAGAAGATCAGGCCAACACACAGAAACAAGTAAAGAGAATATTTAAAACTCATAGTAACAAGTGAAGAAATCTTTAAGAAATTAGGATCTTAACAGAGTTGAGTTAAAAAGCGGTAAAAACTCAGAATTAGTCAAGATAAACAAAGAAAATGATCTAACCATAAAGAACTCAATCGAAACAGGTATACATACAAACTAAATAGACAAAGACAATTCCAGAACCCCAGACAAAACCAAAATAAAATAGGGTTTTCATCGTGATGAATCAGGTAGAAGAAAACATAAATGAACCATTTAAACATAGTAAAATCATACAACAATACTGAAAATCAGAGGAGACATCTTTTAAAGAAAGTTAAGAAACCCTAATCTTGAAGACAGAGAGTCACTTTGAAAAAATCGAGTAACCTTTGAGAAAAACACCAAGAGGTTCATAATATATATAGATCTAAGAAAAATCTGAAAGAAAGTTGAAAAATCTTTAAAGTTAGGGTTTCAGAGAACCTAGAGAAGGTGAGAAAACCTTGAAACGATACCGGTTTAGCCGAAAATGTCACAGATCTTACTCGAACGGCCATGGATGGCCGAAAAATGGCATGGGAAACCATGGGAGGTGAGTGAACCACCTCTGGCTCACTTGAAAGACTCAAACGATGACACATGTTCAAGAGGGAGCCATAAGGCTGGTAGGTGGTAAGACCACCATGGATTCAGGCAAGGAGATGGTCGGAGAAAGTGGATGAAGTTCATCGGAGAGGAGGGGAGGGGAGAAGGTTCTAGAGAGAACCATAGATAGAGAGAGAGAGATGAGAGTCGGTTGAGTGAAGAATGAGAGGGTTTGGAGGGGGTCGTTTGGGTTTAATTTAGGAAGGGGAAATAGGTTCAGATTAACGATCCAGATTGAATGGGGTAGGTGGGTCGGGTATGGCTTAGGTTTGGGCTTGGATCCGGTGGGTTTTCTTTTAATTGGGTTGGGGGTCATTTGATTTAGGCTAGATTTGAAAGCCAATTTTGGCTATAAGTTAAATAGCCATTTTTCTCCATTTAATTTATAGAAAATAGTAGATAATTTCTAAAAATAATTTTAAAAATGTTAAAATGATTTAAAATACATAATTAGTGATTTAAAAATATAATATCCAATTTTATGCATATAAAACCTAATTAAACCTTAAAAGGGCTAATATTGCAATTATGTGCAATTTAGCTTTAAAAATACTAAATGTAATTATAAAAATATGTAGAAATTAGATTAGCCATATTTTGGCATAAATATAGAAATCCAATAGAGTAATTATCAAAATAATAATTTTGGAAATAATTATTGGGGATTTTATGTATAAAAAGGGGAAAATAGATCAATTCAAAAACTTTTAAAATTACAGAAAAATAATTAAAACCTTGGATATGCTTATGTATGCATATATATGCTATTTTGTAGGTATTTTGCATATTTAAAATATATAGGGAAAAATTGGGTATCAATAGCTGCCCCTCTTTACCCGGGAAGGATGAAAGAGTTGTTGGGTAAAGATAAGATGGCCAATTTTGACCGAGCGAAATGATTTTGAAGAGGTTAGGCCGCACCCTGGCTTCTGAGCTGCCTACATATCCCTGGTTTCACAAGAATCGGGCCGTATGTAGTTCGGGATCTATCGGCGGAGTATACCGATGAAGGGTTTCAAGAACGAACGCAACATCTAGGGCTGGGTTAGTGGACAGTTTACGGGAATGGTTAGGTTTGATAAGGCTGCGGGAACTGGAGCGGGATTGCTCCTGTCGGGATGGCCGTTTCTCGCTAGTTTACCAACAATTAGAAATAATACAAGCGTATATTGTGCATAAATTTAAACATGATGCAAATTCCCGTCGGACCATGAATGTTGTCTTTAGACGGTTAGGAATGGTGTCCTCAGACCATGATGTCCTGGGCCATGAAGCATATGATAAAGGATTCGCAGGCCATGAAATGATGCTCTCGGGCTATGAGGATGGTGCCTACGATCCATGATGCCTTTGAATAATGATATGCAAATGATTGAAAGAGATCCTCAGGCCATGACATGGTGTTCTCGGGCTATGAAGATGGTGCCTCTGAACGATGACGCCTTTGGATGAATTGGCGATATTTCAACACATGAAGGATGCAGTATGATGCGGACAAGACAGAGCTTAGTCTTGCGAATTGAAGGGCAGAGCTTAACCCATAAGAAAAGCAAGATAATAGAGTTTGGGATAGCGTTTAGTTTCAAAGAAAATTGGGGGCAGAGCTTAGCCTTGGAAGGTAGAATGGTAGCCTTATGCAGATTGGAAGGCAGAATAGTAGCCTTATGCAATGCAGATGCAGGTGGAGGTAGAACATAACCTCGGAAGGCAAAATGGTAGCCTTATGCAGATTGGAAGGCAAAATAGCAGCCTTATGCAATGTAAATTCAGATGGAGGTAGAGCTTAACCTCAGAAGGCAGAATGGTAGCCTTATGCAGATTGGAAGGCAGAATAGTAGCCTTATGCAATGCAGATGCAGATGGTGGTAGAGCTTAACCTCGGAAGTCAGAATGGTAGCCTTATGCAGCAGAATAGTAGCCTTTGCAATGCAAATGCAGATGGAGACAACGCTTAGTCTCGGAAGGCAGAATGGTAGTCTTATACAGAAATGCAGATGGAAGTAGAGCTTAACCTCGGAAGGCAGAATGGTAGCCTTATGCAGATTGGAAGGCAGAATAGTAGCCTTATGCAGAAATGCAGATGGAGACAACGTTTAGTCTCGGAAGGCAGAATGGAAGCCTTATGCAAGTTAGAAGGCAGAATAGTAGCCTTATGCAGAAATGCAGATAGAGACAGCATTTAGTCTCAAAAGGCAGAATGGTAGCCTTATGCAAGAAATAAAATAACAAATGATGATAGAGTTTTCTTAGCTGATGGCAGATTACAGCATTGTGATTAGTGGGAGCATTATGACTACGGAGCATTACTTGTGTGTGTTGATAGCAAATGTTAGTAAGTGTAACAGTTCTGAGAATCGTATTTTGAACAATGTTTGTACAGTATGTATCATGATTTCACAATCCTAGTGCATGCATCCAAAGAAAAATCATGAGTTTTGTAAGGGGAGGTTAGTTCGTATCCCCGCTGGCTTTTGCTTGACTCATTCGGCTTTGATCTGGTGATACCGTCTGTATTATTGGGGTAGAGTTGCTAAACAAAGCAGTTTCAATAATAACATGCATGATTTTGTAAAAGTATGACATAAATTAAAAATAGCTTTTAGATGAACCAACAACTATGACGTAGTTCAGGACATTGCAACCTCCCCTGCTACGGAATTTTGAGGGTCCTCCTCAAAATTCTGCCCCAGTTGGATGGGTTGACGTTTGTGACTGTTGCTCGTGTGGAGATCGGCTGAAATTACTTCGAAATTTTGAAGGTCCTCTTAAAAATTCTGCCCTAGTTTCTAATTGGGTGGGGGGGATGAAATATTTATTGAATTGTGACCGAACCCATAGGGCTGCCTACGTATCCCCTCTTAAACGAAAATTAGGTTAGGCATAATTCAATTTACATCATATAAGGAAAGCATAAAGATTACACATAGTAACGCTTGACTGCATCTGAATTGATCGGCTTTGGACAGGCTTCTCTGTCCATTTTTGCAGGTATGAGGTATCCTCCTGTCAAAACCCGGTGAACCATGTATGGACCCTGCCAGTTGGGAGAGAACTTCCCTTTGGCTTCATCTTGATGCGGAAAAATTTTCTTTAACACCAACTGCCCCGGTGTGAACTGTCTTGGCTTGACTCTTTTGTTGAAGGATCTGGATATTCTGTTCTGATAGAGTTGACCATGGCAAACTGCATTCATTCTCTTTCCGTCTATAAAGGCTAGTTGCTCATAACGACCTTTTACCCACTCTGCGTCATCGAGCTCAGCTTCTTGTATGATCATTAGGGAAGGAATTTTCACTTCAGCGGGAATGACAACCTTTGTATCGTAAACCAACATATAGGGGGTTGCCCTGTTTGATATGCAGACTGTGGTGCGATACCCCAGAAGAGCAAATGATAACTTCTCATGCCACTGTTTATGCTTCTCTATCATTTTCCTCAATATCTTCTTGATATTCTTGTTGGCGGCTTCTACAACTCCATTCATCTGAGGCCTATAGGCTGTGGAATTCTTGTGTTTGATCTTGAAAGTTTCATACATAGCTTTCACCAAGTCACTGTTGAGGTTGGAGCCATTATCAGTAATGATTGACTCTAGAATTCCAAATCGACAAACAATGCGGTCACGGACAAACAATGGCCTTTTGTGTATCGAGTCGAAGTGACCTTACAGATGGGTGGCTTGGAGTCTCACTCGGCTGGCTATAGTGGCATTTATGCCGTGACCTTAGGCACATTGTAATTTAGCCATTTCGGGTCCAGTCTCCGAGTCACATTGCGATCTGAGCTTTAATTGACCCTTTTTGGTCGTCGAGACCTTTCAATATGTTGCTCGGAAGGTTGCATAGTTAACTATTTTGGATATGGTCTCCGAATCAGGTTACGATTTGAGCTCATTTTAATCCTCAAGTTGTCAATTTTTTAGCTGGCGACAACAGCTCTTACGCTGTTTGGTCGTAGAGACATTTAAATATGTGGCCCGGAGGCTTGCTTAGCTGGAGACAATGGCTCTTACGCTATTTTTGCCCGTGGGCTTTTTTGTAGGCTTTGTTTTTTGCTCGTTAAGGTCTTTTGAAATATTTTTGCCTGACCCGTCGTCGGTTATGGAAGAACCTCGATTTCAAGTCATTGTCGGTGATGTTTTGAGAACCTCGGAAGGTTCATAGCTCATAGGTCGAGTAGATTGACGCTTTTGCAATTTGGACCCGACATGGTCGGAGCTCGTTTTTGCCTTTTGAGGGAAGCCTGTTTTAACCGGTTCTTTCCGAAGTATATTCGAAGTGGTGGCCTGCGATTTTGTTTAGTGACGGTCGGAGCTCGTTGTCATGCCTGTTGAGGTCTTACACTTTGTCATGCCTGTTGAGGTCTTACACTTTGTGTAATGTAGAATAGATCTGGTTACGCCGAGGCTGCCCGCTAGGGGTCTTACAGTTTTGGGTTTTCCAATGTATGGCGATTAATGGCAGTCTCCGAGTCATCGAGTTTGTTTAAGCTTGAAGACCGCTTCTTGTGAGCTCGGAGTTGCCCTGTGGGGGCTTCATAAGCCCGGAGTTCCGACCCTGGGGTCGTGCCGGTGTTGAATTTCTAATGCTAAGTCTCCGAGTATCTCAGTGCGCATTCGGTGGAGAGGCCCTTGCCGCGAGTATGCCGAAATCGCCTTTTCCAAAGTATAAAATGCCGAAAAGGTACTCTTTATTGCTTGGCATAACTATATGTTGTACATACATGTTGTCTCGTTGTTGTGAGCTCGGCCCACGGGGGTACGACTCCTCCGATCATTTGATCCATTTACACTATTCCCTATCGGAACTCAGCCTATCGTTTTATGGCCCTTCCGGGGGGATGATATCCCTAAGAGAAGGTCATTGCATGTCATCTGATTGTAGAAGAAAGGCCTGCGATCCCGTCAGATCCCCCTCTGGGGGTATGCCGCTCTGCTAATAATCTTACTGATGGGACCCTCTTTGGGTTGGAAGCCCGATCGAGGGATGAGAGCATGGCGGGCCCCGCTAAGGCCTTGGATCTCCGAGTGGAGTTAGAATTTTCGAATGCCCCGGCTGATTGCCTGCGTATAGGTTAGTGAAAAAATAACGAAGGAGTGAAGTAGTTCTTACTCACTGCGAGATGTGTAGGTAACATTTTGAGGTTCGGTATGTTTCTGCCATTCCGAGGCACGAGCCCTAATACAGCCTTCTACTGTGTTCAATTAGGCTTGGCCGAAGATGCGGTTCTACTTACCCTTTGAGGGCAGAGGCATTGATGCCGACGATGTGTTATGTGGTGAGGAATTTTCTCTCGTCGCGTGTTGCCCCTTGTCGCCTTATTTTAATCCCTCTCTTTGCGTGGGATTTAATCTTTTCGGCAAAGCGGGGTTGATTCCATCTCGGGGAGGTGTGCCGGTGGCTGTTTGAATAGGACACCTATGCCTTCCCTGATGGTACGGAGCTCGGCATCTCAGCCCGAGCTCAGATGGGCTGTATCAAGAGAATGGTTTTCGTGGCGATCGTCGCCTGATGGCACGGGGTTGATTCGAGATGCGAAAGCGACTTGGTCCGTTGGTCCAGACCGCTCAATTGACTTTGGTCTGACATTGTTGGTGTGCTTGATCGAGTCTCCTGAACCCATGAACATACATTTTATTGAACATGGATTAAACGAGGGGAAGGGTTACCAATGTGTCAGTGTGAGATCGCTGCGAGGTCTCAGTGTCCTTTTCTATGGATGTAAGGGTGCCTTGTGGAATATTTTCCCGGACTCGTTTTTCCTTGGTGACGAAGATTTTCACTTTCCATTTCATGAGTTCTTGGGGGGTGTCACCGCTCCTTCATTATCGTGGTAATACGTTTCGGCTTGTTTGCTTTATTCTTCCCGGTTGCTTTCCTCCCTTAGGGCTGGGTTCGAGTCTGACCGCTCGATGATACTTGGTGGTGATTTTTATTGAGTAGCACGGCTGTCGTCCTTCTGAGCTGGTGGTCATTTTCGACCCTGTGGCCGCACGTGTTCTGCAGATCCCGTGTCGGGTTGTGGTTCTTTTGAAGGGGTCTTGGTCGAGTAGGCCTGAGTCGTTTGGCGTTCCTGGTTTCGCTTATGGTGATCACAATATTTGGTATAGAAATGCTGAAATCATACTCCGCTGGGCGGGGTTCCCCTGCCGGCCGTGCCTTGTCGAATCTAGTTCCACTGGATATTCCTCGAGGATGTTGTCTTTGGGCTATTTCCCTATTGTTGTGAGGTAGGTTGCATCTTGTGCCGTTCCTCCCATACATGGCACATGGAAGGTACCTCCACCTGTTTGGTATTAGTTTCTTTCCCGGGAGTCTGCTTAGATATACCGAGCCCGAGGAGGTTCCAGGGCGGTTGTCCACGGCCCTGCTCCGTGGCTGGTGTCGCGTGTGGGTATCCAACCAGATCTCGGCTGGGTATCTGATCAAGCTTCGTTTGAAATGTCCTGGAGTCATCGGGCATGTTTCGTTTAACCTTCAGGCAAAGTCCCGGGTTGTCTAGTCATCCGAAATCGTGAGCGATCTCATTCGTCCTATCAGGGAATGGGACGCGACTTCCTGTGGCGCTTCACTCTCTCTTTATATGGCCCTAGGTATGTCGAGCTCTTTCATCACTGCTTCGATGACATCGGTGTGTGCTCCTGCGGAGGGGTCTGCTGATATGGTAAGCGGGTTTGCGAGGCCAGGTGCCAGGCTGTGGCGGTGCGTCATGGTTTCTTTCGAGAGTGTTTCCTCGAACTTCCTCAATGAGATGGACTCACACTCATCATCTTGGAGGTCGCTGCCTTTGAACGAGCACGCGTAAGCGGTGGTGCGCTCATAGGGATCCAAGGTCCTGTTGCACCTAGGGTATTTCGGCGTTCCAGATTTTTGTGAAGCAAGTTTCGGGACCGCTTCCTTGGGAGACGATTGTTGTATGAACTTCCATAAACCATACTTAATCCTTTTGAAGATATCCCCAAGCATCCTTACTGCGGTGGTGTTAGTTACCGATCTGTTGTGGCTTGATCTCTCGGGTACTCGCTCAGCATAGGGAGATGTTGCCGGCGCTATTGTGCTGGGAGTTCCTGGGTGACTTTGCAGCTAAGCGATAGCCAACTGTTGTGCCTGCAACATTTCAAAAATAACATGAAGACTAACTTCCTGTTCTTCTCGGTCCGGGGTTTTTTGAGCTTCCTGTTGGTCGATATGTTGTATGCTACCATCGGTGCACGAGGCTTCGTCGACCTGTCGCGTGCCTTGCAAGCCCGCGTCCGCTTGAATCGATCTAGATGTGTTATTGGGGTCCATGGCATCGCGCAATCCGCTGGAACAGCCACACCGTTTTCGTCATGATTTTCGGGGTAGTCATTCTCAACTTTGCTTACCGAGCTGAACATTTTAACCTGAAATCAAAGGATCTTGGACAAGAAAAAGTGTGAAAGATAATGTTTATTTGTGCAATGAAACCAACAAGAAAATAATCACTATTATTTTTAGCCCCACGGTGGGCGCCAAACTATTTACCGTAAAAATGGCAACAACAATTGAATTTGTAAATGAGATTCTAAAAATATGTGATCTATTCCCGAGCTAGTTGTTAGGACAGTTGATGCTAATAATTTTAAGTTTAATGATGAAATGCAGGCTAAAACGAGGTAGTAATCAAACCGAGGGGCCTATTGCTTGGATGCATGGCTGATCGATGGAGACCTCGTGGTCTAGGTTCGGGTCGAGCTCGAGCTATTGGGGTCAGCCGGGAATAGGATAACAATTGAGGATACGATTAAGAAAGTCTCTTTACGACCAATATTGAGCAATATAGTGAAGAGCGAGTAAGAGGACGATAGATATTAAAGCGGCCTCGGGCCAGTGAGAACGAGCAAGCTAGAAAGAAAAGAGAGAGAGAGATATATATTATTGCATTTATGGAGAAAAATAGAGCAACATCATCCCCTTACAAAGTGGCATGGACTCCCCTTATATATGAGGGGGAATACCATATAGTACATGGTGTATTAAATGTAAAGATGCAGGGAAGGGACGGCTAGACATGGTACTAGTGCCTATGACTCTAGCCACTTGCCTCGGGAGTCCCCCGTCTTCATAACCTTTTCTGGATCGCGGACAGATCCCTTAACCTCTGAGCCTATGTAGGGCCGCGGATGATCCTTGAGATAGGGAGCTTGATCATAATCCCATAGCCTCGAGGTGCTGACATGATCTTAATGGTGGGAAATAGATTCCCCTGATTTCACCGCATACACAAACCATCTAGTACTTCAAATCATATGCAAATCTTGCATTTACCCTCGTAATAGTCAAGACAACTCTAATACACGATCCAAACTCAATCTGCAGCACATATAATTCATTAGTAAAGGAAGACTCACTACAAAACGGCATAGGGATCACACGCCCTCAGGACACCCTGCAGGAGATAACCCACCTGCTTCGTCTCAAACTAACATCTATTTATACCCTTCCACCGTCATAAACATCACACAATCACTTAATCTTCTTGAGTCTGATCTCATATCACGACATCAAATCTACTTCATTCCCCAACTAAACAACATGAAAAGATCCTTCAACACACCAATAACTCGGGGCTATACATCAAATCAAGATGGAAATCAAGCACCAAATAGTTCTTTCTACCCTCAAGCAGACCCTCCTCGTCATATCCAAATCATATGAACACATCTCGCAGTCACATCATATTCATAATGTAGCCATCCATCCATCAATTCCACTAATAGGGACATTACCAAACATATAAATCCAAAAGCACACACTCACACAATCAACACCTCAGTGCTCAATCTATAGACAAAGCCCGATCCTAAGTCCTCCAGACTGGCCCAACATCAACACACAGAAATCACATCTCGCCTCTCGTTTAGGGAATCACAAGTCGTCGATGCACAACTAATACCAAGTGCTCATGCGTGTATACGAACACGTGGAAGGAATTTCAAGAGTTACATTCAAGCTAATTAATGTCGCAGAATTCAAGAATGTGGGATTTCCTAAAGGTTCTGCAGCCTCTCGAAGATAAGTACATACGTCTCCGTACCGATCCGCGAGACTCTACTAAACCTGCTCATGACACGTGAGACCTATGTAACTTAGGCTCTGATACCAATTTGTCATGACCCAAAGCTAACCTTATCGTGATGGTGCCTAACGTGATACTAGGAAAGCTGACACACTACCAAAACCAATCAATATTTTTATTTTTACGACAAAACTAAAGTTATTTAACAATAAACCTACATAAGGAGTTTAAATTAAAACAACAGTGCAGAAAGAAAGTCCAATATCGGGGTGTCACTAGTCATGGGCATCTACTACAACCATCTGACAACATCAAGATTAACATAGCATGGATATAATTGAATACAACTAAGGGAGGATAAGGAGGGAGAAAAGCAGGGTTGTGATCCCCAGGCAGCTACCTTACTAACTCCGAAGAACCTGCCACTGAGTAATCAATAGCCGCTACCGGGTTCAGAAATACCTGGATCTACACACAAGGTGTAGGGAGTAATGTGAGTATGCCAACTTAGTAAATAGAGTCTGAGCAACAGTGATGAGCAATAAAACATATACAGTTCATATTATGAAATCTTAGTAAAATACAGCAGGCTTTTAATATAAGGGTTTTGAATTTATTCAGCTCATTTAAATCCAATTTTAGTAAAACCATTTAAAACATCTTTCAACAGTTTCCAACAAAGTGATGAAACAGTGAGTAAAAATGATTAAAACATAAACATCCCCTCAGGAAAAACTCACTCGTATACAGCCCATCAGGCAACATAAACCAAGAACAACCCCTCAGCGAACATCACTCGTGAACAACCCCTCAGGCAAACATGAGTCATAAACAGCTCCTCAGGCAAACCTCACAGTCACTCATATACAACCCATCGAGCATTACCTCACAATCGCTAGTAAACAGCCCCTCAGGCATAATATTAATCAAGAATAGCCCCTCGGGCAAAACTTCATATCACTCACTTAGGGTACCCGCGCTCACTAGGGGTGTACAGACTCCGGAGGGGCTTCTACAGCCCAGGTTCTATAACAAGCCATCTCGTGGGATAATCAATTAGGCCCTCGGCCTCTTATAATCACAAGCTATCTCGTGGCATAAATCATTCAGGCCCTCAACGTCATAGTATCATGAATCAGTAACAACCTGTTGCGGCGTTGTCACGACCCAAGTTCACCCTACATGAACTGTCGTGACGGCACCTAGTCTCTACGACTAGGTAAGCCTAATAATTTGTGGAAAAAGAAACAATAGAATAAGTCTAGCCAAAACTGCAGAAATAACAAAATGAAGCATTTAAGATGCCGCTCGGCATATACAATACAACTCTTAAACTAAAACTACATTTCCCAAAACCCAGAATCTCATGAAATCACAAGCTGTTGAATAACTACAAGTGTCTAATACAGAATGTCTAAACAAAAGTAAATACATAAGGGCTAATACTATAAGGGATAATAGAAAGGGACTCCTCGGTCTGCGGACGCGGCAGATATACCTCGAAGTCTCTAGAGAATCACCTCGCCTCAAGGGTAGTAGGGATGAGTTGAAGTACCTGAATCTGCACATGAAAAACATTCGCAGAAAGGGTATGAGTACACCACAACAGTACTCAGTATGTGCCAAGCCTAACCTCGATTAGGTAGTGACGAGGGAAGTCAGGGCCCTATTGAGTTTATCTGAAAAACAAGGTATAACAGTATAGAATAAGACAATACAATTAAGTGCAAATAGTAATAAGTAACACATGATAGTAAGAACAACAACAACTACAATAGAGACAAAATAATCACAGAAGGAATACAACTCAACACAGAGGTAACAACTGGGGATCTCCCAGGATACCTTCCTGCAGTCCCAAATATAAATATCCAGTGGATCTCCCGGGTGCCATCCCGTAGTCCAACTCATAGTGCGCGGGGATCTCCCGGAATACCGATCCGTAGTTCCAAATGTAAATACCCAGTACTGGGGGAATCTATCGGGTGCAGTCCCGTAGTTCTAATATAAAAGTGTAGGGGGATCTCCCAAAATACAAATCCGTAGTCCCAAAGTAAACAAGCAAGGGGATCTCCTGGGATACCGTCCCATAGTCCCAAAGTAAACACACAACATCAATACGAAGAATATTCAATTCAGTCCAAATTTCCATACCAAAGTAAACAGATAATTCTAACCTAGCATGATGCACAGAATTCAAAGAAAGCAGTTTGAGCAAGTAAGGCAATTAATTCAAGTAGACATGCTTCCCTAAGCTAATAGTAGGATTAAATTGCAGGTAGCATAAACGGAAAGAAAACTCAGTTATAGTTACTTAATGAAAACAAGATTTTCAACAATTAGCACACGTACGCACTCGTCACCTCATGTACAAGGCATTTCATATATCAACAACATCAAATCCTAAGGGGAGTTTCCCCACACAAGGTTAGGCAAGCCACTTACCTCAAACCGACTCAGAAATCAACCCGAAACCACGCTCTTGACACGAGTACTCGACTCCAAATGACCCAAATCTATTCAAATCAATTGCATAATGTAAATATAACTTCAAGTAACTAATTCCACTAATTAATTCTATGGTAATACGCGAAATTAGGAAAAATGACCAAAACTCCCCCGAGCCTAAGTCTCGGAATCGGGTAAAATTTACAAATTCGGAATCCTCACAGTCTCACAAGTTCAATCATACCAAATGTACCAAAATCGGACCCAAAATGGTCCCTCAAATCACCACTCAAAGCTCTCCAATTAACCAAGCCCTAACCCCCAACTTTATCACTGATTTCTCCCTTAAATTTTATGCTAACAACGATAAAAATCACCGTAATAACGTGCTTAGGAACCAATGACCTTACCTCAATGAATCCCTCTGAAAATCTCCCTTGAAATTTCTCCCAAAAGCTTCTTCCCGTTTGAAATGTCATGAAAAATACCCCAAATTCGCGAAGGGCGAAATATGTATGTTCTGAACCAGCAAAACCGCATCTGCGTTCCAATTACCGCACCTGCGAACATGCACCGGCGCATCTGTGGTTCTTTACTTATTCGCCAGCCACCGCACCTGCGATGAGCTTCTCGGACCTGCGCCTTCACAGATGCACCCAAATTTCCACATCTGCGGATCCAGCCTTTCTTCCTCTTGGCCGCATCTGCGGTCCCCAAGCCGCAGGTGCGATTATGATAGCAAACTCAGTAGCTTCAGGTGCAAATTCCCAACTCCAAACTTCCCGTTAACCATCCGAAATCATCCCGAGGCCCCTGGGACCTTAAACAAAAGCATGAACAAGTCATATACCACTATCCAAACTTATACCAATCCTCAAAACACCTAAAACAACATCGAAACATTGAATTAACCATGGATTTAAGCCTAAGAACTCCAAAAACTCTCAAATTACACTTTCGATCAAAAAGTCTATCAAACCTCGTCCGAATGACCTGAAATTTTGCACACACGTCACATTCAACACTACGGAGATACTCCAGCTTTCGGAATTCCATTCCGATCCTTAGATCAAAATCTCACTATCTAACCGGAAACTTAAAAAATTCAACTTTTGGAATTACAAGCCTAAATAAGCTACGGACCTCCAGAACACAATACGAACACGTCCCTAAGCCCGAAATCACCCAACGGAGCTAACAGGACCAACAGAATTCCATTCCGAGGCTGTCTTCACACTGCTTCGACTACGGTCTAAATTCAAAAATTTAAACTCTCATTTAGGGAATAAGTGTCCCAAAACTCTCCGAAACTCCAAATAAATCCTCCTGACAACTCACAATAGTGGAAACAAACATGGGGAATGCAGTTAATAGGAGATCAGGGCGTTAATTCTTAAAACGACCGGCCGGGTCGTTACATCCTCCTACACTTGAACATTCATTTGTCCTCGAACGAGCATAGAGACATACCTAAAGTAGTGAAAAGATGAGGGTAACGACTGCGCATATCCTGCTCGGTCTCCCAAGTCGCCTCTTCGACCGGCTGACCCCGCCACTGAACCTTCACTAATGCAATGTTCTTTGACCTTAGCTTTCGAACCTGTTTGTCCAATATTGCCACCAGCTCCTCAACATAATATAGATCCTTGTCCAACTGGACTAAACTGAAATCCAACTCGTGCGATGGATCACGTGATACCTCTGGAGCATCGAAACATGAAATACTAGATGAACTCCTACCAAGCTGGGAGGTAAGGCAAGCTTATAAGCAACCTCCCCAACATGCCTCAATATCTCAAAAGGGCTAATAAACCTCGAACTCAACTTCCCTTACTTCCCAAATTTCATAATGCCATTCATAGGCAAAATCTGAAGCAGAACCCGCTATCTAACCATATAGGAAACATCACGAACCTTCCGGTCTGCATAACTCTTCTGTCTTGACTGGGCTGTACAGAGTCTATCCTGAATCACCTTAACCTTCTACGAAGCATCCTGAACCAAGTCTGTGCCCAATAATCTAGCCTCAGCCGGCTCAAACCAACCCACTGGGGATCTACACCGCCTACCATATAAAACCTCGTACGGTGCCATCTGAATGCTGGACTGATAGCTGTTGTTGTTGGCGAACTCTGCCAATGGCAAGAACTGATCCTAAGACCCTCCAAACTCAAACACACATGCACGGAGCATATCCTCAAGAATCTGAATAGTGCGCTCGGACTGTCCGTCCATCTGGGGATGAAATGTTGTACTCAACTCCAACCGAATACCCTACTCATGTTGTACGACCCTCCAGAATCGTGATGTGAACTGAGTACCTCTATCTGAAATGATGGAAACTGGAATACCATGCAGATGAACAATCTCCCGGATATAAATCTCCACCAGTCGCTCCGAAGAATAGGTAGTACACATAGGAATGAAGTGCGCGGACCTGGTCAGCCGATCTACAATCACCCAAATGGCATTGAACTTTCTCAAAGTACGTGGGAGACCAACTACGAAGTCCATGGTGATCTGCTCCCACTTCCACTCCGGAATCTCTATCTGCTGAAGCAACCCACCCGGTCTCTGGTGCTCATACTTCACCTGCGGACAATTGAGAAACCGAGCTACAAACCCAACTATATCTTTCTTGATCCGCCTCTACTAATAGTGCTGCCTCAAATCCTGGTACATCTTTGCGGCACCCGGATGAATGAAATACCGCGAACTATGGGCCTCCTCTAGAATCAATTCCCAAAGCCCATTGACATTAGGTACACATACCCGACCCTGCATCCTCAATACCCCATCATCACCAATAGTCACATCTCTAGCACCTTCATGAAGAACCTTGTCCTTGAGGACAAGCAAATGTGGCTCATCAAACTAACGCTCCCAAATACAATCAAACAAGGAAGACCGAGAAACCACGCAAGCTAGAACCCGATTGGGCTCCGAAAGATCCAATCTCACAAACTGGCTAGCTAAGGCCTGAACATCCATTGCCATGGGCCTCTCTGCTGCTAATAAATAAGCCAAACTCCCTAAACTCTCTGCCCAGCAACTCAAAGCATCGGCCACCACATTGGCCTTGCCCGGGTGATACAAGATAGTGATATCATAGTCCTTCAGCAGCTCTAACCACCTTCTCTAACGCAAATTAAGGTACTTCTGCTTGAATATATGTTGTAAACTCTGTTGATCAATATAAATCTCACAAGGCACACCATACAAATAATTACGCCAGATCTTCAAGGCGTGAACAATATCAGCTAACTCGAGATCATGGAAAGGATAATTCTTCTCATGTACCTTCAACTGTCTGGATGCGTAGGCAATCACTCTACCTTCCTGCATCAAAACCGCTCCAAGGCCAATCCTCGAGGCATCACAATAAACAGTATACAACCTCGAACTTGTAGGCAATATAAAAACTAGGGCTGTAGTCAAAGCTGTCTTGAACTTTTGAAAGCTCGCCTCACACTCTTCCGTCCACTGGAATGGAGCACCCTTTTGGGTCAGCCTGGTCATAGATGCTGCAATAGATGAAAATCCCTCAACAAATCGATGGTAATAACCGGCCAAGCCAAGAAAACTACGGATCTCTATAGCTGAGGATGGTCTGGCCCAACTTTGAACTGCTTCCACTTTCTTCGGATCCACCTTTATCCCCTCACTAGATACCATGTGACCCAAGAACGCCACAGAATCCAACCAAAATTCGCATTTCGAGAACTTTGCATATAACTTCTTTTCTCTCAAAGTTTGAAGCACTGTCCTCAGGTGCTGCTCATGATCTTCCTGAATCCGGGAGTACACCAGAATATCATCAATAAAGACAATGACAAACGAGTCAAGATGTGGTCGGAACATGCTGTGCATCAAATGCATGAAGGTTGTTGGGGCATTGGTCAGCCCAAATGACATAACAAGAAACTCGTAATGACCATACCGAGTCTTGAAAGCAGTCTTCGGGATATCTGGCTCCCCAATCTTCAACTGATGGTAACCTGAACGCAAGTCAATCTTAGAAAACACTCGTTCACCCTATAGCTGGTCAAACAAATTATCAATACGGGGCAAAAGATAATGATTCTTCACTATAACTTTGTTCAACTAGTATAATCAATGCACATACACATAGAACAATCCTTTTTCTTCACAAACAAGACAGGAGCACCCCAAGGTGATACACTGGGCCGAATAAAACCCTTATCAAGCAATTCCTGTAACTGATCCTTCACTCCTTCAATTCAGGAGGGTCCATACGGTACGGAGGAACAGAAATGGGCTGAGTGCCTGGCAACAAATCAATGCCAAAATCAATATCTCTATCGGGCGGCATGCCCGAAAGATCAGCTGGAAACACATAAGAAAAATCCCGTACTACTGGGACTGAATTAACTATAGGGGTATCAATACTAACATCTCTCACATAAGCTAGATACGCATCACATCCTTTCTCAACCATACGCTGAGCCTTAAGGAATGAAATAACTCTACTGGAAGTATGATCTAAGGTACCCCTCCACTCTACTCGCGGTACACCTAGCGTAGCCAGCGTCACAGTTTTGGTGTGAAAATCAAGAATAGGCATAATAGGCGACAACCAGTCCATGCCCAAGATAATATGAAAATCTACCATGCTGAGCAATAATAAATTGGCTCTGGTCTCAAAACCACTAAGAGCAACCACACACGACCGATAAACGTGGTCTACAACAAGAGAAATCTCCCACAGAAGTAGAAACATAAATAGGGGAACTCAAAAAATCCTGAGATACACCTAAATATGGGAAAAAATAAGAAGACACATAAGAATAGGTGGAGCCTAGATTGAATAAAAGTGATGCATCTCTATGACATACCAGGACAACACCTGTGATGACAGAATCGGAGGCGACAACTAAGCACGGGCAAGAAGGGCATAATATCTGGCCTGGACTCCCCCTCTAGGGCGACCTCTACTTCTAGCTAGCTGAGCAGGTGGGGTAGCAACTGGAGCTGTAACCATAGCCTGAGAACTCTGAGGGGCACGCTATGGCTGAGAAGTCTGTGGAGGTGCACCCCTCCTAAGTCTGGGGAAATCCCTCACCATATGGCGGGTGTCACCACACTCAAAACAAGTTTTGGGAGGACGTGGCGGCTGTGACTAGCTCGGGCCAGGTCTACTGGACTGACCACTAAAAGCACCCCGCGCAGCATGCGCACTAGATACTGGAAGTGCATAATAAGGCTCCTAAGGCCTAGGAGGAGCTGGAATACCACTGGCTGCTGGAAGAGCTGAATGAACGGGGCGACTCATATAACCCCTACAATGATGAACTACAGCTGGAGCACGGGCACCAGAATAATGGCCTGACTCTCGAGACCTCTTGGCCTCCCTCTCCTCTCTATCCCTAACATGAATACCCTCCACTCTCCTAGCAATGCTCACTACCTGCTAATAAGAAATATCCATCTCCAGCTTACGAGCCATGCTATACCTAATGCTGGGAATAAGCCCCTCAATAAACCGGCAAACCCTCTCGCGAACAGTAGACCAAGGCTGGTGCATGTCTAGCCAAGCTAGTGTAACGGACAACATACTCCGAGACAATCATAGTACCCTGGAATAAATGCTCAAACTCTGCGCACCATGCATCCCTGAGGCTCTAAGGAACATACTCTCTCAGCAACATATCTGAAATTTGAGTCCAAGTCAGGGAAGCTGCCTCATCTAGACTGTCTAACTCATAGGTACGCCACCGCTCATAGGCGGTTCCTTGAAGTTGGAAGGTAGTAAAGGAAACCCCGCTCGATCTTGATATACGGGTGGTACGGAGAGTACAGTAGCACCCATCTAGAAATCCCAGAGCATTATCTGATGCTAGACCACTGAATACATGAGGCTTATACTTCTTAAACCTCTCGAGCCTCCACTGCTCATCCTCAGAAGCCACTGCCCTATCCTCGGGCTAATTTGGGGCTACAAGCTGTACAAGAATAATCTCTGGGACCTGATCAACATGTACTCGCTGCTCAGGAGTGCGGGTGGCAGGAGTTTGTGCTCCTCCCCCGGCCTGAGATGTAGCTGCAACATGGGGAAGCAACCCTGCCTGAGCTAGAGTGGTGCACATGCTCATGAACTGCGCAAGAGTCTCCTGAAGAGCTAGAGTAGTAGTAGCAGTAGGCGTATCAGGTGCTTGAACTCTGGCTGGAACTGCTGGTGGTACCTCGGTTGCAGCTCGCACAGCTGCTGTAGCTGCACCACGTGCGCGTCCTCGGCCTCTACCCCGGCCCTGACCTCTGACGGCTCCAGTAAGGGGCGCGAGTGCCTGATCATCTCTAGTAGCATGTGTCCTCACCATCTGTGAGAGAATAAAAGGAAGAAGTTTAGAATTGTGATATCAAAAATCTCGCACGACAAGGAAATCAAATGAAGTGGAATTTTCCTAACAATTACATAGCCTCTCGTAGATAAGTACAGACGTTTCCGTATTAATTTGTGAGACTCTAATAAACCGGCTTGTGATTCATGACTCCTATGAACCTAGAGCTTTGATACCAACTTTTCTTGACCCTAGTTCACCCTCCGTGAACTGTCGTAACGATACCTAGTCTCTACGACCAGTTAAGCCAAACAATTTGCAGAAAAAGAAACAACAGAATAAAACTAGCCAAAACTGCAGAAATAACAAAATGAAGCATTTAAGATACCGCTTGGCATATACATTACAACTCTCAAACAGAAACTACATTTCCCAAAACCAGGAATCTCATGAAATCATAAGCTATTGAATAACTACAAGTGTCTAACTCCAGAATGTCTAAATAAAAGTAAATATAGAAGGGCTGATACTATAAGGGAGAATGGAAAGGGACTCCTCGGTCTGCGGACGCGGCAGATATACCTCGAAGTCTTTGGAGAATCGCCTCGCCTCAAGTGTAGTAGGGCTGAGTTGACGTACCTGTATCTGCACATGAAAAACATGCACAGAAAGGGCATGAGTACACCAAAGCGGTACTCAGTAAGTGCCAAGCCTAACCTCGACCGGGTAGTGATGAGGGAATTCCGGGCCCTGCTGAGTTTAGATGAAAAACAAGGTATAATAGTATAGAATAAGACCGTACAATTAAGTGCAAATAGTAAGAAGTAACACATGATAGTAAGAACACCAACTACAATAGAGGCAAAATAATCACAGAAGGAATACATCTTAACACAGAGGTAAAAATTGGGGATCTCCTAGGATACCATCATATAGTCCCAAATATAAATATCCAGTGGATCTCTTGGGTGCCATCCCGTAGTTTAACTCAAAGTGCGCGGGGATCTCCCGGAATACCGATCCGTAGTCCCAAATGTAAATACCCAGAACTGGGAGAATCTACCGGGTGCAGTCCCATAGTTCTAATATAAAAGTGCAGGGGGATCTCCCGGAATACAAATCTGTAGTCCAAAGTAAACAAGCAGAGGGATCTCCCGGGATACCGTCCCGTAGTCCCAAAGTAAACACACAATATCAACACGAAGAATATTTAATTCAGTCCAAATTTCCATACCAAGGTAAACAGATAATTCTAACCTAGCATGATGCACGGAATTCAAAGAAAGCAGTTTGAGCAAGTAAGGCAATTAATTCAAGTAGACATGTTTCCCTAAGCTAACAGTAGGATTAAATTGCAGGTAGCATAAATAGGAAAGAAAATTCAGTTATAGTTACTTAATGAAAACAAGATTTTCAACAATTAGCACACGTACGCACGCGTCACCTCATGTACAAGGCATTTCATATATCAACAACATCAAATCCTAAGAGGAGTTCCCCCGCACAAGATTAGGCAAGCCACTTACCTCTAACCGACTCAAAAATCAACCCGAAACCACACTCTTGCCACGAGTACTCGACTCCAAATGACCTTAATCTGTTCAAATCAATAGCATAATGTAAATATAACTCCAAGTAACTAATTCCACTAATTAATTCTAAGCTAATACTCAAAATTAGGAAAAATGACCAAAATGCCCCCAAGCTCACGTCTCGGAATCGTGTAAAATTTACAAATTCAAAATTCTCACACTCTCATGAGTTCGTTCATACCAAAAGTACCAAAATCAGATCCCAAATGGCCCCTCAAATAACCACTCAAAGCTCTCCAATTAACCAAGCCCTAACCCCCAACTTTACCACTGATTTCTCCCTATTTCATGCTAACAATGATAAAAATTACCATAATAACGAGCTTAGGAACCAAGGACCTTACCTCAATGTATCCCTCTGAAAATCTCCCTTGAAATTTCTCCCAAAAGCTTCTTCCCGTTTGAAATGTTATGAAAAATAGCCCAAATTCGCGAAGGGCGAAATATATATGTTCTGACTCAGCATAACCGCATTTGCGGTATAATTACCGCACTTGCGGACACGCACCTGCGGTTCTTCACTTATTCGCCAGCCACCGCACCTGTGATGACCTTCTCGTACCTGCGCCTTCGCAGATGTGCCCAAATTTCAGCATCTGCAGCTCTAGCCTTTCTTCCACTTGGCAGCATTTGCGGCTTCACTTTCGCTTCTGTGGGCTCGCACTTGCGGTCCCCAAGCTGCAGGTGCGGTTATGACAGCAAACTCAGCAGCTTCAGCTCATTCCCAACTCCAAATTTCCCGTTAACCATCCGAAATCATCCCGAGGCCCTCGGGACCTCAACCAAAAGCACGAACAAGTCATATACCACTATCATAACTTATATCAATCCTCAAAACACCTAAAACAACATCGAAACATCGATTTAACCTTGTATTTAAGCCTAAGAACTCCAAAAACTCTCAAATTAAGCTTTCGATCAAAAAGTCTATCAAACCTCGTCCGAATGACCTGAAATTTTGCACACACATCTCATTCAATACTACGGAGCTACTCCAACTTTCGGAATTCCATTCTGACCCTTAGATCAAAATCTCACTATCGAACCAAAAACTTCAAAAATTCAACTTTCGGCATTACAAGCTTAAATAAGCTATGAACCTCCAGAACATAGTCCGAACATGCCCCTAAGCCCGAATTCACCCAACGGAGCTAACGGAACCAACATAATTCCATTGCAAGGCAGTCTTCACACTGCTCCGACTACGGTCCAAATTCAAAAACTTAAACTCTCATTTAGGGACTGAGTGTCCCAAAACTCTCCGAAACTCCAAATAAATTCTCCCGGTAAATCACAATAGCAGAAACAAACACAGGGAATGCAATTAATAGGGGATCGGGGTATTAATTCTTAAAACGTCCAGCCGGGTTGTTATAGGCGTGCAACTCGATCCCATAATATCCTCACAACATAGGCCCTCGGCCTCACTCAGTCAGAAAACCTCTCAAGCCACTCGGGCTAACAGTAAAAAAACCAGTGTGCTCAGCCCAAAATATCATTTAAAGTATCAAAATGGAGTAAATATGACTGAGTTATGAAATCAATAAAATACAGCATGACTGAGTACAAATATTAAGTCAAAACAGTGAGGAATAGTAGTAAAAAGCCCCTAAGGGTCCAAATAGTTGGCACGAGGCCCAAATATGACATCCAGTCAAAAACATAGTAATACATCCCAAAACACAATAGTATCAAATAGTTTTCAATCAAATACGCGACTTAATAGTCGTACGGGATGGACCGAGTCACAATCGCCAATGGTGCACGCCCCCACACTCGTCATCTAGTGTGTGCGTCACCTCAAAGTAGTAAAACAATGTGAAATCCGGGGTTTCATACCCTCACGACTAGATTTACAATCATTACTTACCTCAAACAAGCTAATTTCAATACTGAGCAAGCCAAGCGATGCTCCAAAAATGCCATCTCGCGCGTTCCGGCCTCCAAATTGCTCGAAACCCAATAAATATGGTGAAAATCGTCTCCAAAATCGCCCAAATCTGATTTCCCCAATACAAAATATGACCAAATGAACAAACCCTTGTTTTATATATTTTTTGCCAGCTATTCTGCCTCGATTCTCATGCCAAATGATTTTGAAACTCGCTTTTGATGCCTCCAATGGATTCCTTGTGAAATTTTAGTCAAGTTAGACTCTTCAATCACTCCATTTAATCTTATAATGAAGGAGATATGTTAGTTTTAATATTTGAAAATAGTGTAGATTTTTAAATACAAATTCAGTGGCAATTCTGTAATTAATTTGAAAAATCTGGCAACCCAATTGTTAGTAAAATGACCATAAAATCCTCATACAATGTCCAAATTCGACGATTCTTTTTGCTATGGCTCTGTAATTACGATAAAGATCTGATATTTCAATTAAAATAAAAATTGGATCTCATTTGTTTAATGTAGTACCATTTATACTTGAAAAACGACGCCGAAACATAAAAAAACGAGCGCAACACAATCCAAACATATCTGAAACTCATCCAAGCCCCTCGGGACCCTGCTCAAACATACCAACAAGTCTCATATCATAACACGGACCTATTTGAGGCCTCAAAACATGCAATACGACATCAAAACGATAAATCACACCTCAATTCAAAATCAATGAACTTGAAACTTCAAACTTCCACAACTGATGTCGAAACCTATCAAATCATGTTTGATTGACCTCAAATTTTGCACGCAAGTCATATTTGACATTATGATCCTGATCCAACTTCCGGAATCGAAATCCAACCCCTATATCAAAATGTCCACTCCCACTCAAACTTTCCAAAATTCAAACTTTCGCTATTTCAAGCTAAATTCTACTACGGACCTTCAAATCACAATCCGGACGCGCTCCTAAGTCAAAAATCACCTAATGGAGCTAACGGAACCATCAGAAATCCAATCCGAGGTAAAATTCTAAAAATTCAAAACTTGGTCAAACCTTTCAAATATAAAGCTTCTAGTTGAGAATCATTCTTCCAAATCAATTCTTAATAAACTGAAAACCAAAACCGATAATTCACATGAGTCATAATACTTTCTACGGAGCTATTCATGCCCTCAAACAATTAAACAAAGTGCAATTGCTCAAAATGACTGGTTGGGTCGTTACAATATTTCTTTTAGATTTTGAGATATAATCTTCCAAAGTCAGCTTTGCACATCAAAAATTTCGACCAACAGTAATAAATGGCCTAAAAATGGTATGAAACCCCTCCGAAACTCACCCAAACCCCCCGTGACCCCGTCCGAACACACTAACAAGTCTCAAAACATATTATGGACTTAGTCGAGGCCTCAAATCACATCAAACAACGCTAAAACACGAATCAAACCCAAATTCAAGCCTAATGAAACTAAGAAATTCCAACTTCTACATTTGATGGAGAAACATATCAAACCAATCCCGATTGACCTCACTAATCATAAATAACATAAAGGACCTGTTACAATTTTCAGAATCGGATTTCAATCCCGATATAAAAAGTCAACTCTCGATCAAACTTTTGAATTCCATTTTTCTCCAACTTTTGCCAAAATACTTTAATATATTCTACGGACCTCCAATTTTAATTTCGTGAATACATCTAAGTTCGAAATCACCATATAATCGAAGCTCCATTATGGAGTCGTTTGCTCAATAGTCAAACTCCGATCAACGCTTTTTATTTTAGCTTCAAAAATGAGAATTGTTCTTTCAATTTAATTCTGAATCTTCCGAAAATCAAATTCGACCACACACACAAGTCATAATACGTATTACGAAGTTTCTCGGGATCTTATGTCGCTGAGTGGCGCGCTAATTCTTAAAATGATAAGTCAGGTCGTTATAATTTTGCAGTAAAGTTTCCATATATTGAGACATTTGCCTCATCATATCAGTTTGTTGAACTGCCAATTGGGTTTTTATCTCCTGTCTTGGCCTTTCTTCCTCCCCATTTTCTCTTTGGGCCATCAGTTTTCTCGAGTTTTAGTTATCATACTGTTAGAGAGAGTGTTGTACAAATTCTTAGTTTGCTTAACTCCAGCACCTTTGACTAAAAATGCAATAGTGGAAGGGGAAAAATACTCCATACAGGCGGATCAAATTTACAAGCCTCAAAGCCAGCATTGATGATTCTACCAACATTAATGGTCATCTTATTAAAAATGGCATAGAGTAGTGCTATTCTTGGAACATACACAAAATATTTATGAGTACTAGGTATAAGCCTAGTACTTAGAAAAGCAAGAATAGCACTGGCCACATACCCGACGTTTTGCACCAACAAGCTTTGCCTTTCTCCATAGCCATCAAGAGTGGCATCAAAAGGAAATATATTGGTATCTCTTTCAATATCTTCCCAATAGGATCTTCTGTGAAATTATTATTCACTTGATCATCAACATTATCAAGATAAAAAAGACGATTAATCTTTTCAACAGAACAGTCAATCCTCATTCCTCTCACCAAGGAAAAATCTTACCTCTTTCTAGATTAGAGTAGAATTCCAACACACAATCATAATAAAAATCTCTTGGTGATTGTACAAAGGTGTGCCAGCCTTGATATTTCACTAATTGACAGATGACTTCATCAAAATCCCCATCTGCAGCTTGAAATTTCAGACCCCTTTCATGAATTGGTCACCTATGGTATATATAATCAGAATTTCTTTTCGGACCCATGAAAGATTTGTGAAAGTAAGGAAGAGAAGTGTAGAAAAAAACGAAAAGGAAGATTGGTACAATGAATTTCTAGAAACAAGATAGTAAAAGTGAAATTACGGCTCTGAAAACTTTATGGTCCTCTTGATTTCTTTTAAAGACATGATAAAAAATTTGAAATTTTACCATGGATGCGTTGAAAGGGGCTTGGATATGTCCAAGATTCTTTTAGTTTTTTCTCCACAATTTACTCCCATCTAGTTGCTCAACACATGTCCAAGGTAACTTTGCCTAACTTCTAGTCTAAATGCAATGAGACTTGGCTTATATGTGCCAAAGTCCTCCCTTTTTTATTATTGTATTTCCTTATATAGTTTTTTTAGCAAACATGAATATTTATATTAATACTACGTAGGGTTTATAACATTACAAATATACCACATGTCGCTTAGGACACATAGGTTTCCTAGGCTTGCTAGTACAAAAATACATTGTTCCTTTTGATCTTTCATTTCAAAAGATTCAACAAAAAGCGGAGGCTGCACATAATAATTTTTCATCCTTGTTTGTGCATCAATCTCCTTTGCTAGTTGGTGGGTCACTTTATTCCCTTGCCGAAGACGTGCCGGAGAACCACTTCCTTCTCCTGGTGCATTAACAACATGCATGTGTTAACAATATCGTCATGCATTATATTGCCTTGATAGATGGATTGGATTACCTCAGCGGAGTCTGTTTCTACTTCCAGTGGAAACAATTTCCATTCTTGTATTGTTTGAAGACCTTCGAGAAGAGCCTGGAGTTCTGCTTCTAATGAACTATTTGTATGTGTAGATTTTGTAAAAGCTACAATCCAGTTCCCACTTGTGTTTTTGAAGATGCCTCCCAAGCCACTCTGTAGATTGTTTTTTCTGTAGCTTGCATCTATGTTTAATTTATACCATCCCTTTGGAGGTTTGTGCCAGCTTATCTTGATAGGAATTTTCTTTGTAGGGCTATGGCAACTTCCTATTAGAAGCTTGTATTCTATTGACCTTTGCTTGATGTAGTCGATATTGATAAGGTTAGCAGTATTATTTTGGTTGTTATTATTTCTGTTTATCCAAATATTCCACAGAGCAAAATGGTAAAAAGATTTCCAGTTAATAATTCTTCTCCAAGGTTTTGATCAAAATCTCTTACCTGCATAAGCTAGTGACTACCCAATGGTTCATTAAAATTTGACCATTCTAAGTTATCCCAAAGTTGACAAGTGGTTTTACAGGTGAAGAAAATGTGGGCAATGGACTATTCCTCCCCTTTCCATATTGGACATATAGGGTGTATGTTAATACCTATACGTGCTAAGTAAGCTCTACATGAGAGTCTATCATGTAGGCATTGCCACAAAAAAATTTAATTTTATTTGGACAATTTAATTTCCAAATCCACTCGAAATCCATTTGTTTTGTCTTAGGTGTTTCAATTAGATCATAGCATGATTTCGTGGTAA
The DNA here is from genome assembly GCF_000715075.1 of Nicotiana tabacum. NCBI lineage: Eukaryota > Viridiplantae > Streptophyta > Magnoliopsida > Solanales > Solanaceae > Nicotiana > Nicotiana tabacum. Next base: position 120,744,246 of record NC_134082.1, read on the forward strand.
ACAAAACCTTTAGTGGTTAGGGGCCATATAAGAGTGTCACAAAGGGGACCCCTAGTACGTACCCTGACCGTTGAGATCGTTTCCTTAATATCATCGGGGATCATTATAGAAAGCGTTGTGAAATTTCAATTATACTTGCTATAGATATCCCTAATTTTTAGAGAGAGATCGATAATAGAGAGGGGGCCTTCGATAGTGCTTCTCAGGTTTTTGTATTAGGGATCCAATTATTTAGCCAAATATTCATATTGGATTGATAGTGAGGTGACCAAGTAATGTCTTTGGTGCAAATCTTCCACCCTTTTAGAATACTCTTCCAAATGAAGGATTGAGGATTCTTGGCTTTACTAGTGCCATAGGAGCTGATAATAAGCTTTTCCCATGGAGTAGTTGTGTTAGTAAGGAGTCTCCAAGCTAGGCCAGTTAGGAGAAAAATATTTTTTGTACTAGCATTTCTTATGCCTAGGCCCCCATTGATCTTTTGTTGGCACATGGTAGACTATTTGATTAGATGGAGTTTTTTCTTATCAGTAGTAGTTTCCCATATAAAATTTTTTTTGTACTTTATCTATTTATTTTTTAAAAAAATTTGGGAGAAGGGTGTATTGCATATAATGGTTAGGGATTGAATTAAGGCATACTTGGGCTAGTGTGGTTCTTCCTGCTATGTTAATAAACTTAGTCTTCCAGGTAGCCAGTCTTGCTCTCCTTTTGTCTATAATAAAGTGGTAGTCAACAGGTCTTGGATTCTTTGTTAGGATTGGGAATCCCAAATACATTCCGAAAGAGTCACTTTTTTTGACTCCCAAGATGTTAGTAATATCCTTAACCATATTTGGTTAGCAGTTGTTTGAGAAAAGGATTTTTAATTTTGTAGTATTTATATATTGACATGATAGAGTACAAAAAAGATTTAGTCTCATTTCTATGGCTTGACATGATTTATGGTTTACTTTGGCCATTAATGTTAGGTTGTCTGCAAGAAACAGAAGTGAGAAATGGGGGCTTCTTCTTCCTGGAGCAATAGGGTCCTAATTGTGCATATTTACTTGGTGAATAATAAATCTAGAGAGCATCTCCATACAAACTATAAAGATATACGGTGATATAGGGCGGCTTGCCTAATACCTCGACTTGATTCAAAGAAATTGAAGATTGTACCATTAACCAGGACAACTATGGAGCTAGTAGAGATATAATTTAGTAGGAGTTTGGAGAATTTAGGGGGAAAGTTAAAGTATCTAAGTGGCAATAGATGAAATTATTAGTCCTTTAAAAACTAGCAAATGCTTCTATGACAAATGTTCTTGTAATTAGGGATTTGTTGAGTCTTAAAATTTTTATGACAAATGTTCTTAACTGATTGCCCAATAATATACCAATACTTTTGGAAGAAAAAGGGGTGAAGGCAATTGTAACGATTCGATCGGTCGTCTTGAATATTTGCACTTTGCTCGATAGTTTATGAACATGAGTAGCTCCGTATGATGTATTATGACTCATGTGAATTTTCGGTTTAGGTTTTCAGGTTATTCGGAATCGACTTGGAAGAATGAATTTCATGGTTTAAGCTTTAAATTGGAAGAGTTGACCAAGTTTGACTTTTTAGTATTTGACCTCAGATTGGAGTTTTGATGGTTCTGTTAGGTCCGGATGGTAATTTTGGACTCGAGCGTATGCCCGGATTTGCATTTGGATGTTTCTAGAAGGTTTCTTCACAAATTGGCGAAAAATTAGAAATTTGAAGGCTTGGAAAGTTCATAAGTTTGACCCGAAGTTGACTTTGAGGATATCGAGTTTCGATTGTGATTCTGGGAATTGAAATAGCCTCGTTATTTTATTTGGCGCTTGTGTGCAAAATTTGAGTTTATTCCGAGTTGATTTGATGTGATTCGGCGCGAGTTTTGGAAGCTGAAAGTTCAAAGCTCATTCAAATTCAATTTGAGGTACGATTTGTCGTTTCGATATTGTTATTTGTGATTTGAGACTTCGAGTAGGTCTGTATTATGTTATGGGACTTTTTGGCATATTTGGACGGGGTTTTGAGTGGCTCGGTTGAGTTTCAAATGAGGTTCGGTTCCATTGGATCATTTTTGGCTGGGATGGTTTGGCATGGCTTTTGGTGTGACCACACCTGCGGAACCATGGGTGCAGGTGCAGAGCCGCAAAAGCGGTAGTGGAATCATAGAAGCGGGAGTGTTGTTGGGAGCAGGAGTCCACAGAAGCAGAGGTTTCTTCTCATCTGCGGTGTATTTGGTCTTAGAAGCGAATGCCAACGCAGAAGAGCAATTTGGACTCGCTCCTGCGTGTGCGTAGAAGCAGATATTGTACCGCAGGTGTGAAGGCAGGCCTCCAGTGCTTCTCTGCAGAAGCGTGATTTTAGTTGCAAATTCGACGCTGCAAAAGCGGCTAATGTATCACAAGTGCAAAGTTGCTGGGCAAATTCTATAAATCGAGATTTTGGTTCTTTTATCATATTTTGAGATGTGGGACTCGGATTGTGGCGACTTTTGAAGCAATTTTTATCACAAGGATTGGGAAAAGTTTTCTACACTTGGTTTGATTTTATTTCATGAATCTACCTTTATTTTTGGCAATTGGTTGATGAATTTTAAAGAGAAATTGATGATTTTGTCTAAAACTTCATAAAGCAAATTTTCGAGTTTTGAACATTGATTCGGAGTCGGATTTGAGTAAAACAAGTATTGTTGAAATCGTAATTGAATGGGTTATTGAATTTTATAAGTTTCGTCGGGTTCCAAGGCGCGGGTCCGAGTTTTAACTTTAAGCCAATTTTGGACTTTTGATTAAGGATGTGACCTTTATCATTTGAAATTATTTTCTTGGGCTTTATTTGATGTATTTTAGTTGCTCTTTGCTAGTTTCGAGCCGTTTGGAGATCGATACACATGAGATGGCACTTTTGGAGCATCGCTTGGCTTGCTCGGTATTGGATTTGGCTTGTTTAAGGTAAGTAACACTTATAAACTTGGAGCTAAGGGTATGAAACCCCGAATTTGCGTGTTATGTGAATGATGCTAAGGTGACACACATGCTAGGTGACAGGCGTGTGGGCGTGCACTATGTGAATTGTGATTTAGTCGATTCCATAGAACTGTGTAGTTATCTTCTCTTAATATTTTCACTGTACTCTATGCGTTAGAACACCTGAGTTGTAATCCATGCTAGAAATCATGCTTAGTGTTACACCTCGCATTTTTGTATGTTAAAAGTTTCATCTTCTGTTAACCGATGTAGACTCGGGGATGATATCATTTTGACGTTAACGTATTTACATTATTTTTAACAAGCGATAAATAAGTGTTATGAAGGATAAAGGGGTACACGGATAAAAGAAAATGAGTTTCGCTAAAAGTGGACAATTTGGAATAAAATACGTGTCGAGCGATAATACCCGATAATTATGAACTAGTACCATACAAGGTACCATGTGACCACGGTAGTATAATATATAAAGTATATATGAAGTATTTTTAAAAATAAATAGAATTTTAAGTAATTTGTGGTAATTTTTTAATTATGCGGGTAACTGATTAATTACCTGGTAACATGACATTACCCAGTTAACTAGTGGATAAAAAATTAATATCCCACCACTTACCCCACGTGGCAAGAAGCCACAAGGTTAGAAATAACTAAGTAGTCACTCTTGCCAAATGTCTAATTATGAGCATGACTAAGTCTTAGCAAATAAGAGTTGGGATCAACTTTAGAAACTAAGTAAGCAATTCCATAGAAAGACACATCTGTCTTTGGCTTTAAAATTAGAAGTAGAAACTTATTTCCTTCCAAAACCAAACATGATTCCTCAAAAATCAATGAATTCAACGTTATTCTTTCAAACTTAAGAAGAATCAGAAACGTTTTCAAATGAATTCAATGTTATTCGTTCCAAAATTTTTAGGAACCAGATAAAATTTCGTCTGTGAATTTCTAAAGAAGCAGGGCCAAATTTCGCTCAATCAACGAAGGTTTTCCAACAGTGTATTATACTGAGTTTTCCTTACACCAGGTATTAGGTCCTCCCTTCTTCCTTTTGGTGTGGTCCAATTATACTGAAGAAATGAGCAAATACACAGTTTCCATAAATTACTCTATTCATAGAATTATTAGGGGTGTCTATATTTTTGATTCCCCATGAAAATTATTATTATTTTCTGTTCATGAGTCTCAGAATAATACGCAGTTGGAAAAGTTTATCCGGAAGGAATATTGAGATTATTACATATTTTTCATGCATTTCACTCATGTGCATTGACCCATGACCAGATGGCATTATATACGCGTATATATGTAAATATAGGTATATGGGATATGGGAAAAGGTTACGGTGTTATATACGCACCACTACCTGATCAGCTGGTATATGATGATGATGTTGCCCACAGTGGCTGAAATATGATTCAAACGGTGTTATATACGGAAGGAAAAGACGCTATTTGAAATTACAGAAGATGGGGTCCTCAGATATCGAGGACGATATGTGTGCCTAATGTTGCAAGGCTGCGTCAGCAGGTTATGGAAGCAACTCACTATTCTCGTTATTCTATCCATCCAGGAGCAACAAAGATGTATCATAATATCAAGGAGTTATATTGGTAGGACGGAATGAAAAAGGATATAACGGAGTTATTGCTCAGTGTCCTAACTGTTAGTAGGTTAAGATTGAACTTTAAAAGTCTGATGGATTATTGCAGGTTATGGAGATTCCGACTTGGGAATGGGAAATAATCTATATGGACTTCATCGTAGGTTTACCTCGTACCCAGCGAAAGTTCGATTCTATATGGGTGATTGTTGATAGGCTTACAAAGTTAGCCCATTTTTTGCCGGTTAGAACTACATATTCCTCAGAAGATTATGCAAGGCTTTATATCAAGGAGATAGTATGACTCCATGGTGTCCCTATATCTATTATCTCGGATAGAAGAGCTCAATTTACAGCTAACTTCTGGAGGTCCTTCCAAAAGGGATTGGGGACTCAAGTAAGTCTTGGTACAACATTTCATCCCCAGACAGACGAACAAGCTGAGCATACTATTCAAACACTGGAGGATATGTTACGAGCTTGTGTAATAGACTTCAAAGGTAGTTGGGATGATCATCTACCGCTTATTGAGTTCACATATAATAATAGCTACCATTCCAGCATTCAGATGGCTCCATACGAAGCTCTTTACGGATGAAAGTATAGGTCGCTTATAGGGTGGTTCAACTTTGGAGAATCTGGATTACGCGGGCCAAACCTGGTTCAGCAAGCCATAGAAAAAGTAAAGCTTATCCGAGATCGACTATTGATAGCTCAGAGTTGTCAGAAGTCATATTCTAACGTGCAGCGACGAGATTTAGAGTTCGGGATTGATGATTGGGTATTCTTAAAGGTGTCACCTATGAAGGGTGTGATGAGGTTTGGCAAGAAAGGCAAACTTAGCCCTCGGTACATGGGACCATAGAGGATAATACGCAAAGTAAGCCAGGTAGCATATAAGTTAGACTTTTCTTCGGACTTGGAGTCTGTACATTAAGTCTTTCATGTGTCTATGCTCCATAAATGTATCATAGATCCTTCTAGAATTGTGTTAGTTGACGACATTCATGTCACAGAGTAGCAGCCATATGAAGAAACTCCCATTGATATATTAGACGGACAATTCGGAGATCGAAAACTAAAGACGTAGCTTCGGTGAATGTACTTTGAAGAAACAATAATGTGGAAGATGTGACTTAGGAGGCCAAGGAAGACATATATAGATATTCCTACTTATTTCCTCCTCAATAAAAGGATCCGACTGAGACGTCATAATCATAAGGTACGTGTATAAATTCTTGTGTTGGGTTATTAAGCTTCTACAAGGATAGTTGGTAGTGGTGTTGTTACAGAGATGATCTTGCCAAAGTTAGATAGATCACGGGGAGTTAAACATTCGAGGACGAATGTTTCTAAGGGGGGGAGGATGTTACATCTCGCGTTTTCGTACATTAAAAGTTCCGTCTTCAGTTAACCGACGTGGACTCGGGGATGAGATCATTTTGATGTTAAGGTATTTACGTTATTTTTAACAAGCGGTAAATAAGTGTTATGAAGGATAAAGAGGTATACGGATTAAAGAAAACGAGTTTCGTTGAAAGTGGACAATTTGGAATAAAATACGGGTCGAGCGACAATACCCGATAATTATGAACTAGTACCATGCAAGGTACCATATGACCATGGTAGTATAATATATAAAGTATTTTTAAAAATAAATAGAATTTTAAGTAATATGTGGTCATTTTTAAATTATGCGGGTAATTGATTAATTACCGGGTAACAGGACATTACCCAGTTAACTAATAAGTGGATAAAAAATTAATATTCCACCCCACACCCCACGTGGAAAGAAGCCACAAGGTTAGAAATGACTAAGTAGTCACTCTTGCCAAATGTCTAATTATGAGCATGACTAAGACATGACTAAGTCTTAGCAAATAAGACTTGGGATCAATTTTAGAAACTAAGTAAGCAATTCCATAGAAAGACATATCTGTCTTTGGCTTTAAAATTAAAAGCAGAAACTTATTTCCTTCCAAAACCAAACATGATTCCTCCAAAATCAATGAATTCAACGTTATTCTTTCAAACTTAAGAAGAATCAGAAACGTTTTCAAATGAATTCAATGTTATTCGTTCCAAAATTTTTAGGAACCAGATAAAATTTCGTCTGTGAATTTCTAAAGAAGCAGGGCCAAATTTCGCTCAATCAACGAAGGTTTTCCAACAGTGTATTATACTGAGTTTTCCTTACACCAGGTATTAGGTCCTCCCTTCTTCCTTTTGGTGTGGTCCAATTATACTGAAGAAATGAGCAAATACACAGTTTCCATAAATTACTCTATTCATAGAATTATTAGGGGTGTCTATATTTTTGATTCCCCATGAAAATTATTATTATTTTCTGTTCATGGATCTCAGAATAATACGTAGTTGGAAAAGTTTATCCGGAAGGAATATTGAGATTATTATGTATTTTTCATGCATTTCACTCATATGCATTGACCCTGACCAAATGGCGTTATGTATGCGTATATTTGTAAATATATGTATATGGAATATGGGAAAAGATTACGGCATTATATACGCACCACCACCTGATCAGCTGGTATATGATGATGATGTTGCCCACAGTGGCTGAAATATGATTCAAACGGCGTTATATACGCGTATATATGTAAATATATGTATATGGGATATGGGAAAAGGTTACGCCGTTATATACGCACTACCACCTGATCAACTAGTATATGATGATGATGTTGCCCACATTGGCTGAAATATGATTCAAACGGCGTTATATACGCGTATATATGTATGTATGTATATATATATATATGGTATATAGGAAGAGGTTATGGAGTTATATACGCAACACCACCTGATCAGCTGGTATATGTTGATGATGTTGCCCACAGTGGCCGAGAAGATATGATGGGATAACCTCAGTGGCTTGATGATATTATGTACAGCTATACCTATGCATGGCACGACATTTATGCGCATGTGCATGATATTATAAATGTTTCAAAATTTACAGAGTTATTCAGATTTAAAGGTATTTCTGTATTCTATGTTTCATCTATGTCTTTTACATACTTATTTTCATGCCTTACATGCTCAGTACATTTTTCGTACTGACGCCCTATTTCACAGGGCTTGCATTTCATGCCCGCAGGTGCAGGTAGGCAAGCTGACGGTCCCCCTTTTTAGTATTCTTGATCAACAAGTGTTGGCATGCTCCACTTGATCCGGAGCTGCTTTTCGTTTTGGTACGATACGTTTCTCTATCTATCTATATATCTATATATATATATATATATATATATATATATATATATATATATATATATAGGTATGATGTGGCTCAGCCCCGTCTTTGTACAGTTATGTTTCTATTAGAGATCTGTAGACAGTATGTCTAGTTGGGTTGTATGTGGCTTTGTCGGCTTTCAGTTTTAGATGTATAATTGTCTATAGCAGCCTTGCCGGCTCGCCCACTGTATTCTGCATGTATACGTATGTATTCCTTGATGGCAGGTTTCCTTCATGTATGTTATTTTCGTAATACAGCAGATGTTATATAGGTTCATATCTAAGATGCATGCTTAGGGGTGTTTGACAGATTGGACTCAGGCACCCGTCGAGGCCAATCGGTTTGGGTCATGACACTTAGGCATATGTTGGTATTATTGGGACACACTGAGGTCATTTCTACTATTGAATTATATGTTTAAATTGAAGTTTCGTGCTCAGTTATATTTATTGGGGATGGAACTTCCCCGGGCTGGATTGGCGTTACACAGTACTAAGTGACTGACTGTTAGTTGAAATATATATATGGGATGGATCTTCCCTGGGCTGGATTGGCCATATAAAATACTGAGTGACCGAGCGTGTTGAGTGATTACGCATGATTAGGGACGGTGTGAGACATTGAGATTGAGTATTTTGAGAATGTGAGTACATGGGTTCATCTCTTAGATACATTGCATTTGACATGCACATTTGCCTAGAGGCATAAAGATGCATTTTTCTCATGTTGTATGGTATCATGTCATCCTTGACTTCTCACACATATTGACATATAGGCATAAAGATGTATTTTCCTCATGCCATTTGAAAATGAAACATTTACCTGTTGAAAGCTTTTTGGGAAAATTTATAATTTTCAAACTTACTCATTTTTTGGCATTTTCGGTAAAGGTTTTGGGTTTTTACTGATATACATAAAAAGGAGGTCTATTTTATAGAACTTTGAAAGAGCCGAGCATTTTATCTCTGAATTACTTCTTTTATTACTTTCATTATGTTGTTATAAACTATTGTTAGCCATTGGTGTTGGACCCGACCTATGTTCCAACTCATCACTACTTTCAACCTAAGGTTAAGTTTGTTACTTATTGAGTACATGGGGTCGGTTGTACTCATACTACACTTCTGCACCTTGCGTGCAGATGTTGGATGCTGATGTTGGTGTGTTCGACGGGAGTTGGATTTGAAGATGTACCTGCGTTCAGGTTATAGCTGCCTCTTGTTCATGGTAGCTCTAGACATATGAAAGATCTATTCATGTATATTTTAAATAAATGATGTACTTTATTTCATACTAGCTTGGTAAATTCTAAATCTTAGATGCTCATGATTTGTACTACCTTCCGAAATGTATAAGATTCAGATATTTTCTTTTGCTTAATTATCTTAATAAAATTGATTGGAATTGGATTGTTGTTAATTGGCTAACCTAGGGGGTTAGGTTAGGTGCCATCACGACTAGTTGGATTTTCGGTCGTGGCAGCCGTCCGGCTCAGGAGCTTTAAATGGTTTAAAAGAGAAGATTGCCCTAGTAATATCACTCTCTAATAAGGGTTTTTCTAATGTTGTTAAATCATACTTATAGTGACCATATGGGTTTATTTTTATGTTATTCCAGTCAGTTATCAAGTGAGAGGTAGTAAAAGTATTATTAAAGTAATTGCTAACATGTGACATGATCAGGTGTTGATCATTTAGCCACTTGCCAACATCGTCCTTAAAATAGGTTATTTTTTTTCTCATTCTCCTATTTGATGCCGATATATGAAATAATCTTGTATTAGAATCTACTTCATTGAGCCACATTATCCTAGACCTTATCTTCCAATAATCCTGCTTTATTCTTAGAATGTCATTATATTATTTTTTTGAGACTATCCTCTAGTATATGTAGAAATCCACTGTTAGGGTAATTTATAGAGTTTTGGATTCCTTGACGTCTTGATAAATTCTTTTTTCTTACCAAAAATATCTCCAAAGGTCTGGTATTTCCATGATTTAATGCTAGCTATGAAATTCTTACTAGCACTGCAATAGTTAAGCCTATTCCAATTCTTACTAGCTAGGTTTTGGAAGTCGTGTCTACACTAAAATGTTTCTAATAGAAAAGGTTGCCTATAATCTCGTCTACCTCTAGGGATTAATTCTACTAAAAGAGGGTTGTGGTCAAAGTGTATTTTAGTAGATGGATTACTGAACAATTTGAAAATAATTCAAGCAATTCCTCATTCCTAAAATTTTGTCTAGTCGTTCCATGATAAGCCCCTTTCTCCTCTTTCTATGATTTGACCATGTATATTTGCAACCCTTTTAGCCAATGTCTATTAGATTGCAATTACTAATATTTGACCAAAGAAAGTTAGCTCTATTACTGTTTATAGGTCTACTCCCCAATTTTTCATTCGATCCCATAATATCATTAAAATCACCTCCTACCATCCATGGGCCTTTATAGTTTTTGTAGATATTTTCTAAGTTTTCCCACATTATATTTCTAGTAACTTTGTTAGTGTTAGCATATATGGATTAAAATAACCAATATTTATGAATAGGAAGTACCTCAATTGTTGCATGTATTTTCTGGTTCACGCGGACAAAATTATGGACAGTGACCACATTATGATTCCACATTACCACCATACTACCTGCTTGACCTTCTGCGAGTACTTTTATCATTTCTGAGAAACCAAAATCATTAAGCATTTGAGCATGGTTTGCCATCCTAGTTTCCAGTAGTGTAACCATGCATGACTTATGGGTGTCAACCTAAGGTTAGGTTTGTTAATTATTGGGTACATGGGGTCGGTTGTACTCATACTATACTTCTACACCTTCCATGTAGATGTTGGATGCTAATGTTGTTGTGTTGGACGAGAGTTGTATTTGAAGATGTACATGTGTTTCGGTTATAGTTGCCTCTTGTTCATGGTAGCTCTAGACTTATGAAAGATTTGTTCATGTATATTTCAAATAGATGATGTACTTTATTTTATACCATCTTTGTAAATTCTAAATCTTAGATGCTAATAATTTGTACTACCAGTCCTTGGGAAATGTATAAAATTTAGATATTTTCTTTTACTTAATTGTCTTATTAAAATTCATTGGAATTGGATAGTTGTTAATTGGCTTACCTAGCGGGTTAGGTTAGGTGCCATCACAACTTATTGGTTTTGGGTCGTACCAAGTTGGTATCAGAGCTCTAGGTTCATAGGTTCTACAAATCTTGAGCAAGTGTCTAGTAGAGTCTTGCGGATCGGTATGATGACGTCCATACCTATCTTTGAGAGGCTACAGGGCATTTAGGATAAACTTTCCATCTTTCTTTTCTTATCGTGCCACATTAATTTAGCTTGAAGCGTAACTCTTTGAATTCCTTCCACTCTCGTATGTGCATGTGAGAGCTAGGTATCAACTGTGCATCGAGGACTTGTGATTCCATGGACGGTGTGAGGTGTGATTTTTCTGTGCCGATGATAGGCCAGTCTGGAGGGTTGAGGCCGGGTTTTGACAGTAGTTTGAGCACGGAGATTTTGGTTGTAGAGCATGTGCTTTTGGACTTATAAGTCCGGTAGTGTCCCTATTAGTGGAATTTGGGGCTCGATGAGTGATTGGATAGCTAGATGATGAGTATGATGTGGCTGCGAGATGTATTAAGATGGCTTAAGTGTGACGAGAATGGCTTGTCTTAAGAAGGAGAAAGGACTATTGCCTGATTTCTGTCTTGATGCAACGTATAGCCTCGAGTTATGAGAGTGTTGAAAGATTTTTCATGTTGTTTAATTGTGGAATGAATTAGATTCTCATGTCTTATTGATGAACTCAGAATCAGGAAGATTAAGTGATTGGGTGGTAGTGGTGGCTCTAAAGGGGTATAAAAAGATGTTAGTTGAGGCTAAGTAGGTGGGTTATAACCTACGGGGTAATCTACGTATGTATGATTTTCATGACGTTGTGTGGAGGCTTTATTTTCTACCGGTGGGTTATATTTGTTTGATTTGAGTTTGGATCGGTTGAAATAGTTGACCTGACCGTCACGAGAATGAATGCGAGGTTTGCGGATGATTTGAGGTATTAGAGGGTTTGTGTTACATGAGCTTATGAGGGATTGGGTTGAATTTTGGTGCGGGATTATGGCAGTAATATAGTATGGGCATCTTGAGTTATCGAGTGTTTTGTCCTATGGCTTTGATCTAAGTATCGACAAGTTGATTGCATGGTTAAGTGTTATATTGATTTCGATTTGAGGTATACTTGTGGATAAGTGATGACTTGCAGAGGTTGAGATCGAGGATAACTCGAGTAAGGGAATTTCTGGATACGGGTTGTATTACACTCTATAGGTATATGGAAATCATGGAATGATTGAGTGGTTATTCGTGAAGGATGTAGTGTGCATGGAGTAGGAATTTGCTTAGTTGCGTTAAGGTGGGGTTACTTCCTTGGGTGTTGTCGTGCTAATAGGGCATAGGTCATTCGGCCCGTTTAGGCAGTGCAATTGAGATTTGAGTAGAGTGGATGACTCTCGAGAATGGTTCTAATGGGTTCAAGATTTATATGTAACAATTGGGAATTTTCAGGATTTGTATATGACTAGAAACTGAGATTTACATTGGATGGTGTCGAGACTCGCGATATTTCTATATCCTTATGGATTCTACATTTTAGTATCAGGAAGGTGAAGGAAATGACTTTAGATTCATAGAAAGTCTCTTCAGAGTGGGTATTTCGGTTGTGGTACTTTTGGAGTATTTAAGAGGGAATACAGTGGCGTATGGGCCTTAAAACGGTGTGGTTATATGTTAGAATGTCTTGTAGTGAGATTTGGACAAGGATAGTGGTGTTCTGACAAGGAGAAGTATCAATTGGAGGGTAATTCAGAACAAACTCGAAGAAAATAAGACAGCTTGGTAGTAGGTTGGATCAGCACGGCAATTGAAACGATAAGTTCTTTGGGTACTTATGATGTGGTAAGTTTCTACAGGTGTTTTGTGCCAATGCTCTTGGGTTTTAGCGACCTACGTGGCTTGGTTGAGCTAGAGAGTTTCAGTTCTGATGGTTTAGTTATGCGCAAATGGGTTTCGAAGAGTTCTCGATGGTTTCTACCATGGTTTGAGATGGATATTTCCTACTGGCGTGAGGAGCATGTTACATATTATGATTTTCTCCTAGATGGATCAAATGGAAGGTTTCTAACCGATTGAGTATGTATTCTACTGGCGACTCAGAGTGGATTATGAGATCCTCGTACTCTGGACATGATAGCATAATTGATGCGGTGTGTTGTGTAGGATTAAGATTTGCGTGTGCAAGGTCACGGTTCAATTTTAAAGGGAAGGTCAAGAATTCTTAGGCAACATGGACGGTTTCAGATGACTAGGTGAATGATATTACTATTTGGTATTGCTTGAGGGAAGTGTACATTTCAGAAGGCACACTGTGTTTTGATTTACGGATGCTCCATTGATATTGCGGTACTCTCTTTGTTGACCGACAACTGATATTCAGATATTGTTATGTGGCATGGAACAATTATAGAAGTATTCCTCGTGGGATGATCATGTATGAGAGATGTGTTGGACATTCGGGCGGTGAAGTCAGGATCAGATATGATGTTTTGTGTGTTCTATGGATTTAGAGATAGAGAGTTCTAAGAAGTAGATTGTTTCGTAGCTGTGGATTGTTAAGTTGTGACCAAAGCTAGCCAGATGATAGTATGTGTTATGGTTAGGTCATTCAAACTTTTGGAGGGTTAATTATCTATTTGTGGATGACCAGAGTTGATTTGGGGTCCATTGGTAGGCCTAATGAGGATGTGTATTCTACATTGGGTTAGACTGGTTGACTCCGTACTGCTATTGTTGAGGGATGTCCCATTCAGTTGGAGTTGAGCTTATTCGTGTTCTGATATGTTCTACGAGTTACCCTTCTATGCCACGAGGGGTTGTGATTCGTTGGTTATATGCACACATGGTGCGGTTCTATTTGGGAATTATGGCAAAATTTAAGCGAAATGGGTATTTGGGTGTTACATGATTGATTGCGCATTGGTTATGTTCTTTCGAGTTTGTGTTGCGTTGTGTCATTTGTGTCTCTGTGGTTATGGTCATGCATTTGGGGTACTTGATGTCGAATTACGTGTAATTATTAATTTTGAGCATGGTGGCTTGAGGTATTTCATGTGGACCAGTATTTGGATGGGGTCACGCATTGTAGCAAAATTAAATTGGGATATGATCTTTTGTGTTAGATTCGTGTGTTTTGGTTCTACGAGTTCGTGGCATTGCAGTTGTGGTGGTGGTACTTGTTGAGCTTGCGGGACAGTTTTCTCATTTGAGTCATCTTTTATTTTTGGGTGCATTGAGTTATTGTGTATTGGTGCATGAATTACATGGTTTGTGGCTCTGGATAGTATTGGTATGGCATGTCAGTAGAGTAGCTTGTATTTGATAAGATTAGGTCGTTGGACCTAGAATGTGTGTGATCGGATTTGATTGTGGTATATTTGGAAGGATAATGTTGCTGATTGGCTTAGAAATTGACTATAGTTCTTGTCGAATGAGAGAGAGCTCCATGACTTGTTCATATGATAAGTGGTTACGGATTTCTACGTGTTTCTTTCATCATCTACAATATACAAAGGCTTTAGAATGAGGTTTTGTTGGATATGAGATTTGTTACCGGTATTGGGTTGTTTTGAGAAGCTGATCAAAATTTTTGCTATGAGTATGTGAGTCGTGTGGTGTGTCATGTGAGTACATCTTGGGTTATGGTTATGGCTTGATACTGTAATGACCCGGCCAGTCGTTTCATGAGTTACCGCTCCATTTCTCCCATTTCTACTTCTTTATGTCTTGTTAAGTTGTATTATGTGGTATCGGGTAGGTTGGTTCGGAGTTGTTTTGTAGAGGAATGAGACACTTAGTCTCTTAAGTTGGCCATTTAGTTGGAAAAGTCAACCAGAAGTTGACTAGTGATTAAACGATCTCGAAATTTGGTTTTTATGATTTGAATAGCTTCGTGAGGTGATTTGGGACTTAGGAGCATGTTCAAAATGTTATTCAGAGGTCCGTAGTAGATTTAGGCTTGAATTGTGAAATTCGAATTTTGGCGCTTTCCAATTGGTAGTGGATATTTTGATATCGGGATCAGAATGGAATTTTGGAAATTGGAGTAGGTCCGTCGTGTCATTTGTGATGTGTGTGCAAAATTTCAGGCCATTTGGAGGAGGGTTGATAAACTTTTTGATCGTCTGCGGAAATTTGGAAGTGTTGGAATCCTTAGGCTTGAATCCGAGGGTGATTTGGTGTTTTGGAGTTGTTTTGAGTGTTTCAAAGATTGGTATAAGTTTGAATAGTGGTATATGACTTGTTCGTACTTTTGGTAGTGGTCTCGGGGGCCTCAGGATGATTTCAGATGGTTATCAGGAAGTTTGGGAGTTGGAGTTTTGCAGATGAAGCTGCTGAGTTCCTGTCATTACCGCACCTGCGGATTCGGGACCGCAGGTACGGGCCTGCAGAAGCGTAGAGAGGGCTGCAAATGCGGCCAGGGTTGTGAAGGACATGAGCCCTAGATGCGAAGAGTGGAGCGCACTTGCGAAGGCGCATGTGCAAGTATTTGAGCGTATGTGCGATTTTGGGGTGGATAAGTGATTTCCGCAAGTGCGTACCTGGGACCGCAAGTGCAAGTAAAACAGCCGCAGGTGCGGTATCGCAGGATAGAAGGTATAAAAAGGCCCGCTTCGCGAATTTTGCTAAGTTTTGCCATTTTTGAAGACGGGAAGAGAGCTAGGGCAATGGGTTTTCAAGAGAATCGAAGGGTTTCAGTTGGGTAAGCTTCTTAAGCCTTATTATTTGTGTTTATGGCCATTTCTTCATTATTTAATCATGGTATTAGGGGAAATTAGGGAAGATAGTTGGGAGATTAGGGCTTGGTATTGGAGACTTTGATTTAGGGGTTTGAGGGGTTGTTTTTGGTCGGTTATTGGTGTAATTGGTATGTATGAACTCGTAAGAGTGTAAGGATTCTAGTTTTGTAAATTTTATCGGAATCCGAGACGTGGGCCCGGGGGTCGGGTTTGACCAATTTCGGGATTTGTAATGTAATTTGATTATTTTCGCGTGGGCTTTGTTCATTTAGCATATATTGATGTATGGTTTTGATTTTGGTAAGATTCACGGCATTTGGAGGCCAAATCGAGAGGAAAGGGCGTCGCGGGCTAGAGTTTTACTTGGCTTGAGGTAAGTAACGCTTCCAAACTTGGTTCTGAGGGTTCGAAACCCCAAACTATGTGTTCTATGATTACTATTGAGGTGATGCAAATGCCAAGTGACGGGCGTGTGGGCATGCACCATGAGAAACACGGCCTAGATCATTCCAGAGCACCGTTTAGTGACTCTTACTTACTAATATCTGTGTTGCACTTATGTGATTAAGTTAATGAGATGTAAATCATGCTAATTATCATGTTAAGGCTTCACGCCAATACTGTTGAGACCCAAGAGGTCATTTCTTACTGTCATATCATTAGTTTCATTGATATTTTGTACTCAGTCCTGTTCATACACATTATATCAAGCCTCAATCTCGATTATTGTTATTTGACACATCATATCATTGTCCGGGCTAGTATCATGACATTTTGAGCCTGTGCGTGTGAGACTGGAGAGTAATGACTGAGTGAGGCCGAGAGCCTGATATTGAGTCACATTATGGGATCGGGCTGCACGCCGCAGCGAGATATTGAACATGCCTTCGTTGGCTTGTTATAGCGCTTGGGATAAGAGAAGACCCTCCGGAGTCTTTACACCCCTAGTGAGCGCAGTTGATGATATTGAGGGATTGATCTTCCCTGGACATGGATCTTGTTCGAAGCATTCATACCTGGAGATGGATCTTCTCTATAAGGCTGGAATGGCCTTCCTCGATATTGGATGACTACGGTCAGTGATGTGTATATATTCCTGGATGGATCTTCTCTGGGCTAGGTGGCCATATACACTACCGAGTGGTTGAGCATTTGTGAGTGGAGGTATACGGAACATTGATCATGCTATTTGTGCATTGGTACTTAGAGTTTTCCTGAGTTTTGTACTCTATACTAGTCATGTTGTATTTACTTACTGCTGAGCTTTTACTTGAACTGCAAGCATGCCTATTTTTCCGTACAGTTTATTTGTATACCTATTGAGGTTTGGTTCGTCACTACCGTCAGTCCATAGTTTGGACTTGTTACTTACTGAGTTGGTATACTCACATTACCCCCTACACCTTGTGTGCAGATCCAGGTATCTACGGGCACGGTAGTGGTTGCTAATCTTATCATTTGGAGACTTTTCCTTGGATATTGCGAGGTAGCTGCCTAGCGACCGCAGTTCCGCCTTCTCCTTCCTTATCTTCCTTTTAGTACTTTTGTTGGATATTCTCAGACTATGTAGTCTTGGTTATTTTGAACGGCTGTAGTATTTTTCTCATGACTTAGTGACACCCGAGATCGGGCTTGTATTTCTTTCCACTGGATTTGACTTGTACTTTTATTTTATTGGATTTCTGCTAAACATATGATTTTCTTAAGTCTTTAATTGAAAAATGGAGTATTTGGAAATAAGTTAGCTGGCCTAGTTTCACGATAGGCGCCATCGCGATTGGGTCAGTTTTTGGATTGTGACATGTTGGTATCAGAGCCTAGGTTACATAGGTCTCACGGGTTATGAGAAGGTTTAGTATAGTCCCGCAGATCGGTACAGAGACATCTATACTTATCCTCGGCAGGCTGCAAAAACTTTAGGAAAAACATCGCATTCTTGAGTCCTTCTCGTGTGATTCTGTTGACTCAGGTGACTAAACTTCTATTATTCTATTCTCTCACAGATGGTGAGGACACGTGCTACTGGTTAGGGCGGACGACCAGCAACACCACCAGTTGGGGCCGCTAAAGACCGAGGACGCAGTCGAGGCCATGGTAGGGGCAGGGGTGTGGCCCGTAAAACATCTAGGGCAGCGTCTGCAGATCCACCCGCCGCCCTAATTTATGATCAAGCTCCAGCAGGGGATGCTCCAGCAGCACCAACACCGACTGTGCCTATTGTTATTCCGGGTCTCCAGGAGACCTTGGCTCAGATTCTGACCGTGTGCACCAGCCTTGCTTAGGCAGTCACATTTTCTATGGTAGTAGCTACTTCTTAGGCCGGGGGAGGCACTCAAACTCCCGCCGCACACACAGCAGAACAGGTTGTCCAGGGACTCTGAACATCGGGGCACCATTAGCACAGCTGGTTGAATCTGCTCAGGATTTTGTAGTTCCAGTTATGCCTGACGATGAGCAACGTCGATTGGAGAGGTTTGATAGACTTCAGCCTCCGACTTCAGTGGTGTAGAGGATGAGGATGCCCCAGGTTTCTTGGATAAGTGTCAAAGGATATTGAGTACAACGGGTATTCTAGAGATTAGTGGGGTCTCATTTACTACTTTTCAGTTTTCTGGAGATCTCATCACTTGGTGGGAGGTTTATGAGAGGCGTAGACTTGTTGGTGCACCGCCCCTTACTTGGCATCAGTTCTTCATTCTTTTCCTAGAGAAGTATGTACCACATTCCCGCAAAGAGGAGCTACGTAGGCAATTTGAGCAACTACGTCAGGGGGATATGACCATGTCGCAGTATGAGATCAGATTCTCTTAGTTGGCCCGTCATGCTATCTGGCTAGTTCCCATGGATAGGGAGAGGATCAGGAGGTTTGTTGATGGCCTCAACTATCAGCTACATGTTTTTCTGACCAGAGAGAGTATCTGGCGCTCGTTATGAGGAGGTGGTTAACATTGCTAGAGAGATAGAGTCAGTTCACCACCAGGAGCGGGATGAGAGGGAGGCCAAGATGTTTCGGGGATCTAGCTTTAGTGTTGTTCCTTCGGGAGGTCAGTCTCAGCACGGCAGAGGCCGTCTATTCAGGCATGCTCAACCAGCCCGTTCAGGTCACTGTGGTGGGTCATCTGGCCATGGTTCTCACAATTCACATCAGGGTCACTCATCTCTTAGTGCCCTTCCAGCTCAGAGTTCTACTCAGGCACCATCAGTTTAGGGCTCATCTATGCCTGGTTCATCTAGTGGGCATCCTGGTGGGCGGGGCTCCCTTCAGTCCCTACAGTCGTTTACCGGGAGAGGTTGCTTCGAGTGTGGAGATTTGGGTCATATTAAGAGGTTTTGTCCTGTCTTACGTGAGGTTCATCCCAGTAGAAGAGTCAGCCTTTGACTTTAGAACCAATTACTTCCCCACCCGCTCAGTCAGCTCGGGGTGGAGGTCAGTCAGGTAAGGGTCACCCTAGAGGGGGAGGTTGATCAGGTGGTGGTCAGGCCTGTTTTTATGCCCTCCCAGCCAGACCAGATGCTATTGCTTCAGATGTTGTGATTACAGGTACTATCTCAGTTTGCCACAAAGATGCCTCTGTATTATTTGATCCTGGTTCCACCTTTTCATATGTGTCATCGTATTTTTCCTATTATTTGGACCCGCCCCGCGACTCTCTTGTTTCATCTATTCATGTATCTACTCAGGTGGGCAATCCTATTGTTGTAGAATGTGTATATCGATCGTGTGTAGTGACTATTGGGGGTTTGGATACCCGAGTGGATCTCTTGTTGCTTAGTATGGTTGCTTTTAACGTGATATTGGGTATGGATTGGTTATCACTGTGCTGTGCTATTTTGGATTGTCATGCTAAGACAGTGACATTGGCTATACCGGGGTTGCCACGGATTGAGTGGCGAGGTTTGACGGATTTTGTACCTAGTATAGTGATTTCATTTTTGAAGGCCCAACTGATGGTTGGGAAAGGTTGTCTTTCTCATCTAGCCTTCGTGAGGGATGTTAGTGCAGAGACTTCTACCATATATTCAATCCCGGTAATGAGGGACTTTTCGGATGTGTATCCTGCAGACCTACCGGGCATGCCACCGGATAAGGATATTGATTTTGGTATTGATCTGGTGCCGGGCACTCAGCCCATTTCTATTCCACCGTATCGTATGACACCAACGGAGTTGAAGGAGCAGCTTTAGGAACTCCTTGATAAGGGGTTTATCCGGCCTAGTATGTCACCGTGGGGTGCGCCTGTTCTATTTGTGAAGAAGAAAGATGGCACTATGACGATGTGCATTTATTACAAGCAGTTGAACAATGTCACAATCAAGAACAAATATCATTTGCCTCATATTGATGATTTATTTGACCATCTTTAGGGAGCAAGGGTGTTCTCTAAGATTGATCTCCGTTCAGGGTATCATCAGTTGAAGATTAGGGACTCAAATAATCTTAAGACAGCTTTCAAGGCCCGTTATGGTCATTATGAGTTCCTTGTTATGTCTTTTGGGCTGACCAATGCCCCTGCATCGTTTATGCATTTGATGAACAGCCTGTTTCGGTCTTATCTCAACTAGTTTGTAATTGTGTTCATTGATGATATTCTGGTGTACTCGCGTAGTCAAGAGGAGCACGTGGGGCATTTGAGAGTTGTGTTGCAGAGATTGAGGGAGGAGAAGCTTTATGCAAACTTCTCCAAGTGTAAGTTTTGGCTTAGTTCAGTGGCTTTCTTGGGGCACGTGGTGTCCAGTGAGGGTATTTAGGTGGATCTGAAGAAGATAGAGGCGGTTCAAAGTTAGCGCAGACCGTCCTCAGCTACAGAGGTTCACACCTTTCTTGGATTGGCGGGTTATTACCACCGGTTCGTTCGGGATTTTCATCTACAACATCACCCTTGACTAAATTGATTCAGAATGGTGCTCCATTCATGTAGTCGGATAAGTGTAAAGCGAGCTTTCAGAAGCTCAAGACTGCCTTGACCACAGCTCCAGTGTTAGTGTTACCATCAACTTCAAGTTCTTATTCAGTGTATTGTGATGCTTCGAGAGTTGGTATTGGGTGTGTTTTGAATCAGAAGGGTAGAGTGATTGCGTGTGCTTCTTGTTAGTTGAATCCCCATGAGAAGAACTGCCACATTCATGATTTGGAGTTGGCTGCCATTGTTCACATGTTGAAGATTTGGAGACATTATCTCTATGGTGTATCATATGAGGTGTTTACTGATCATCATAGCCTCCACCACTTGTTCAAGCACAAGGATCTCAATTTGAGGCAGCAGAGATGGTTGGAGCTGCTAAAGGATTATGATATCACTATCTTGTACCATCCTGAAATGGCCAATATGGTGGTCGATGCCTTGAGTAGGAAGTCGGTGAGTATGGGGAGTTTGGCGTATATTCCTGTTGGGGAGAGACCTCTTGCAGTTGATGTTCAAGCCTTAGCCAATTAATTTGTGAGGTTGGATATTTCAGAGCCTAGTGGGGTCTTAGCTTGTGTGGTTTATCTGTCTTTTTTATTTGATCGCATCAGAGAGCACCAGTATGATGATCCTCATTTGCTTGTCCTTAAGGACAAGGTTCATCACGACGATGCTAGAGATGTGACTATTGGTGATGATGAGGTTTTGAGGATGCATGGCCAAATATGTGTGCCTAATGTAGATGGGCTTCAGGAGTTGATTCTGGAGGAGGCCCACAGCTCGCGATATTCCATCCATCTGGGTGCAATGAAGATGTACCAGGATTTGAGGCAGCATTATTGGCGGAGAAGAATGAAGAATGATATTGTGGGATTTGTAGCTCGATGTCTCAATTATCAGCATGTAAAATATGTGCATTAGAGACAGGGTGGCTTGCTTCAATAGATAGATATTCCAGAGTGGAAGTGGGAGCGGATCACCATGGACTTTGTAGTTGGACTCCCACGGACTTTGAAGAAGTTCAATTCTATTTGGGTGATTGTGGATTGGCTGACCAAGTCCGCACACTTCATTCCTGTGTGTACTACCTATTCTTCAGAGCGGTTGGCAGAGATCTATATCCGAGATATTGTACACTGGCATTGTGTCCCATTTTCCATCATTTCAGATAAGGTACTCAGTTTATTCGCAATTTTGGAGAGCCGTGCAATGAGAGTTGGGTACTCAGGTTGAGTTGAGCACAGCTTTTCACCCTCAGATGCACGAGCAGTCCGAGGGCACTATTCAGATATTAGAGGACATGTTGCGCGCTTGTGTCATTGATTTTGGAGGGTCATGGATCAGTTTCTACCGCTCGCAGAGTTTGCTTATAACAACAGTTATCAGTCGAGTATTCAGATGGCTCCATATGAGGCTTTGTTTGGGAGATGGTGTAGATCTCATGTTGGTTGGTTTGAGCTGGGTGAGGCTAGGCTTTTGGGTACAGACTTAGTGCAGGATGCTTTGGACAAGGTGAAGGTGATTCAGGAGCGGCTTCGTACAGCGCAGTCCAGACAAAAGAGTTATGCTGATAGGAAGGTCCGTGATGTGTCTTACATATCCAGAAATAGAGGAATTATTTTTGTGCCTACACTACATACCTCATATCCAGGATGGATCCTCTAAAGTACATATTTCAGAAACCCATGCCTACGGGGAAGTTGCCTAAATGGCAGATACTGCTGAGTGAGTTCGACATTGTCTGTGTAACTCAAAAGGCAGTCAAGGGACAAACATTGGCAGATCACCTGACTGAAAATACAGTGGGAGGAGAATACGAACCCTTGAAAATGTATTTTCCTGATGAAGAAGTATCATTCGTAGGAGAAGACATTACGGAATCATATGACGATTGGAGGATGTTCTTTGACGGAGTCACAAATTTTAAAGAAGTAGGCATTGGAGCAGTTTTGGTATCAGAAACGGGTCAATATTATCTGGTATCTGCTACACTCAAATTTCCCTGTACCAACAACATGGCAGAATATGAAGCCTGCATACTAGGGCTCAACATGGAAGTCGACATGAAGATTCAGGAGTTGTTGGTAATCGGCGATTCAGATTTACTTATGCACCAGGTGTAAGGAGAATGGGCTACCAAGAATTCCAAGATATTGCCAAATCTGCACCACGTGCAAGGATTGAAAAGGGGGTTCACGAAGATAGAATTCTGACATGTGCCCAGAATTTAGAATGAGTTCGCCGACATATTAGCCACGTTGTCATCAATGATACAGCATCCAGATAAGAACTATATTAATCCCATTCCGGTGAGAATCCATAATCAACCGGCATATTGTGCTCATGTCGAGGAAGAAGTAGATGGAAAACCTTGGTTCCATGAGATCAAGGAGTTCTTATCAAAAAGAGAATATCCGGAGTACGCAAATCACAGTCAGAAACGCATGCTCCGGAGATTGTCAAATCATTTCTTCCACGGTGGAGGGAACTTGTACAGGAGAACTCCGAATTTGGGCTTACTAAGGTGTGTCGACGCAAAGGAAGCTTCTAAACTACTCGAGTACGTGCATGCTAGGACCTGGGGGCCGCATATGAATGGCTTTGTTCTGGCCAAGAAAATACTCAAGGCAGGTTACTTCTGGGTGACCATGGAGACTGATTGTATTTAGTATGTCCGCAAGTGCTTTCAATGTCAAGTGCATGTCGACATGATAAAAGTGCCGCCAAACAAGTTTAATGAAACAAGCTCACCTTGGCCATTTGCTACCTGGGGAATGGATGTTATCTGTCCGATTGAGCCCACGACTTAAAACAGACACCGATTTATTCTGGTATCCATTGGATACTTCACAAAATGGGTAGAATCTGCATCTTGCAAAGCTGTAACCAAGAAAGTCATCGCAGATTTTGTCAAGGATCGTATTGTGTGCCGATTCGGAGTTCCTAAGTCCATTATTACCGATAATGCCACCAACCTCAACAGTGACCTGATGAAAGCTATATGTGAAGCTTTTAAAATCAAGCACAAGAATTCCATAGCCTATAGACCTCAGGTGAATGGAGCAGTAGAAGCCGCCAACAAAAACATTAAGAAGATACTAAGGAAAATGGTAGAGAATCACAAGCAGTGGCATGAGAAGTTACCCTTTGCTCTATTAGGGTACCGCACCACAGTTTGCACATTAACCGGGGCAACCCCCTACATGCTGGTTTATGGTACCGAGGCTATCATCCCAGTCGAGGTAGAGATTCCTTCTTTAAGAGTCATATAGGAAGCTGAGCTCAAAAATGCGGAATGGATAAGAAGTCGCTATAAATAGTTGGCCCTTATCGATGGAAAAAGAGTGAATGCAGTATGTCACGGCTAATTGTATCAGAACAAAATGTCCAGAGCTTTCAACAAATGGGTCAAACCAAGATAGTTCGCACCAAGGCAACTAGTATTGAAGAAGATTTTCCCTGACCAAGATGAAGCCAAAGGGAAATTCTCTCCCAACTAGCAAGGTACGTATATGGTTCACAGAGTACTAATAGGATGAGCACTTATACATGAAGAAATGGATGGAGAAATCTGGCCAAAGCAAATCAATTCGGAAGCAGTCAAGATATATTAAGCCTAGATTATTTCACATTTCTTTTTCTGATGTAATTGAACTACGCTTGACCTGATTCTTGTTTAAGAGGGGATACGTAGGCAGCCTTATGGGTTAGGTCTTATCATAATAAAATTTTCATTTCCCCAAAAATCAGAAACTGGGGCAGAATTTTAAGGAGGGTCCTCAAAATTCCAGAGCAAGTCCAGCCAGCGCCATCACATACCGGAAGTCAGTCGTCAGTCAAGAATTGGGTAAAATTTTGAGAAGAATTCCTAAAATTCGGAAGAAGATTCTGCAAGGTCCGCCATCCGCAAACGGTTAGAAATCATCTACCAAACTGGGGCAGAATTTTGAGAAAGACCCTCAAAATTCCAACATAAGAGAGTTGAATGCTTTGAAATGTGTCACAGTCGCTAGTTCAACAAAAGTTACTTGATATATCAATACGCTTCCAAAACAATCTTATTTTATCAATGAACACATATTTTTCGAAAATTCTATTTTTTTCATAACAGTCAGGTGATACCTAGGGGAACTCTAAGGGGGCTTCCAGAGCAGAGCAAAGCAAGACCGGCAGACGAAGCAAGAACCAACCTCCCCTTATGAAACTTATGATTTTTCTTTGAACGCAGGCACATTTGACGATAGCATTTTTACACAAAACAAATTCACAATCCATCTGGCCGTTAGATGTTGAACCTATCCTAATTAAGATATACTATACCCTTATCTGCTATTTCCTCTTTGCATGAGTTTAATATCTGACTCCACATTTGTATGAGTCTAATCCTTGACTCCATATTTGCATGAGTCTAATCCTTGACTCCATATTTTCATGAGTCTATGCCTTGACTCGATATTTGCATGAGTCTAAGACCTGACTCCACATTTGTATAAGTCTAATACTTGACTCCACATTTGCATGAGTCTAATCTTTGAATCCATATTTGCATGAGTCTAAGCTCTGACTGCATATTTGCATGAGTCTAATCTCTGAGTCCACATTTGCATGAGTCTAATCCTTGACTCCATATTTGCATGAGTCTAATCTATGACTCCACATTTGCATGAGTCTAATCCTTGACTCCACATTTGCATGAGTGTAATCCTTGACTCCATATTTTCATGAGTCTAAGCCCTGACTCAATATTTGCATGAGTCTAATCTCTGACTCAACATTAGCATGAGACTAAGCCCTATCTCCAATCTTGCATGAGTCTAAGCCCTGACTCCATATTTGCATAAGGCTAAGCATTTCCTTCCATTTGCATGGGACTAAGCCCTGTCCCGAATCTTGCATAAGGTTAAGCTCTACCTCCATATTTGCATAAGGCTAAGCGTTGCCTTACATTTTCATGGGTCTAAGTCTTGTCCCGAATCTTGCATGAGGTTAAGCTCTACCTCCATATTTGCATAAGGCTAAGCGCTGCCTTCTCCTTGCATGAGACTAAGCTCTGTTTCCAATCTTGCATGAGTCTAATCCCGGACTCCATATTTGCATAAGGCTAAGCACTGTATTCTCTCTGCATGAGTCTAAGCCTTGACCCACATTTGTGTAAGGCTGATCCTTGCCTCCCCATTTGCATAAGACTAATCCTTGCCTCCCCACATGCACAGGACTAAACACTGTCCCTCTTTGTACCAATATTGCTCTATTTTCTACTACTATCTACCTGCTTTTCAATGGGGCTAAGCTCTACCCTATATTTCGCAAGACTAAACCTCGTCTTGTTACATCATATTATTACATATCATGGGCTGAAACATCGCCAATCTATCCAAAGACATCATAGTCTAAATGCACCATCTTCATAGCCGGAAGACACCATGCCATGGACTGAGGATCTCTCAAATTTGCATATTATTATTCAAAGACGTCATGGTTCGAAGGCACCATTTTCATGGCCCGAGAATATCATTTCAGGGCCTGTGAATCCCTCATTAAACAATTTATGGCCCAGGACGTCATGGTCCAAGGACGTCATCTTTAACCGTCCGAAGACAACCTTTATGGTCCAAAGGATATTTGCATCATGTTTAAATTTTCGCAAATACGTTTGTAGCATCTTTTATCTGCAGGTAACTAGCTAACAACCGCTATCCTAGCAGGAGCGATCTCGCTCCAGTTCCCTCCAATCGTCCCCATCGTAGCCACTTCCACATCTGGTGTCCGTTCTTACAATAACTTCATCGGCATACTCTGAAGGTGAATCCAGAACTACACATGGCCTGATTCTTATAAAACCAGGGATATGTAGGCAACTCGAAAACCGGAGTTCAAAACATTCCATCCGGTCAAAATTGGCCATCATTTCTTTACCCGAAAAATCTTTCATCCTTCTCGGATAAAGAGGGGCAGCTATTGATACCCAATCTTTTCCTATATATTTTAAATATTCATAAATACCTTCAAAATAGCATATATATGTATATATAAGCATGCACAAGGTTTTTATTATTTTTCCCATAATTTTAAGGGTTTAAATTAATTCATTTTCTCCCATTTTATTCATAAAATCCCCAATAATTATTTTCTAAATTATTGTTATGATGATTTATTCATTTAATTTCTATACTTATGCCAAAATATGGCTAATATATTTTTCATGCATTTTTGTAATTACATTTAGTATTTTAAAGCTTAATTGCATATAATTGCAATATTAGCCTATTTTAATATATGGTTATGTTTTATACGTGTAAAATTGGCCCATATATTTTTAAAATGATAATTATACATTTATAATTTGGTATAGAAAATTATTTTTCAGAAACTATTTATTATTTTATTAAAATTAAAATAGGAAAAATTGTCTATTTAAATCATAGCCAAATTTGGCTTTCAATTTTAGCCTAATTCAGACCCCTCCCCAGCCCAATCTCCTATTAAATAACCCGACCCAAGCCCCAAACACATCCTACACAACCCAAACCCATTAGATCTTGGCCGTTGATCTAAAAGATCAACGACCCTCCTTTGTTCTTTCCTTTTTTTAATTCGTGCACCCCCCAAACCCTAAACCATTTTCTAAATCCGCCGCCTTCAAATCCTCTCATCTTCTCTCTTCTCTCAACCTAACCCTAGACTCTGTCAATCGCCTCCCTTCTCCGGTCATCTCCGGCGACTATCTTTCAACCTCAACCCTCCAATGGTCGCTCCACTGCCTTGCTCATCATCTCTAAGGCCTTCAAGGGTCCTGGGCCATGCCGATTTGGATCTAGGGTTTCTGTTTTTGTTACTCATGGCTTCTCCGGTGTGATTTTGGGCAAAATCGCACCTTATATGTTACGATCGAAGAAGTTTACAACAGGTTCTTTCGTTTTTATCTAGGTTCCCTTTGAAACCCTAACTCTCGTTTGAATTTCTTAGATCTGTGTTATTTTGAATGCTTTAAGTCTGTTTCTTCCTATGATTTGCACTATTCTCGAACTTCTTCTGAAAGATCCTCAACTTTAAACCGTTTTTACTTTCTTTAAAAAATTCGGGTTTTCTCGGAGTTCTTTCTACACTTTTTTTAACCAATTTTATTTATGATTAAACCTCTTTCCTCGCTTATTTTGACCGATCTTATGTTCTTACTGCTTTTAATTCGCCTATATAGAAAGTCCTGATTTCTAAGATTTTTTTTACTTTGGTTCTGTGTGTTAGCCTGTTTACTTGATTCTTGTTAATCTTCCGTGGTTACCATGCTTCGAATGTGTTTTACTGAATCCTTAGCCTACTTATGTCACTTCTGTATGACTATGCTTTTTTTGTTTGTTTATCTCTTGCTTCTTTCTGTCACTATGGCTAACTTTGCTTGTTTGCTATTTATATTCCTTAGCCTATTTATATGTTGAAAACACATAATCGTGACTCCCTCTTGATTGATTCAGATTTTCTTAATTGATGGCGATTGAAAGATTTTCTTTTAAAAGTCCTAAAAGCTTTACCCTGTCTGTTTAAGCTGACTGATTTCGTTACTATATTTGCTATGATACTTTATTTCTACTGAGTTGTGTCCTTAATTAAGGTTTTATGAATTTAGTCCTAATTGACTACTCTGTGGTTACTGAACCTTGACCCCTTCCTTATTTAGTCATGCACTGTTTTTTCTTCTTGCCTTATATGATACTGAATTTTTCCGTTTGATTTGATTACCTTAACTTAAGGAGTACTTCCTTGATTCTCTAATTGATTGATTCTAAGTTCTTCAAGTATTATGATACTATGATTCTTACCTTATTTCACTACCTACTTTCAACTATAAATACTCTAAGTCTTTCATTAACACAAACACGAACACTTGGTTTTCAAAAACTACCTCTCTTACTAAAAATCTCTGCTCTCCCCTCCCTCTTGTGCTATTTTCTACTATTATCCAGCTGCAAGTCAAGGCTAATCATTTGTGCTCTCTTGTTCTTTCATTCTGCTTACTCTCTCTTCACTGGTATGCCCTAGTTTTGATTTAAAGCCTCAACAACGACATGCTTCTCTTATCGTTTTAGTTTCTCTTATTTCTAGTCTGCTTCTACTTGTGTTTCTATTGTCAAACTTGTAGTTAATTTACATTATCAGCATGTTATTATGTCTCCCCTTCCCTTTAGATTAATGTATTCCCTTATGTGTATTTCAAAGCATGCCTTGTCAATTACCTTTTACTTCTTGTTTGCTTACCATCCTATGAGTCCCCAAATCCTACTACCCTATTTCTATGCATTCTTCCTGACTAGTTTGTGATTATGCCAGTATCAACTATTTCTGAGCATGTCCAAACCAGTCCAAAGACCCTTGCTGGGCCATGTGTTTGCAGTCAAATGTGTGTGTGTCCCCAAACCCCTTGACCCCTATGTGACTACTGAATTCATTTGGATTTTGTAGACTAACTGTATGTGATCCTATCTTAAGGTGTTTGAGCTTTGTTCACTACTCCAACTTTTTTTCAAATAATATCTGTTGCTTTACTAATTGCTTTCGAAACAGACTTTCAAATCCAGTCTTTAATAAACCTCTTTCAACTTGTGTCCTGCAGTTTCACTTCACTCTTAGTCAATAAGTTATTCCCCCTCTAGTATGTGTACTACCTTGGAATCCTATTGAGAGCCCTTTGAACTTTGGAATACTGAGGCTGCCCTTCCACACTGAACTGGTTCAACTCTTAGTTACTAAGTCTAGGTGTAAGCATTGCTCGGGGTCCTTAAGACTCTTAGAGAACTTTGATGCCTGTAATAATTTATAAACAGATATTTGGGGTATTTAGTAAAAGGGTGGGTAGATGTATGCTTTAAAGGGTAATACTGGTAGAAATCCTGCACTCAGGACCTTATTTTTGAAGTCTGATTGCTTTACTCAATAGAAAACATGCTCATAGGGTTTTCCTCTTTTTTAAAATCTGATTGATTTATCTAATAGAAATCATGCCTATAGGATCTCACTTCCCATTTCGTTTGCATCAGGTAGAAATCATGTTCATAAGGTTCTGCATTTTGTCATGTTAGAGATCATGCTTATTGGTCCCAAACAATCGTGTTTAAATCAATTCAAATATAGATGCCATGCCTATAGGACTCAACTCCGATTCAGTTCGAATAAGTCTTTCTGTATGTTGCTGCAAATTGTCTTAAATCTGTAATACGCCTAGATATCATGCCTATAGGGATCCCTACTCGCAATTCTATCTGGTAATTTAATTAGCCTAATAAATCAACATCATTACGCCTAGTTCATTTTTTAAAACTTGTCTTATTAAGTGTCAAATATTTCCTGAAATAAGTTCTTTCAAAATTGCTTCAGTCTCATTGGATATCATGCCTATAGGTATTAAAGGGGTCTATTTCGAAAACCTGTTTGTTCCTACATTAACATAGACACAGTCTACTGCATATAGGCAAGCCTTAGGGCGTTTTCAAAAAACTATATTTCCCTAAAGCTGCTTCTGTCGTTTAACATTTCTGATTCTAATAAGCTTTTAAAAGGAGTCCCTAGGCAACTACTAGGTTATAACTTCTGGGTATAAAAAGGTTTGTCTGTTTCTGCATAATTCACTTAGATATCCTGCTTTAGAACTTTGATTAATAAAGACCTTAACTATGTTTGAGTCGTGCTGCTTGTATGTTTGTTTTTTAGGAGGAAACTTTGAGCCTCTTAATTGCTCCTATTATGTGAAAGTCCTAAGTGTTTTGACTGTTGCCTTAGAATTTTTGCCTTTCTAAACCTTAGGGATACGTCTATACCTACCTATAGGTAGAGGTCCTAACTCCCTCCGGGACCATTAAGAAGGGACCAGTAGCAACACGCAATAGGTATCAGTGACCAAACACTCGCTTTGCATGACCAATAAGGGGATGGAAAGGGTAGACATAGGATATGATGACTACGTATTAATGTCACGTGTAGCCCCTCATCAAGGAGTGTTTACCGGATATTGCGCGGGGTGATCCTATAGGACAAACAACGTAGGATCCCTCTTTACCAAATCCTTTCTCTATTCAAAACTTTTCGTCTTTTACAACTTGTTCTTACTATTTGAACTATCCAACATGCTTTACTTGCAACTTATTTGATTCAACTATTTATATGGACTAATTTGTAAGTATAAGTTCAGTCAGGACCCATAGTTGTGGACCAAGAGAGGTGCCTAACACCTTCCCCTCGAGGTTACTCCGAGCCCTTACCCTAATCTCTGCTAATGCAAACCAACCCAAGAGTTAATCACTCTAGGTGTCCTAATGCACCACAATCCATTAGGTGGTGACTCTTAAAATACCCAATTCCCAAAAGGAAATTATTCATTACACCCTGCGAATGTCGAAACCCGGACATTCACCGCGGAGGAAAAAAGGGGGCGCGACAGCATGGAGACTCTGCTGGGGATATTTTTAGGCTCTTACCATAACGAACTTATCTTTACAAATTAGTCCAAGCATGCTTATCCCGTACCCTTCTCCCTTATCTGAATTTAACTGTCTATTTTTCAAGTATTTATGAATTCTTTATTACCTTGAAAACTGACTTGTCTCCTTGTTTTCCTTTTTATGTAACTATCTTTTCAATTATTTAAATAATGTATTTATTTTTTTCCTACGTGAAAATACTTGCCTACATGTTATTAACTGCTACATAAATCATGCTCCACATCATATTCCACTCGTGCGTATCAAATCCCATAGCAACACTTTAATGAGTGGTTGCGCTCTTCCTATTTATTACCCTTAAATTCGGAAATATTTGCAGTAAAACTAGTCGATCAGCGGTGCAGTCGACAGTTTCATGTCTTCCCCCTCAAGTTGTCCGCTTGAGGGTACCAGTCTAAAACCCCATAAAAATATTACTCTGTTTAAATTGTACATGCATCATGGTCAAACCTAGTCGAGTCAATTATTATGTCCATATAATGATCCTTTAAGATAAGCCTTATCCAATGTCCATCGGGTTTTCATAATCCTAACAGATGAAACTAAGTTTTGTGCATTAATTTGGAGAACTAAATGCTGATATACTGATCATAAATGTATAAATAATCAAGTATGGTGGAGGTAAGGCCTAACCATTTTGTTTTGTGAAAACTGAGGCACGAGGTTCCCAGATTCGGCATGGTTAGCAATATCCCCCCATTGTTGCTAGACTGGTGGGAACATCTTTCCTTAAGTGACAAGAAGCATGTGAAAAAGTACCTAGGTAACTTGCCATCCCTGCTAGATATTGAAACAAACAACAGATTGATCGATGCTGCTACCATATTCTGGGATAGTGAAAGAGTTGTGTTCTGTTTCGGCGACATAGAAATGACATCGCTCCTAAAGAAATAGGAGGACTTGTAGGGTTGACTTGGGACAGTCCCGGGCTTTTGGTGCCGGAAAACCGTACAGGCAGGGGATTTTTGAAGATGATGGAGCTGAAAAAGAATGTCGACCTAGTGTACCTAAAGGACTCCTACATACCTTTCTAATATCTCTACAAGAGGTATGGCCACAACAAGTCTTTCCATACTTATCATGATGAGATCGCACTCACTTCACTAGGTCACATCCACCGCAGAGTGTTCGTGTTCATTGTGTGCTTCCTAGGACTGATAGTGTTCCCAATGAAAAAAGGAAGAATCCACACTAGGTTAGCCATGGTCGCCAAAACGCTGATAGAGGGGATTAATGGACAGATATATACCATAGTCCCCTTGATCATAGTTGATATCTACAGGGCCATGGAACGCTGTCAAAGAGGGGTCCAACATTTCGAGAGCTACAACTTATTGCTATAGTTATGGTTGTTGGAACATCTCCAAAAGGGTCGCTATCGCCAAGAATTTTCGCGAAGGGTTTGGAACGACCACATTGCTTTCCATCACCCTAAGCAAATGACCTACATTCCGGACAGACTTGCTCAACCAGAAAGTGCCAATGAATGGGTAGAGTTCTTCGACAATCTGACCGAAGAACAGGTACAGTGGATGGTTGAATAGTTTCCAGCAGACGAGTTTATTATCAGGTCTAGGGATGCTCCGCATTTGGTGTTAATCGGGTTGAGAGGGATATATCCATATATCCCTATGCAAGTTATGAGGCAAGTAGGCAAAAAACAGATTGTACCAAGGGTCGTCAAGATGAGTCACTTCAGGGTGAATTTCCAAGACAATGACATACCTTACAAGTGGCAAGCTCAGCACATATGGCACTACAAAATCATTGTGGAAAAAAACATTGTTGAGCTAGATAGATATCAGGCGGGGTGCGAGCCTCTCTACCCTAAATGGTTGGAGGACAATTTGAAAGGAACGGTGACACTAGGGACTGGTCGAGGGAACAGAATCATAGACAAGGAAGCTGAAGCCCAAGCCAAATACAACAGGCTGCGCAAGAGGGTCCGCGACTCTGAGAACGAGCTTCGGGAGATACATGAGAGGAAAATGAAGTTGATTGAGAAATGGAAAGAGATGGCAGTCATTTCCAACAAAAAACTGGAGTACTTGGAGCGAGGAATAGTGGAGTTGGAGGGCAAAGTCATAATAAGGATTGAAAACTGTCAAAATGCTGAAGGAGCCGAGGGAGGACATTTGGCCCGAGCCTACTTGCTGCTTGGACTGAGCGAGCTGGGAGATCTGTTTGATGGAGTCTGTAAGATCGAATCCGAGGAAGGTCCTTCTGGGACCAAATAGATTAGATTTACTTATTTTTCTTAAAATGTAATAAGGCCAAGTGCCAGTAGTGACTTGTTTTATTATTATGTTAGTGTCGTTTTTGGATTCATATACTTTTACATTATGAAATGAAGCATTTATTGGCATTTGAAGTTCTCCAAATTTATTTGTCGCTAGGCCTACCTCGGGCACAACGAAGCCCCCAAATTAGGATACGAGTTTATATCTCGCAATATGTGTTTAAATACTACAAACATTTCAGAATCGTCCCTAACTTGTTACCTTTTTGTTATTGTTTATTTTCATTATTATTCTCATCCCCTTAAGTTGGTTCATCCATACTAGCCTCATCAGCATATCATACCAGATCTAGAGGCCCTCCACCTCCTCCTCCTCCAAGCAACACAAAAAGCAGAGGGAATTCAAAGATGTATGACTTAAGTGGAATTCGAAAGGAAAACATTGAGAACGCAGAGACTTCCGACGGTTGTAGTACTCCGGCCCCGAATGACCTGGTTTTGAGACTTGAACAAAAGATACTAGAACTGCAAGAAGACCTTAAGCAGGTTAGCAATTTGGCAAAATTGTCACCCACCCTCAATGTCCCTGATATCCACCAACAGAACACAAAGAACCCGACACCTCCTCAAAACACACAAAACCAACAACCACAAAAACCTACCGCACCAAACCAATACGCAACTCCACCTCAAAACATCAATCCACTACCAATACCAACTCCACCACAACATCATCATCAACAAATTACATACCCACCAACCACTACTTACCACACTCCCCAAAGTACACCACCACTCATTCCCGATCCACAAAACTCCACCAATGACCATCACTATACCCAAGTTCCTGGCACCCATCAAAACAACCCCATATATGTGGAAAATATACCACATTGTACCCAACCAATTTCTCGTGCACCGGAATCCTCCGAAAAGGACCTGCTCATTAAGAACATAGCCGAAGAACTCAAGAAATTAATAAGCTGAGTTCAAGGTGTTAAAGGCGATAGAGGAATAGAAGGTTTGAACTACAAAGATCTGTGCATACAACCCGATGTGGAACTACAAGAGGGGTACAAACCTCCCAAGTTCGAAATGTTCGATGGTACAGGTGATACCAGGGTTCACCTAAGGACTTATTGTGATAAACTGGTCGGGGTTGGAAAAGATGAAAAGATTCGAATGAAGCTCTTTATGAGGAGCCTTACTAGGGATGTGTTGTCTTAGTATATCAGCCAGAATCCCAAGAAATGGTCAAATTGGGTAAGCATGGCGTCAGATTTCATGGACCGGTTTAGGTTCAACATAGAAAATGCACCTGATGTCTTCTACATTCAGAACATCAAGAAGAAACCTACTGAGACTTTTCGTGAGTATGCTACTCATTGGAGGTTGGAAATAGCCAAAGTCAGGCCTGCTTTGGATGAAGAACAGATGAATAAATTCTTCGCCATAGCACAGGGTCCACAATATTATGAGAGACTGATGGTCATAAAAAATCACAAATTCTCTGATATCATCAAGCTCGGGGAAAGGATCGAGGAAGGAATCAAGAGCGGGATGGTAACAAATTTCGAAGCACTACAAGCCACGAATAAAGCACTCCAATCAGGGCGCATATCGAAGAAAAGAGATGTTGGGGCAGTAATGGTGGCCAGGGCCCAAAGGCTCCACTCACATATCAAACACCTCCACCCACCTATCAAACACCTCTACCCACATATCAAGCATCTCCACCAACATATCAAACTTCATCTCCCAGATATTCCCAATCAGCCACTGTCTATCACACCTATAATTCCCAACCATCCCACTTTCAATCACCACCAACTCGCCAAAATTATCTAAGACCAAAACCCAATTTTGACCGCAGCCACCCAGACAATACACCGTCATTGTTGAGCCTATTGACCAATTGTACAAAAGGTTAAAAGCCACAAGTTATGTCACTCCTATTCCTGCTGTAGCGCTAGAAAATCTATCCCAATGGGTCAATCTGAACAAAACCTGTGCATACCAATCCGGTATGAAAGGGCACACCACTTTTGAGTACTGAACACTGAAGGACAAGATCCAGATGCTAATTGACAACAAGTTCATACAAGCGAAGGAAACCGCACATAATGTCCGCAACAATCCCCTCCCTGATCATAGAGGTAACTGTATACATGTTATAGAAACAAACGAGGAATGGGACCCTTAGAGGTCAATCGGGCTTATCCGAGAAGGCGATGACTTTAAAGTAGCACTTAATCTTACTCCTATAATGGTTCAGACTCAAGCACCTACTGATGTTTAGGTCACTGCATCAGCTCCGTTCGAGGTGGAAGTAACTCCGCCCGTAGCCACCTCCCCTCCATTTGAAGTAGAAGTGGTCACACCTTTTACTGTGACAGTGTCAACAACACCCCCATTCAACTCAAAAGTGATACCCTGGGATTATGTCACCGAGGCTCGGCGAAAAGGGAAGACTAAGATAGAGGAATCTAATGCCGCACAAGGGATGACTAGAACTGGAAGAGTCTACATACCTGAACATCTGGGAGGTTCAAGTAAGGATGCCACTGCTAGGTAGCCAGTCATTGAGATCAGACCAGATGACTTGTGGAGAAAAGTATAGGCGAAAGAGCATTCTATTGTTGATCACCTAAACAAAGTCCCTGCTCAGATATCTATCCTGTCACTATTACAGAATTCAGAGGCACACAAGAACGCCTTCATGAAAGTACTGAGTGAGGCTTATGTACCTAATAATATCACTGGTGGAGAAATGGACAACATGGTTGGTCAGGTGTTGGAGAGCCATAAGATTATCTTCCATGAAGATAAGTTGTTGCCCGAAGGTTTGAATCACAATCAAGCATTGCACATTACGGTACAATTTGAAGATAAGTTCATTGCCAGGGTCCTGGTTGATGGAGGTTCTAGTCTGAATATTTGTCCACTAGATACCCTGAAAAGGTTGGACAAAGGTTTCCATGAAATATAGACCGGAAGCATAAATATGAAGGCTTTCGATGGGTCCTAGAGGGTCACGATCAGGGAAATCAACCTTTGCTTGCAGATGGGGCCGACTTGGTTCGACGTTGAATTCTAAGTGCTTGACATACTAGCCTCATATAATCTTTTGTTGGGCCACCCATGGATCCATGTTGTTGGAGTCGTGCCCTCCACACTACATCAAGTTAAAAAATTTGAATGGAACCGTCATGAGGTAATCATTCATGGAGATGAGAGTAACCCCATCTACACTAGTCAAACCATTCCGGCCATTGGACATAGAAAAAGGCTAGAAGAGGAAACCTATCATCATATTGAACGGGTCAATGCCGTCGAGAAGGATAAGTGGTGGAGCAACAAAATAGAAAGCATACTAGCATGGTCCGGATATGAACCCGGCAAAGGGTTGGGAAAGAACCTCCAAGGTATCACCAAGCCAATACAACTGAAAAATCATGGCACCATCTTTGGGCTCGGATACCAATATACATGGCAAGAGTATAGGGAGTGGTTGCCTCCATAGTGTGGACCGTATTACCCTCTTGAGCAACCGGTGCCCTATTTGGAACAAGTTTTCCATCAAGCAGACACAATATGGGGAACTGCTGAAGAAGAACACTAGCTGGGCTGAAGGATCTATTCTTGGAAGATGAGGATATTTACTGCAGTGCCATAATTGAGGAGAAGGAGGAAAAAGGCCTCTCTATTCAAACTGTGGCAAAGGGAGCTGTTCTCAAAAACTGGACCACCACACCATCACGAGCCCGCTGACTCCCTAGGTAGCTTGACAGAATTTATAGCTGTTCTAGGCATTTAAATTTTTCAGCAATTTTGTTTTAAGATTTCTTTGCTTCAAATAAATGCTCGATCCACCGAGCCAAGCTTTGTTTGAACAATTTTCTCAGTTTTAATCAAACGTGTTTATCCTTTATCATTATTCATTACTATTTTTATACTCTCCCTTCTACAACGTTATTATTACTTTTCCTGATGAACCAGTGACTGTGACATGTAATGAGGCAACGCAACATGAGAATAGTGACTTAGAGGAAGAAGATGAGATACCCGAGGAAATTGTCAGAGAAGTTGAGAATTTTGAGAACAAGCCTAAATCCAGTTTGGACAAAACAAAAGCAGTAAATTTGGGAGACGCTAAAACCGTCAAAGAGACCCACATCAGCATTCATTTGTCACCAACAGAAAAGGAAAATTACATCTATTTTCTAAAGGAATATAAGGATATTGCCATATGGTCGTATGAAGATATGACCGGTTTGAGCACATCTATAGTAGCTCACAAGTTGCCTACCAATCCTATGTGTCTGCCAGTCAAGCAGAAACTCAGAAAATTCAAACCAGTCATGAGTTTGAAAATCAAGGAGGAAGTTACCAAGCAGATCAAAGCCAAGGTTCTTAGGGTGGTTGAGTACCCAACATGGTTAGCTAATATTGTGCGAGTTCCAAAGAAAGAAAGAAAGGTCCGAGTATGTGTTTTTGATTATCGAGATTTAAACAGAGCAAGTCCCAAAGACATCTTCCAACTGCCAAATATACATATCATGATCGATAATTGTGCCAAGCATGAACTCCAATCCTTTGTAGATTGCTTCGCAGGTTATCACCAGATCTGGATGGATGAAGAAGATGCTAAGAAGACAACTTTTATTACGCCTTGGGGTGTATATAGTTACAAGATTATGTCGTTCGGTCTAAAGAATGTTGGGGCCACTTACATGAGGGCCATGACGACCATATTCCATGATATGATGCACAAGGAAATAGAGGTATATGTGGATGACATCATTATCAAATCCAAAAGTGCCGCGG